>NC_052400.1:11897431-12227945 GCF_009389715.1 Phoenix dactylifera
AGGGGGAAGGTTGAGACCGAGGCAATGGAGTCTTATCACATTGGATGGAGTTGGTTGTTCTCAAAAATGATTCACTTGAACTTTTAGAAAGACTAACTAGTGATCAATTATAGTTGGCAACCAAGATTTCTAGAGTCGAAATCTTCAACATGACTATACTCTTGAATTTTGGGTTCCTCATCCCCTGCCATTATTCTGATCTTGTCTGCCTCTTCAGGTGACTATATTGGTTGACAAAGAATGCAAAATCCAGCATTTACATAAAATAGTAGTCAATGAGAGATAATTAAACAAAACCAAGTGTCCTTCCCTACTGATCATATTAGCAAATTTTCCCATATCATGGGTGACATTATTCTTGACTCTACACTTGTCCAACTTAAACATCAATTCTCTGGAACCTAATTCCTATATTCTAACAGGAATACTTCTGAATACGATTTGACATCAGAATTTGTCCTGTAATAAACTAAATGGCTATTTTGATCACAGAGTATTTTCAATCACTTACGTTTCATAATCATGTAGCTGACTCTATAAAAAACATCTGGTCAAGCTTGGTTAATTAAGAATATTGTGGCCCAGATACATTGTGGAAAGAGTAAATAGGAGATATGTACAATCAACCAAGAATAGTAAATTCAGAGCAATTACATAATTTAGTGCAAACCTTTCTTCTCCCAGTCAATCTCACATCTTGCACAATGCACAATATCAAAAGAGAGGTATGGATATGGCAACTGTTTTGATGCAAAAGAACCGATCATAGCAGGCATGCCTCTTTCAAGAGTAATTTGGACTTGACTACCAAAGCGCTCATAGTTGGCAATACACATAGTCAGCAACTGTCTGGAGAAGAGGTGTGCCCCAAAGCTACCAAAGCCGCACCCTATATCTAAGACAGTTCTAATCTGCAAGATTATAGTTAAAGTAATCCACTTGATATTGTATATATAGATGAGTAATAAAGAAAATTAGATAATTTCCTAAGATTGATGGTTCATGCATTTGAGGATGAACCTTGCTGGAATCCAAAACTACATCTAAATTTAAGCAGCTACAGAAAGGATCAATTATAAAGAAACGTTTCATGTTAAGCATAAAACAGAAACACATAAGAAAATTGTTCAATTAACTGACCTTGGTTCAAGAAATAGTGTTCAGTCCAATTTACATAGAAGTTTCTTGTTGAGGTCTAGAACCAGTTTCAATCTTAACAGAGATTGTCTCAGAAACAATTAAAGTCAAAATTAGCAAAGTCAAGATTTTGGAAATATAATGTGAGGTTTGTCATGAAACCATGACGCCAAGCGCAAAACCATAAATATTTGTGCAGTGCGGAACACTGAAATAGACTGGATGAGTTTTCATTCTAAAGAAAATTTCACCAGAGATATTATACACATTAACAAAACATACAATATCAAATGATGAATGTATCTATAATTAAGATATGTTATAGATGATTAAATCATTAACAGTAATAGTATTATTTGCATATCATGTAAATGTCATCTTGGAAACATAAAAAGGGTGTACAAGTGCATGAGGCTCCTGCCACTGTGTTTGGGAAGGGTCAATATATCCAACATTACCACCGTATGCAAAAAGGCTATTTCCATATTTCAAATTCATGGCATCTAGGTCATAATAGAGCAACTTTTTTCGTTGCACTAAGACCTACCCTCACCTTTGAAATTTTAAAAGTTGCAAATTCATGAAAAGGATTAATTTTAGAACCAAAAAATAAAATTATAAGGAGAAAATTGAGAGATGTAGGAGGCTTTGGAAAATAAATGGATAGAAAAAAAATACAAGAATAGAAGAAAAATCCGGAGAACAAGGACACAAGGCAATGATCATTCTGAGAAAAATCATGAAAATTTGGCATCTCCAGTAAATATGTACATTTTTTTCCTAAGAAATCTCATAAAAGGGTATCATCTAAGAAGAAAAGAGCAGTATTGTCAAGGGAAAATTAAAATAGGTTATGTTGACTTCATTTTCTTCACAAATGGGGTAGAATCAAAATTAATCACCAATCAAAATCAAGGTGGGTAAAACAAAGTCTTTGGTTTTTGATGACAAATAATTTCATTAGCTCATGGCAATTGAAGTTGTAATAATCATCACAGACAGATAGCATGCACTGAGGAATTGTTATAGTGATAGTGTGATCCCAAGGAGCCATAAATATAAGATTACAAATCAAATACCTGACTGCTTTCAAAATTGAGAAATAAATGAGGTTAACAGAAAAGAAAAAGAGTTCGTGTGATCTATAAAGGAAGTGCAAAATCACACTGTACTTCAGAACAATCTGAAAGCATGAAACGTAAACTACAAACTAGAATCCAGTCCAAAGTATAGCCCATCAAATCTCTTTCTCATATAATTTTAATATTTTCCCACACAATGTAATCTCATCAGAATAACATAATTAGAGTCAAAAAAAGAATTGCTGCATAACATTTGTACAGTACTTAATTAAGTTAAGCAAGCACCATTTAAAAAGTACCATTATCATAAATTCAAACTAGTTTCAGTAAATTAGCTTTTTGATAAATTCTAATATTCTTTCTGCTCTTTACTTTCCATTATAAGCATATACAAACTGAATATCTTGATTATGTTCAAGGACCAAACAGTGACCTGTGAATGGAAAAATTGTACTCACCCCTGCTTCATTAAAATTAGACTCATTTTTCAGCCCAATCATCTCTGCTATCTGATGTGCATAATCTTCTACTCCATCAACCATAAGGGAGTCCGAGCGAAACGAGATCTGCTCTTCTTCCACCATCATCTGCAATCCAACAGCTCTTATGCCAGAACTGTCAAAATATAACATAAAAACAAGCTAATTAAAGAAAACATAGAGCCACTGAACCTCTTTGTCAAGCTCCCAGAGGAGAACTCGAGCCCAGTGATCTTCACATTCTCCTTCCAAATGAAGTTTCTCCCACTCGGCCACCTAATGGGAATTCTATAATTCCTCGGCGCGAAACTTAAACAGCCATGTTCCTTGGCAGACTCCCGAACACACTGGCGCTCATACTCCATTGTTCCATCTGGATCTCCGGCATCCAAACTCTCCGAAACATTGCAGTAACATGGGACATAATCCTCATACTCAGATGAGCAGAATTCAAGCTCCCTCAACTTGGCGGAACCAAGCGACAGCTCACCGATCTCCGAGAGGTCCGAGACAAGCAGCTCCTGCAGACGGCGGTGGCCCCGGTTGATGGGGAACCTGAGACAAGGTGGAGATGGATATGTCCAATAAAGGGAGCCGAGGAGGGCAAGCACCATGACAAGGGCCAAGCCTAGCTTGACGAAGGGAAGCCCTGTTCCCTGCCTGGCTCTGACAAGCTCCGGCCCCGTGCCCGAAACCATTCTCAGCAAAATCCTTTCGAGTAATCCTGATTGAATGGGTCTCGGTCGGAGATGCCAGTGATCCGCCCACTGCCGGTGGACCACCGGGAAAGCGGCCTCGACATCGCCCACGCTGCCTGCCCCAATGCTAATTCACCAGAAGAACCAAATCAAACACCTTCGAATCAAATCTAAGCAAATTAAAGGAGACACCTTTCCTGCCCCCAAGACAAAAACAAGGATGGAAGGAGAAGAGCGTTGTTGGAAAAGAGAGGTTGGCCTTCAACTTGGCCACGAAAGGGTCCCCGTAAATGTCGATATCACAGTAACAAAAGAGAAACAAAGGAGGGAACTTTTTCCAAAGGGAGATCTTTGTGGTTCAGTTCCGATTCAGTAAAGTGCAGAACATGGCATTGGAGGCTGGATTTCTTATCATTCTATGAAGCATTGCCGGACCTACCAGTAGATCATTAAAATTTAGAACACCAAGATGAGACTTTTAGAAGAAAAAGGGAAAAGGAACGCATATGGGCGGTCGAGAAAGATCGAAAACAAATCCCACAAATCCCAGCTTTCTCAAGGGAAGAATCTCAGGAGGTCATCAAAACCAGAGCGGCATTGCTTCATAGCCTCTGTTTCAATTCAAAGGTCTCACCTTCGTCCTTGAATCTCTATTATTTCTTCTCTTCTTCTCTTCTTCTCTTCTTCTATTGAAAGAGATGGCAAGAGAGGAAGAATCCGCGTTTTTCTCTCACCGGCCGCGCTTCCATTGCCTTCACTCGCTCGTGAGGCTGGATTCCATTGCCCAACCGGATCCCCGTAGCAGCAAATAATGTAAAAAAAAAAATAATAATACTTTCAACTACAGAAAGGCTGCCAAGTTAACCACAGGGTTAAAAAAACTCGGACTGTTTTGGATGCATTGCGCCACCCTAGATGCATTGAACCGTTAGATGGATATAAGATAAGAAGAGGCATGGCGAAATTATGGCTGCCAGGGGAAGTATTTATGAGTTCCATTTATGAGTCACTAAATCACCAATGCTGTTTGAATTAAAGAAGCATCACATGCATATGGAGCCCACCTCGTTAGGGTTGCAAGGCCACTTTTTTGAGACCGTCCATGGAAAATTAATCTGCTGTCCTGATACGACAATCCAGTGCAAATAGGGAATTCCTTGTCTTGGATACCGAGCCACTTCAGTCTTGAATGACCGGATATAAATAATAATTGGTATTATTCTCGAATATACCTGATATAGATTATTTGCCATTTTTTGATAAAATTTGGGCATTTTGAGGACAACAAAAACCAGCACCTCACATTGCAACAACGGAAAATATTTTTTCTTCTAAAACCAATATTTAGACAGCCTTTTTTGCAAAAAGACCTTATTGAACACTTGCATTATATGCCACAAAGGCTAGAATTGTATCATAGCTAAAGTAACAAGATTTGACGTTATATCAAGTGTTCATGAGGCCTACGACATGAATATTATATAGCATCATTTGACGGAAAGTAACACATATTGCATACGTTCATTTGTATTCATATAATTTTTTTTAAAGATTAGAAGCAACATCAGCAAATAAGAGCATGTTGATTGTTGACCTTACAAAAAAAAATGGAACGTTTCGGACTTAATTATTCTTACTTCAAGTCATTTTTATTTGAGAACAAACAGTATGATCAATATTTTGAACCATGAAAAGAGGCAACAGAACCATTGCAACCGCAGGTCATTCATTCAATAATGTTTGGACGCTGGCAGAAAGGAGGAAGAGGACATTAGTTAATCTCCATACATCACTGCAGACCAATTGGAAAGCTGGGAACAAGTCGGACTACAAGATTGGAACCAGACCTTTCTATTCTTCACTTTAATGTAGCATAAACAAACAAATAAGAAGATTAAATGAACTAATTGGGGATAGGTTTTTCCATGGATATCACTGTCAGTAGCACTATTGCCACGGTTTAGTGATTTGTTTGATCCAATTGCCTCACGGACTCAAATAAGAGTTTACCGAGTGGCTAGGTTGCATAAAGTATGTCCAAAAACTATGCAGCTTCGTGCACAGTGAACAATCTCTTCATATGACATAGAATGAGGAGAAACATTCTATTTTACAATTCGAAGAATAAATTATTTTACCTCAATTCTAGCTTGTGGCTTGATGCTGACCACTTGACCGGATTAAACATAATTATTGCCTTCAAACTCTTTTTTAAGCAATAACTTGGTTTTGAGAACACCACATCATTGTTGCTTGTCCGGATTTCGTGAAAATAAAAAAGATTTTTTGATAATTAGCTATTAATTTCTTCAAATTTGCGATTTTTCTACTGAGACAAGCATATGACAAACTACATTTCTCAATAAAAGTAATTTTTTGAAGCAGTTTTCTTTACATCCAAATATATCTCATATCAACAAACCAAAATATTCGGAGAGGATTTAGATGTTGCAAAATCTTGCAAAGCAGTCTCTTTCTTTTTTTTGTCATTTTGAATAAAGATTCCATATATCAAGCCAAGTACATATGCATATGCTAAGATAATTATTTCAATCGGAAGATGCTAAATTTATTTGGTTTAATTGTAGATATCCTAGAGAAGCAAATCACTTATTCATGATTTTTATTATCTCTAGCTTGTTAATTTATTGCCGGCCTGCCATTCAACTTTCTGTCTTCACTCCTCACCGTATGGGCCTGTCGTCAACTGGGACAGGAAAAAAAAACTGTTCTCTCCTAAATGTTGGCATGAAATCCGGAGCTTTACGAAGAGTGAGCAGGCGAGCCATGCCGGCGGCCTGGGGCGATGGGTCCCCACATGGAAGCAGATGAACACGCCTTTCTGGATGCCGCCGCGACGCTGCCGACACGGCTCTCCGGTTATCTTAAGAATATAATTGGAGATCAAATGGTGGTTGTTTTTCCTTAGAAACCCTGATAGCTAATACTGTGATACTCAGATACTTCATTTAATGCATCGTTTCTTATTAATTTGACTTGTAAATTTCTTGCAACAATGACGCTAGTGAATAATTCTCAGCCATTGCTATATATATATATATATATATATATATATATATATATATATATATATATATATATATATATATATATATATATATATATATATATATATATATATATATATGAGCTAAAACATGGGATGCGAAGGAGCATCAGTAAGGCCAAATGGTCGTTATGATTGCCAGGGCTCGTTTCCAAGGTTTTCTGCATACGGATAATCCTGTACAAGTTTAAGATCGGTCGCAATGATGCACACCTTGACACACATACATGACTTAGAACAGCACATACATGCCTTTTCTAGAGATATACCTAGGCCTTATTTATGAGTTATTCGCACCTTATCTAATTTGATTTGCAATATTTGTCGATACATAATTTATTTGTCATACACTAAGTACGTCATTCCGACACGCGTACTCAGTGTCCAATACACACAATTTGCTACCTGATCATTTTTGGCATCGCTAAGTCTGGTATTCAGTTGCACACTTGTTCTTCACTCGACACATGCATGTTTTGCTATCTAGTCCATTGATGCATGCCTAACCAATATATGGTGCATGCATGATTATAAATATATACTCTCGATACTGCATGTGGATACTTATCCTTTATCCTTGATATTATAATGCCTCTTTTGATTCTTTAGTGGTGCCAATGACGATAGTCAGACCATTAATTCCTCCAAAATTCTTTGTAGTCCCTCAACCAAAACATACGACCACCTCCATGTCTTCTTCTTCATCCACCTAGCCTATAGCCATATATATGCCCTCTTGCTGACATCACCATATTTTTCACCAACCGTCTTATCCGCTCCACTCCAAATTCATCACCATCGGTGCCATTGCCTCTCTCCTCCGAGTGGCCACCCATCATATCCTCCTCTGCCGAGGTCGGCCTTTTTGTCGTCCTAACTGCCTCGTCTCTAATTATATCTCTACTTATGCCCACTCTTTCAGAATCCTATAACTCATCTTCAAACTCATCTCCATCTTCTCCGCCATCATTGGAAACACCAACCTCAACGATGAGCCCTAACACAAGTTTTCTCAGTGATGGCGATGTTCCTTCCCCAACTGGCCTTCCTCACCGCGTCGAGCCAATCATGATTTCCAGCACTGTATATATTTTGGGTGCTAATACAAGAAAACATGATGCAAGTCATATGCGGGGATAATTTGGTGTATGAGAGTAAACATAGACGGAACTGTAAATAAATTATGAAATATTTTTTTTACACAATCCACTTATATAAATAAAATTAATATTATTAATATATCTAAATAAATTGGATAGTTAGATATAACTATTTGATGATCCACCAGGCATGCAACAGAGATTTGCATGATCGATGTTATCTTTTCCATTAGTAACGTATTGTCGGTACAAATTTGCACTTCGACCTAGACCGTTCGAGTAAGGTTAGCATGTCCGACTAGCCTTTCTATGTATTCTTCACTTGGGTCTACCAGCCCAATATTGGGCAGCTGTGAAGTAAAAACTCATGGAGCTGCCAACCCCCTGTTTTGGCCATCTACAAAGCTACAAGGTTACACCGGAGACCCTGGTAATACGTAATCAAGTCAAGATAAGCTGGGATCCCATTTCGGAGCTCATGCTCCCACAAAACACAAGATAACGCCAAACAGTGATGCCAACTGTCGTCGATAAGTGCACAACCGTATCACCCGTCATCACGTCCCATCCCACCAACCCCTGCGTCTTCGCCCCATCCCTCCCTCTTCTTCCATCCAAACCCAGAAACTTTTCTCTCCCCTCAACCCCGCTGCTTTATGCAAACCCCCAGGCACCGTCCTCTCAGCCCCAATCCACGTCCGCGTCCTCTATTAGAGAAAAACACCTCTTGCTCGCAGGGAGCAAAGAGGGAGAGAGAGGAAAAAAAACCATCAACTTATAATAAGTACTATAAATCCACCCACAAACACCGCAATTAACTTATAATCAATCAAAATGAATATTTATTATACTATCATAGTTTACATGGATCACATATCAGATTCACTGTTACTTTTTGTAACAATCCAGATTTTTCACCTTAAAAAGATTAATGAGAAGATATTTGAATTTTTTGATACTGTGTAGATACCTAAAATCTACTAATGCATAGCTAATATAGAACTAAATACACACCTCCTCCTACAATAAAATCTAGATGGAAAATGTATATAAAGAAAAGAAAGCCAACGAACAGGCAGCTGAAAGATGTTTGAAACTTGAGTTCAGAATCATATTAAGATTACCCATAAATAATTGTCAGATAGATGTGATCGTACTATTAAAAAGAAGAAGAAGAAGAAGAATTGACTCGAATTTGCCGTAGAGAATTGAAGCTCTCAGGTTGAATTATTTACCGGATGGATGGGTGCCTCTAGACAGCCAAAAATCAGTTTGCTTGATTTCTCTTAAGCTCCACTTGTTCAATCGGCTCGCTCAGAGACTGTTTATATTAGCTACAGCATATGAAGGCAAGCGTCGTGGCCTTGCAAAATAGGGCAAACAGATGGGCTATATTTTCACTGCTGCCATTCCATTCTTCAACCTACATGTTCTCCAAGCAAAATTTAAGTACTTAATAAGTGCCTTCGATTTTGATCTTCCTCGCCAAAAACATACCCAGGATGAGAGCCCTCAGTAACATATGCGTGACACTCGTGCAACTCACCTAATTAATTCAATCTCAATAATATGGAAGCTCATTAGATTTTAAATAAGGAAAATATAAGACATACCATCACAAACAGTTACCCCTGTTTAACATAAATGCAAGACTGAAGGCACTAAATAAGTTCAGATGGGCATAAAGACACATTCTTGTTCCCTGAGACATGGGAACTCACAGATAGGCTCAAATTGAAAAACAGAGAGCCAGAGTTCCATCCATAAAATGTCAGGGTCATGGATGAAAGCTAGACTGATGATCCAGAAATCAAAACAAAGAATAATTTCAGTCACCTCTTGGTATCGTCTTTCAGAAACTTATAAGATGATCGCTTTCTAGACATATATGTGCCGATGGAGTAAAGACCTCTTGATTGTTATTTTAAGGGCCTCTCCACAAATAGGCATGCAGCTGTACCTGATACAAGTGGGGGAAAGCATGATACAAAAAAATAGTTTATTAAAAAGTTTATCTCTACCTTCCATGAGCATGGAAATCATAATATCCTCCTGAGCAATGATACTTTTTATCAACATAAGTCTTTATTTTGATGCAACGAAAAAATTTATTTAGGTAGAGCCTGCCCCAAGCTTTTGGTCAATAGCCAAAGCTTGCGATATCTTATAAGTGGATATGTTTTCTGGCTGTTAAGCCATTTCTCACTCAAAGCAAGTTCAAAAGAACCCTCTCCTGAGCTTGCCATCTTGTATTGAACCCATGGTATGCTGAACCGGCCCGTACCGGCCGGTTCAGCACATACCATATCGGTCCGGGCCCTGACCGGTACGGCGGAGCCGCGGAAACCAGTACATGGCCCGTAGATGCCGAACCCAGCCAGAGCCGAGGAAGAAGAAGAGAACAAGAGAGTGAGCGGGGGCGGGAGGGAGAAGGAGAGGCCTCCGCCGCCCCCCGCAAAGGACCGTGGGGGGCCGGCGGAGGCCCGAGGGGGGCAAGTTTTTTTAATTTGGAGATTTTTAAGTGACTTGCTGACTTCACTTAAAAGTCCTAATTTTTTTTCTGCGGCCGCGCCCCCGCGGGCTCTGCCGCCCCCCCCCCCCGCGGCCCTCCGCGAGCAGTGGAGGCCTCTCCTCCCTCCCTCCCCCGCTCGCTATCTCTTTCTCTTCTTCTTTCCAGGCTCTGGCTGGGCGCACCCGCTTCCGCGGGGAAGAGCTGGCCGGTTCGGTATTGGTTTAAATTGATCCGAACCAGAACCATACCGGTCCAATAGGCGACCGGTATGCCTATCGGTACCGGTACGGCGTACCTTAATTGAACCCACTACTATTAGATTGAGTTCGTAACATAAAGTTCATACCTGACTTTTGATTAACTGACAGTATTAAGATAACTTGCTAAACATAGAAGGCTGTCAACAAGTAGTTACCTCTATAACTATGCAGAAACACATTATGTAGACCAGTAGGACAAGTTATCTTCTCCAAAGCTGAAGGTCTTATATTGCCATTTTCATTTCTATCTTGTAGTGAGGGTCGTACCCAACAAGCTCGAAGTCGGATGCAACAAAGGAATCTACATCCTTCTTCAAAGGGTTGATCTTCAGAATCTGTGTTTGATGAACGAAAAAAAGTGGTAACATAAAATCAAATAATTGGAATACTACAATTAACTTCAGACCAACCATTTCTTCTTTTATTCTACTTAATTCTATTATTAGAATAATTTACATAGCATTGCTCACCGGGAATGCTTTTGGTTGCTTTTGAAGCTGCTCTTCTAAAGGCCTCACATGAGTTCTATAAACATGAGCATCTCCTATAACATGGATAAAATCTCCAGGCAAAAGATCTGCATATAGAAAACAGCCATGAAGCAAAATAATAACAAAAGCACTGGTCCATGTAAGGAGACAAACAAATGTATATAGACAAAATAAAAGGAAAAGGATCATTAATGTGTAGCAATCTCATCAGTATGATTTTTTATGCAAATGGCTTCAAATAACTACAACAGAGTATATCCATGGTTCTATATGCATTATGCATCCTAGTTGGAATCCATAACCTAATTTGCACAGGTAGGGAAAAAGCAAGAACCAAGGAGATTTTCATCAGCCCAACATATTCTATAAATTGTCCCCCCAAAACCCAACGTGCCCACCAAATCCCAAAATAGAAATAATTAAAAAATACTGATAGAAGTGGATGACAGATTGAACAGCTAAATATAAGGTGGACTATGCACTAAAGCAAGGAACAGATTTCGTACCAAAAGGTTGATAACTAAACATGCAAGTAACCACCTTTAAGCATCCTTCAGACCTTCCAAAGACTACTACATAATACCACATTTCTATGCTTAAACTGGCTTCTTTAGATACATATGATGAGGATCCTAAATGCTAGAGGGAGCAAATTACTGCTGGAACATTAAGGCTTCCTGCAAGCTCCAAGCCTTTATTTGGCTGGTCATCTAGAATCCTCAGAGAAGAGAACCTCTGAATGAGGGCATCAAATTTGAATGAAAATGCACTTTTTCAGTCAAAGATGAGAGCATGGATCATGTGCTTCCTTCCTTCACCTAGACATTGTGGCAAGATTCTAGTTTTGACCGAGCTATAAATTGGTGTCTCAAGACATACAACCTTGGTTATTAGCTTGGAGCTCCCAACTGCTGTGTGATAGGGCTACAAAAGAATGGAGCTTGACATTCCATATAGTTCGGTAGGCATTTGGAAAGAGTCATAGAAGTATTCTCTAGAAAGTGAGACGGTGTCTTGATTATTTGTAGTCAACCATGCTCAACTTCTGATTTGTCAAAAGAACCTCCCAAAATACCAAACAATGCATTATTTGCAACCAATATACACCTCAGCACATTTAACTCCCAAAGAACCTCCCAAAATATCAAACCATTAAATATTGGCATCTATAAACTCTTCAAAAAATGTTTATTGCACTCCAATAACTATGTATTTCCTAACATGTAGATCATGCATAAGGTTAGCCAGTTTTAGCAATCATATTCAGATGTATTGACTTGCTGGCATCAAAATATAATCCATACCCAGGCAGCTCATGAATATTTAACAGTTTCTTAAGCATAAAACAATTCAACAAATTCTGTGAAAACAAAGATAACATACCGCAAACTTGAGCAATCATGCATGTCAAAAGCGAATACGACGCAATGTTAAATGGCACACCAAGACCCATGTCTGCAGACCGTTGGTACATTTGGCATGATAGCTCACCATTCTCCACATAAAACTGGGGAGAAGCAACAACTTTTATAGATAGAAACAGAAAGAGGAGCATGCACTGAAAAAGTATGATTAAGATCTAAATAAAGAAAAATAAATAAACATAAATTACATGTGTGACAAAAGTCATCCCACACCAAGAAAATGTTTTCAAATATCACTTTCACATAGCTTCTAAAGTCTCTGAAATCATTTCACTCCCCCTTCCAGAGAGAGGGAGAGAGAAAGAGAGAGAGAGAGAGGGAGAGAGAGAGAGAGAGAGGCTTGCAACAAGTGAATAACCTAAACAAGCAAATTATCAAGCAGTAATAATAGATGAGATCATGAGCCTATTGATTTATGCTAAAGGTGAAAACCTTAATATTCAAAATGTGTTAAATGGCCATTTTACGGCAATTGGCAGCAGGTAAGGATCCTCAGATGAGAGGATTGATACCAATATGGATGCTTTTGGGTAAATGGAACCCTGTCCCCTGTTTTGGCTGCCATTTAACCATAAATTCTTGCCCAAGTTCCATTTATCAATTAGTCCATAATATACAATATATATACACCTTTTACATGGGCCAGGAATTAAAAATTAAATAGCCATAAAAACCGAGGTCCAGCAATAAAAATTTCTAGTCAACAAGTTCTAGATGTGCAGTCAAAACAACTGGTGGAGTTAATTTTCCTAATGCATTTGCTACCATTCCAAGTGCTAAAAAGAGTAGTTACTAATTGTCTTCTAAGAACATTTCTACGTTAATCTTGCATTGCTTCACAGACAAGAACAGGATGTGGCAGTAATGTCAAGGCTGGGAAATATAGAAATATCAATAGCTCATTTCAGACACTGTTGCTCCCAATGGGTTACACTTGTCCTCACTTTTTGAAAGATAAGGTTTAAAAGTTTCCAGGACTAATTTAATAATAAACTGTGCTTTAAGAAAAATGCATAAGCATACAACAACACCTGAAAATGATTACTGAATAACAAATTCAACAGCTAAAACCTACGGTGGTGCAACGGGTTCATATTATTTAGAATTTCTGCATAATCACTAACTTGTGCAAGCATGTGGCAAGGAGGAAGGGCCATTATCTTGAGATCTGAAGGATTCCAAGCTGAGAGAATGATGCGACGATCATCTGGATTGTTCTTTATTTTGTCAATTACATCCAATAGCTGATCAAATCCTTTTCCAGTGTAATCAGCATGCATGTCAGTGTATCTGCAAAATATGCGATTCTAGGTTAGAAGTTCACCAAGTCAGAGCAGAGATAGATGGACAGGTTTCCAAAATTATATCATACTCGGCACCAAAATGTCTCCACTGAAACCCATATATTGGTCCTAAGTCGCCTTCTTCTCTACATGATAACCCAACACTGGAAAAAGAAATTTAATGACATCAGATAGCAAGATTCGATGGAAATCAAAACATCAAATTTATAGTAAAGAAAGCATGGTGCATGCCTATCAAGGTACTCTCGTGATGCATTGCCATCCCAAATATGTATACCCTTTTCCTGTAAAACCTGTTCAAAAAATAAAAGTCTTTGTCACAGAATTGCATCCAAACGAAATAATGAAAAAAATTGGTTCAGAGCTATATGGCCACTATGCAGCTCACAGTTAAAAAAGAGACTTGTCCACTAGAATGTGTTAAACAAAGACAAAACCAGCAAATTAAACTTCTATTACAGAATGGGATACAAAAGGATGTTAGTGTGCACCATATAATTCATCAAATAATTAGTCCAATCAGCAGCAACCTAAGTTGTGGATAGCCTCATCAGAACATAGATCTTGAAAAAATATAGTAATTGTTTCCACATAATTGTCAAATATATATTAAGATTAGCTGGTCAATAGCAAGACTTCCTATTCATTATCCAGCTCACATTATAAAAGAACCAGAGCTGCAATCATGCGGTTCACCCCAAAAGTAGCTAGCCCAACCTTGCCAATCTTGGCCATCTTGAAAAGAGAGAAGAACCTGGTTGGATTCAAGAAAACTACATCCAGACCAAACCATTCCAGCTCATGTTCAGGTTGCCACCTTAAGTGACAAGACCCAACCTGATCCCACTACAGAATATCAACATATATATATATATAAAACATACCATATGTATAGGTTTCAAAAGTTATCACAGGCATGCAATAGTGTGTAAGCGTTACATACTTCAACAAACCCTATAAACTTCAATCTAAAATTCTTAAATCAACCATCCACCACTTAGAAACAAGAAATGATCACTTCATGACTGGACTGTCTTCAAGTGAACTTAAACCCTTTCCTAGTTATTATGTTATTTTGACTTGTTAGATAGTAAATTCTTTTGTTCCAGATCCCAATAACTCAATCCTATCTAATTTCATTTACAGTTGAATTGTTGGTTTCAGATCAACTTTAAATGTTGGTGTTCCAGATTGCAATATGTCGGATTAGGCTGCCATCTAACCAACTGCAAGATTGGGTTGAACTATGGTTCACACATGACTGAACTTGCCCCTTAATAGGCTTTTGAGCTCCAATCACTCTGATAGGTGCAATGTAGTCATGAACTAGCAATTTAATAGCCATTAGTACAATGCACCTGAATATGTACCCCACACACAACATCATCAGAACATTTACAGAAACATGTTTCAAATGCTGTGCAGATTACATAACAGGCCTCATTAATATAGAGTAGGTTTCATCAGCATCTTGTCACCAAAAAGCCACTAGGATAGCATAACCAGAAAAGACCATTTCGATGCCATTTTCTTCTAATATCATCCATGAGAAGATTCAAGATTGTATTAATCACATTGCCAAACATTTTTTCAGCATTTTTTCATCATTTCCAGAACTCAAAATATCTTTACCAAGCTTGAATGTCCATCAGGATTTCACCAAGACTAGTCAACTCATGCATGACTAATTTCTATGCATTACGATAGCAGATTTTTTTTCTTTTCTAGTGGAGTTATTGCAAATCACCTGATTTATCCACCATAAATTGTACATTACATATCATTTCTTCCTTAACCAATAAAAACATGAAACTACAGGACTAGCAAATAGAAACCAGCACTTGAAACAAATCTTAGCCAATACAACCCAGGCAATTCGATAGATAGAAATGATTCATGAGCTAATCTAGCTGATAGAAACATTTGGATATAAAAGAGTATAGGAGCATTGAATTCGATAGATAGATTCATGAGCTAATCTAGATCACAGAAACATTTCCATATAAAAGAGGATAGGAGAATTGATGATGGTGGTGGTCATGGTGGTAGTGGTGGTGGTGATGGAGATATGCATCACAGCTGATATAAAATTTACCCATAATATGTTACCCACCTTTGCATTCGTCGAACCACTGATGAACCACAAGAGTTCTTCAACAACACCTCGCCAAAATACTTTCTGCAAAAGTGACCATATAGTGATATTCTGTGGTACTAGAAAATGAAAGAAAATGTACATCCATGTCATGTTGAACTTTAGAAGGCAGTGGTATCCTCTCCATAATTGGTAGGGTGAAATTACTAATCATAAGACCATAAGTAAATTATAGCATCCAGAAAGTAAAATCATGATTAAACAACTAAAATTCAAATCAAGCTTTTTTTGCATGCAGGTGCATATGGTGGGGGTTGTGGTCCACTGTGAGCAGACAAAGGAATTTTATATAGAAACGCCAAATTTTCCATAAAAAGACAAAGCAAAACATTTTTCAAAGTTTTGCAAAATTACAAAAGCTAAACGCAAACCCTGAATTTCTGGCAAATTTACAAATAATTCACCAACTAACGTAAACAACCAGGAAGCATCTGAGCATGTTCAAAATATTTTTTATTAATGTGTTTCTAATATCCCATATTGTCTCTCGATTCAACTGACATCCTTAAGTTTTTTTCAAATTTCAAAGTAATATTTTTAGCAATTGCTACCTGTGCACTTGCTGAACTAATTCCAGATCTCAGCTTTGTGATCATAAACTCTAGCATACTGCAGACACAAACATCAAGATTCAAACAAGATAACAGGTAGTACCTTGGTTGTAAGCAGCGGAAAAGATCTTCGCAAATTAAACCGCATCTGTAGTGCAGGCAGACAATTTTAAGATGCTTGTGTTTTTTTTAATGAAACAAATTTATTGGCACGAAAAGTAGACAAGCATTTGCCAGAAAAACAGGCATACCTGACAACCAAATTTTGATAGTGTTCCAGTCCCTGTCCTGTCATTCTTTTGGGCACCATTTTCTATGATATCTTGCACAAGTCTAAGATACACAAATTCCTCATGTCTTTCATGTATTATTTTAGGAAGAAATGAGAACCTCTCAACCTCAAACTTGTTCAAATATAATTTATCATCAGTTTTTTCCCCATCATGCAGAGCATGAAGCTCAGTAGCCGAATGTCGCACACGAACATATGTCACAAAAGAATACCTGATATTGTTCTCTACCAATGGAAAGGATGAATACCAAGGTTGAAACACTGAAAAATCAATTGGAGGGATGAAAGTGTCACATTCAATGTTTGTTTCTATGTCTGTGAGATGAATGGCTTCACATTCAGGTGCGTTAAGAGATTCCCTGCAATTAATATTGTCAACATTTCTGATGCCGTAAATACTTAAATGAGTTAATTAAAACTCACCTTAATACCTGGCCACCACCTATAACGAACACTTTCTCAATTGACAAACAATAAGGGGTTGCTGCTAGCAGCTTTAAGGCAGAATTCATGCTTCCACAGATGACGACATTCTCAGCTGTTGCAATATCAAAACTCCCGGAGCGAGTCAGCACAACATTCAAACGACCAGGCAGAGGCCTATTCTGAAGAGGAATGCTTTCCCATGTTTTCCTACCCATTATCACAGCATTCTTTTTTACAGGATCTGATGTAGTCATAGTAACCTCCTTAAAAAATTTAAGGTCGGATGGCAGCTTCCATGGCAACTTCCCATCCTTCCCAATACCCATATCTCGAGTGCCAGCAACAACAACCTGAAAAGTTCTTCTAGGATCATGTTGCGTATTACCATTTGAAATGTTTGTGGGAATGTCACCAGCCATAACTGGAATGGAATGGCAATAGCTGCACTTTATCACTTTGTTAAAAATTCCAACTCCTAGGCAATGCCTCTCAAGTCCAATGCGAGATAAGCAACTTTTGCTCAAAACTGGTACAATCTGAACATAGTAAGACAACTAAATGAATTAGACATGATTAATAAAGGTTAAAGAATCAATGCCTCGATGCAACTAAAACACACGTCAACAAGACAAATAAGAAACATGGCAACAGTGAAACTGAAATTTGGAACAGAAAAGGATACTGTAAGTACAATATGCAACATGATGGAACGGCAAAAGCTGCAACATGTATGTACTTAACATGTGTTCTTGAGAAAACCTTGAAAGCTATCTTCCCAGAGAAAAAAATCCTATTGTCTTGTTACGATTTGAGAAACATGACAAGATCTGACACACCAAAAATGATGCAAATTCCTGCAGTTCAATAGTTATTAGTAATGAAATGTAAATATAATGCCAATACATAAAGTGAGGAACTTCACAACTTATCATGAACATAAAAATCTGGAAAAATCTGCAGTTCTTTTATGTGCCTATGAAGCCAGTCAAACCAACTTCGGCATAAATTTGTCTTGACATTAAAATCATATTCTTTTTTTAAGCAATATGCTGCATAGCTTAATGATAAGATTACAAGACCATTAATTCAGAACAATTAATTAGAATTTATCAAATGACACCACAACTATGGACATAACATCAAGGCAAAGTTTTTTGTGTTTCACTCTTAGAGGGTACACCACAGGCTTCAATTTCATAAAAATGGACAACCAGTTTTCAGGTTCTCATGATGAATATATCTGCAAAACTAAATTCAGAAACTCGGCAGGGAAAAGGGAAATCCCCCTCCAATGCAACTGAGCGGCTCCTCTTGTGGCCTTCGGTAAAAGGAAGCAGACTTTCATGATAGAGTAGACACCCACTAAAAGATACATTCAAGAGACAGCTCAGTAGCGGGAGATTGATGGAGAATATAGAGAGGAGCTCGTTCAAGAAGAGCAATCCATTAAAAAAGCATTAAAAATGAGATTTTCCTCTAACGCTTCCACCAAATGAAGAAATTTCACCTTAAATAGCGAAACAGTGCTCGAAACTGAACAAAATGTCTTCTTTTGTCCTCAAATAATACACGGGACGGCATTCCTCCGTAATCTCACAACAAATTGGAGGAAACCTAGATTTTTGCGTACATTGATACAAAACACCGCCCAAAAAAAGACCAAAAATCCTGAAAAGAACTCGAAATGCAAACCCTACTCCCAGAAAATCCATACTTTAGTAATTTCCGGAAACCCCTCGTCATCGATTCCAAACGAATAACAAAAGGAAAAACTAAAACCACATATCTACTACGATTCCATCCAAAAAAAAACGCACAAATTCGCTAAGACCCCACACGAACCGATCATAAAGTCAAAAATCATCAATAAAAAATCAAGAAAAATGCGCGAAAATCAAGAATCCGGCGTTTACCTCACAAACTGAAGCGGGAAAACCCAACGAGGGCCTCTGAGAAGATCTCGGCCCACTCACTTCCTTCCGGGTCGCCGGCACGACTCCCGGAGACCTCTCCGCTTTTGCTTTCCAGAAGCCAGCCGGATTTCAAAGCCACTTCAGAGGCGGAGTGGAAAGTGAGCGTAACAGAAAAAGAATAAAAAAGAAAAAAGAGAGAAATTGACAGTTTGCGAATCAAAGGCTTTTATTGTTATAAAGTTTAATCTCAACAATCCTAAAACCCAGTCAAATAAGTTACTCAGCACCAACATTTAAAAGATGATCATGTAATAATAGACAGGGAACACAAAAGAAAAAAAATAATAAATAAAAAATAAACACCCAAGGAAATCCCGCATTACTCCAAAATATGAGAGCTCATCGTCCCAAGAACCCAGAAACCTCCGCTCAAAAAACCTCCAAAAGATTGAATCTTTCCGCACTTCCCCGCAAAAAGAAGCGTCAAAACACAATAAACCAGTAAATTCACGCTACCTCTCGGATTAAAACCCCACATCCGCCAACTTCCAGGCCATAAATCATCAAAACCGCCATACAAACAGAAAAAGGAGACCAAGATTCAAGATTCCACTACCTGGTACCGCGCTTGGATGCTTTTCTTGCCGGTCGGGAATGGCGCTCGTCGCGGATCGCCGGTTGCCGGTCGAGAATGGCGCTCGTCGCCGATCGCCGGTTGCCGCTCGGGAGGGCGGAAGGTGTTGGGAAGTGGGAAAGAACCCTAGCCGGCCTTGAACACTCGAAGACTTCGAGGAGTGAAGAACCGAAGAGAATTGGGAAAGGGAACGGCGGAACGCGGATCGGGTTTGCCTGGATCCGGGACCTCCTGGCTATTATCCAAATACGCATGAGGCCATTTTGCTGCCAGTGTCCGGATCCGTATCGGATCTGGTCAGACACGGTCGAATTATACCCGACCCGCTTCAGCCTTTGGCTTCACGGACCCGACTATAATTTAGTCGGGTTGACTGGGACCCTTGAGTTCCGGTCCAGATTCCTGTATTTCTTCACTCCCGAGCCCTCCCCAATTAACGATGTCTGTTTTGATAAAACCCAATTAACGAGGTTTAGAATTATCAACATGCCCTAGGGATGGCAAAATCTGATTTAGATCCATCAACCTGCATGAATCTAACACTCATTTGGTTTGCGAGAAGAGAAAGTAGAGAGTATGGTCAATAAAAAATTTAAAAAATATATTTGGTTGAAGTTTTCAAAAAAAAATATTTTTTCTATGAAAATAAAATTTTCATATTCATAAAAAAAATCTACATGGGCCTAGAATAGGGCCATTTTCACGTGTTGAAAATTATGATAATTTTTTTTCAAAAATATCCTCAAGTTTTTACATAAAATGTGTAAAAAAAATTTCTTTATTAAAGTCATAATAAGTATTTTACATAACTTTTTCATATAATATATATATATGCTTAGCCAAACACAAGCCATTTTCAAATATGCTATTTTGTCATAATCAACCAAATATGTAAAAAATACTTTTTCATACATCATATACTCGGACATCAACTTCCAAAAAAAAATATTCTAATAATGAGAAATTTTTTTGTGAACAAACCAAGTCCTAAAATAAATAGATTTTAGTTAACTATTTCAAAAATTGGATTCGCACCCCCTTTCCAAGTGAGAGATTTAAAATTGCTAATATAATCTACAGATAGTAAAATCTGATCTGGACCTGTCAACTTGCATGAACCCACCTGAAGCAAATAGGTTTGTGTTAACTATTTTGAAATTTTGGCCTCATTTGTCAACTCCGAGCTAATATATTTGTAAATGGATTGGTTTGTATGCTTTTGGGTTTAATGCCAGGAATCAATGAGTCATTAGAACCAAATTGGTTGGAAATTAATTGGCTCCACGCGGGACTTAGAAAAGTCCAATTTCCATCGGCTGAAAATTTATAATATTTTTTTTAAAAAAATATCCTCAAAGTTTTAGCTCAAATGCATAAGATTTTCTTCTTTATTAAAGTCAAAATAGTTATTTTATATAACTTTTTTCAGAAAAACATATGCTTAACCGAATATAAGCCATTTTCAAATATGCTATTTTACCGTAGTCAACCAAATATGAAAATAAATATTTTTTCAGGTATCATATATTCAGACATCAACTTCTAAAAAAAATATTCTAGTGAAAAACAATTTTTTGGTGAACTAAATGAGTCCTAAAATAAATAGATTTTAGTTAACTATTTCAAAAATTGGATTCAAGCCCCATTCCAAGTGATAGAGATTTAAAATTACTGATATAATCTACGGATGGTAAAATCTGATATAGACCCACCAACTTACATGAACCCACCAGAAGCAAATAGGTTTGTGCTAACTATTTTGAAATTTGGATCTCACTTGTCAACCCCAAGCTAATTAATATATTTATACATGGATTGGTTCATATGCTTTTGGGTTTAATATCAGAAACCACTGGGTCGGGCTGAATCAAATTGGTTGGAAATTAACTGGCTCCTAGACCCATGAACCATATTGAATTCTCTTTATTCGTAGTATATGGTTTAGTTTATTAATGAAATATCAAAAGCTGAGTCAAACTAGATTGTCCCAAAACATGACCATGATGGGGACTTAGGAGTTGAGTAGCCTTGGGATTTGAGGTTTAGGGCGAGGATAAATCCAAAATTTTTCTTTGAGATAATCGAAAACATAAATCTATTATAAACTAAAAATGTAGTTGGTCAGGACTTTCTTTCTACTTGGAGATGAACATGCCTGAAAGCTCAGAACAAATCTCGGGGTGCCTAAGATATTACATTAGCTGAAAATAGAGTAATCAAACAATAACGAGGACAGTAACATGATATTCAAAAACAATTTATTACCATCAAACTATTCATTTTAAACAAGATGGATAAGACAGGATAGAGTGTAGCCGAGGCTACAGTAGAAATGATCCATTGTTACTGCTACTCTTAAAGTATGATCCAACTAATAAACTACTTGTGAATAAAGTTGAAGTAAAAAATAATTAAGGATAAACTGAACTCATTGATGTGCTGAAGATTTTTTTTAGCATTACAATATGACACATGTAAATGACTCCCATTAAACTATTTTGATAAGACAACCTTGGTGAGAAAACTAGGCAGGGAATAAGAGAGAGAATATGGGTGACGGGATCCAGACAACCATGATAAAATAGTTTGGCCTCAGAGTCCGAGACAATGGAGACTAGAAATTATAGTACAGTCAACAAAGCAACCGGATATCAATTTCTTTTAAATATGCGCTGGCGCACCCGTTACTCTATTTCATCCAACTAATCTTGATTCCATTTAGTTTGGTAGGTTCGGTACAACTGAACCTATATAAATGTGTCTGAAATTTGCTAAAGACAAATCACCTATATAAAACTTCATATAGGTGTTTCTATCAAGGAAAATTTAGGCCCATCCTAATATGGATACAGCATTTTATGTTTATTCTATGTTCACCTTTATTCTCACTCCTTGATTTCTATGATCATTTTAATACCCACGGCTAGTAATTTACTTCGCTCCATCAACGACCTATTTGACCGCAATGAGGCCAGTTTTTCACAACCCGTAGCAGATCCGGAATAGGTGCATGTAATGGTAAAATTAGCTCCGAACCAAAATCGAATATATATAACTCTTCATAAATTTTCTTTTTCGTCTTTGTCTTAATCACTTTATTCTTAATAAAAATTCAACATGGTGAAAGCTATAAGCCGTGATGCTTAGATATTTTTTTTAATTTAAGAAATATTCGGCTTTTTAAACAATAATATTTTTTGTTTATTATGTTTCTATTATTCTTGATAAATCAGTCTATTATATTTTATATCTTTCAACTATTATTTATTTAATCTAGTATGGACTATAAAGTACTAAAATTTATTTTTATATTATTTTTTTTAATTTGTATTAAAATAAAAAAATAGTTTTATCCGACTCGATCCGTCCAACCCTTTCTATCTAATCTATCCACTCTGCCCCGCTTCGAGCCGAGACGAGTATAGAATGAAGTGCAAATAAAGGCCGATCTGTTGCCATCTCTATTAATATAATGTCCGACCTATGTATTTGAAGGTGTAAATTAAGGATAACCATTTACAAACCAACAAAGAAGATCAACCATCCTTTCGTGCCAAGGGTACAACCCGAGCCGAGCCGCGTGCATAAAAGACCTAATGTTTACAAGCACTTGACATAAAACCTTAGTTGTTGTATTGACAAAAAAAATTATAATGATGGACGGACAGACCTCCTGGCATTAAGTTAGTTTATACGAATCAGCTACAATCGGATACAGTCAATAAAACACTGTAAAAGAATTGCAACCAAACATCAAATGCTGATTGTGGGACGGCAAAGTTACAATAGCAGCAAAATGAAGTCTCCTTAGGATAATAAAATGCTGTAGATGTGCAGGAATTAGTTATCCGCTGTTACACTCAAGAAAAAGAAAAATATACTATAGCCAATTAAATATTTTTATTTCCTTCTGCTTATTTTTTGGACTGAAATTGTATTTGGGGCCATCTGAACTTCTTTAGGATTTAATTAGGCTAGCCTAAGTTTAACAAGCTAAGGGCACAAATAGATCGAGCTAGTCAATCAGGCCAGCATGACACATTGATAAAATAGTTATGTCAGGCTATAATTTCAGACCATCCTGATCCGGTAGTTCAGAAATTTTAAGCTCGATTTTTTTTTTCTAATTTTTTAATACTATTTGGAAGAATCTAAGATTCCATCCAAAAATTAGTCGGAAGATATTATTTATAATTATTAATTCTATATAAATATCTAAAATCTATTTAATGCTATCCCAATGTTGACCAATGTGTAACTAAGGGCTCGTTTGGTTCGCGGAAAAAAAAAGGGGGAAAGTGCGGTCAACGGAAAAAGTAATGACGATGCCTCTTATTTGGTTGGAGTTTTCAAAGGAGAGAGGTGAGAAAGTTGTATTCTCATGGGAATATGATTCCCATATTTCATGTAAAAGTCTTTCCCATGAGGCAGGAATCATTTTATTTTATTTTTTCCAAAAAGTTTCTTCAGCATTAAAGAAGCATTAAAGACCCTAATTTTTATTAAAGGCATAATAGGAATTATACATAACTTTTCCAGAAAAGTGAAATTTGTCGCTTGTCCCCATGGTCAACCAAACATACCAAAAGTACTTTTTCTAGACATACTATTCCTAGAAATTTGTTTTTCAGAAATCATATTTATAGAAAGAAAAAAAAAAAAGCCTTCACTCGCGACACCAAGCCGAGCCCGTAAATACGATTCCATATAAACCATCACACAGTCTCTCCTCCCACCCAACCCCGCTCTTCGAATGTGCCTATCACATTCTGATGCAGTCAAGTCGCTCATCCCTCTTTTATGGTTGTGGTGGAGTATTGACGCTGGAGTGGAACTCCTCTTCTTCACTGATAGAAGGCAGTTGTGTGTGGTGTGAGAGAGAGAGAGAGGGCCCTGGATCCCGACCTTGGCATTGGTAAAACCATGGTTTCTCTATGGTTTCTGGTTCCTTACTGAAGGTAAGCTAGTGGTCTTTGCCACCTACTATTCCCTGATTAGAAATTCTTTTTTTTTTTTTGAAAAGGCCCAAACTAAGTGGTTGTCATTAAAGGTTAACTTGTGAAGTCCTTTCTCTCAATATAAACACCTTATGAGAAAATCTTTGACACTACAAAAATACTGGCACAAGATCATCTAATTTGGACTCCTTTCTCTCATGGGGCACTGCACAAAAATGTCATCATGCAAACTCCTTATCAAAAATCTTTGTAAAGCTTCTTCTTCTAACCCACAAAGATTGCAAAGAGTCCCAGACTATGATATAGCAAAGCTGAGGCAGTGCGAAGCTACAGAAGCATCACCATGTCCATATTACCCACCTAAGATTTCCCATCTTCAACACATCCCTCGAGAAAAGAGATGAACTGGGAAGAGATTGGTAAGAATCAAGTGGCTATCTTCTTCTGTAGTTCACACTAAGTTGCAGAAGCTGCTTCCATGTGAAGTTACCGAGGGTTGGTTTGGTTTGCGGAAAAAGAAGGGAAAAAGTGTAGTTAATAGAAAAAGTAAAGGAATGACTCTTGTTTGGTTGGAGTTTTAAAGAAGAGAGACGAAAAATTTTGTATTTCCATGGAAATATGATTTCCACGTTTCAGAGAAAAATCTTTTCATGAGAAACATGGAAAAATTACTTTTCCGTGATCTAAAAATTGAAACATTTTTATTTTTCCAAAAAGGCCTTCAGCTATCAATCAAGGATCCTTATTTGTTACAAAGCATTAAAGACCTAATTTTTATTAAGATTATAATAGAAATTGCACATAACTTTTTCAGAAAAGTGGATGGTCAATCAAATATAAGCACTCTAAATTCTATTACTTTTCCATGGTCAACCAAACATACCAAAAGTACTTTTTCAGAATACTTTTTATCAGAAATTTGCTTCACAGGAATCATATTCGTATGAAAGAAAATGCTTCCCGCGAACCAAACGAGCCCTAATTATTAGATAAAAAACTCTACTGCTATTTTTTACATCAAAGCCAAATCGAGCTGACTTCAAATTCAAAATTTTGACGCATTAAATCGTCCTAGTTTTTGGACTTAAAAAACGAACTTCACATTAACGAACAAAAGCCTCCCTTCGCTTTACTCTCCCCTCTCCTTAATCTATCAGCCCTGTTAATCACCACTCAACTCAAGTGAATTAAAGAAATATAAGTAACCAAATTGTCAAATACAAGTTGATAATACAAATCATGCTTCAAATAAAATTTCGTTAAGATGATGGCCAAACAACTACACATAACTGCATGCAATCGCTACAATTAGTGTTGCTTGTGTGGCAATGAACTGATGGAACAATTACCAAGATAAGTAACTTCATGCACTTGGTACAATATCCAAAGCTTCCTATTTCTTTTTTATTTTTTAGTATTGACGAATTATTTATACAATACGCATACGAATACACTCAAGATCTTATTTCTCTCCTCTCTCTCTCTCTCTCTCTCTCTCTCTCTCTCTCTCTCTCTCTCAGGAGTAAGGTGGCACGTGCTAGTTGCAAATCGAGCGAAGCGGATCCGCTCACGTGGTTTTACCAAACTAAAATCCCTCTCTCTCCTACTTTCCAAAGCGCGATGCGTTGCACGTGTTACCACCAACCCTTCCCCAAATTAAAATCTCGAAAATTAAAATCTGAAAAAGGAAAAAAGAGACCTGCCCCCTGCGGTTGGGCTCGAAGCCGTCCCCCATCGGATTCACCGTAGCAGGTTAGGTAAATAATTTGCCGATATAGATATAGATATTTTAATCCACAATTTTATCAACTTATAGATAGGAGATTATGCACGGTCTAAGTCCACTGTATCTTAGAATTTTCTTGGTCCCATACCCGAAATACCCTTCCTCTTCCTCAACTACCACACCACCAACCCCCGCTCAGGTTGTTCGCATTCCGCCCCATAAATGCCCCTCTTTCCCCTCGAGCCCTCCCAGGGCTCTCTCTCTCTCTCTCTCTCTCTCTCATTCTCTTTCGAGACAAACGAACAAAGAAAGGAAGGAAGAGAGAGAAGGAAATGGCCCTAGTGAGCAGCTCCACTCTCTCCGCCACCAACCCCCTCCACCAACTCTCTTCCTCCGCCACCGCCGGCGGCCAGCAGCACCGCCTCGCTTCCCTTCTCCCCGCCCAGCGCCGCCGCGCCGCCCCCCGTCCGATATCGGCCATCCATGCGGCGGAGCCCGCCAAGAACCCGGCCGTCGCCGAGAAGATCCCGGCGGCCACGGCCGCGCCGGTGAAGTGGTCGCTGGACAGCTGGAAGTCGAAGAAGGCGCTCCAGCTGCCGGAGTACCCGGACAAGAAGGAGTTCGAGTCGGTGCTCCGGACGATGGAGAGCTTCCCGCCGATTGTGTTCGCCGGCGAAGCTCGCCACCTCGAGGAACGCCTCGCCGACGCCGCCGTCGGCAAGGCCTTCCTCCTTCAGGGCGGCGACTGCGCCGAGAGCTTTAAGGAGTTCAACGCCAACAACATCCGAGACACCTTCCGCGTCCTCCTCCAGATGGGCGCCGTCCTCATGTTCGGCGGCCAGATGCCCGTCGTCAAGGTAAGATGCCCTTTCCATTCCCCTGCGATCTGGATTCTGGGCCGTCGGATTGGCGGGATCTAGGGCCGTGATCGCTCGATTCGGTGGTGGCGCAGGTGGGGCGGATGGCGGGCCAGTTCGCGAAGCCGAGGTCGGACCCGTTCGAGGAGCGGAACGGGGTGAAGCTTCCGAGCTATAGAGGGGATAACATTAACAGCGACGCGTTTGACGAAAAGTCAAGGACGCCGGACCCCGACAGGATGATCAGGGCCTACTGCCAGGCGGCGACGACGCTTAACCTCCTCCGGGCCTTTGCCACCGGAGGGTACGCCGCGATGCAGCGGGTGACGCAGTGGAATCTCGACTTTGCCGAGCACAGTGAGCAGGGAGACCGGTGAGTAGTGTGAAGTTTTTTCTACTGATCTTGGTTTCGAGGGATCTGTTTCATCGCCACAAATTAGATTGCTGTTTGTTTCTTAGTCTATTTGAAAAGTTTTGTCTGGTTTTAAACTTTATGTAGTGTTCGCGCTTATCATAGTTATTTTGTTCGAATATCAGTCTTTTCTCAAAAAGGTTGATAGGTGTTGTGCTGTTTCTTTTCTGTAGAAATGATTAATATTTATTCGTTAGCTTTGAATTCTTCTTATTATAAAATATATAAATAAATCTATACGGGAGTGTTAGAAAATATAAAATATAAAAATAAATATAGCTCATTCTATAAGCTTATGCTTTTAGGACAAGTGGTGTTTTCAACATGGTATCAGAGCAGAGGTCCCGAGTTCTTGGTAATATTCATTATATGCCTTTATCTTGAGCTCTTCATAATATTCATTATATGCCTTTATCTTACGAGAACGAAGAAGAATTGGAGTTATCATATAAACTCTTGTAGAACTTAATATTGCTGAATTTTGAATCAGTTTTTCTCTATAAAAGTTGCGTTGATCAATTTATTTTATAAATGAATTTGGTTTCTTATGATAAATATACATATTATTCTAGATACATATTAAATCCAGCACCGACAAATAACAGATTGACTTCCACAATTCATAGTAAGGAAATTGTGACATCTAGAAATATAAAATATATTTGCATGAATTTCACTCTACTATTTGGCCTGTTATTCCACACTATTATATCTTTCCTCTGTAATGTTCTAAGCTGTCAATATTAGAATATTCCCTGCTTTTTTTTTCTTTCGGTTTTATCTTAGAGTTTGGAAAAAGATATCTACCAAAATTAAGGAGTGCATTTATCAATAGTTCAGTCCTCTAGACGAGAAAGTGACTCGACTGGGAAAGATAAAAATATATGCCTTCAACATCCTAAAGAGAGAGAAATTATGGACTGCGACTTTGTTCCTAATTCAGGGGAAAAAACAAGAGATTCTAGAATCCAATAGTCAATTCCTAAGTCAAGACTGAGACCGTCGAGACATTTTTGAAATCCAAAATCTAAAACTTGCTCCTTGTCTTGCTGTTTCTGTGGGAACGAGCTTCCAGGTACCGAGAGCTTGCCCACCGAGTGGATGAGGCACTGGGGTTCATGTCAGCAGCAGGGCTAACAGTGGACCACCCCATCATGACAATGACTGAGTTCTGGACCTCTCATGAGTGCCTTCTCCTCCCTTACGAGCAGGCCCTCACTCGTGAGGACTCTACCTCTGGCCTCTTTTATGACTGCTCTGCCCACTTCCTCTGGGTTGGGGAGCGCACTCGCCAGCTTGACGGAGCCCATGTTGAGTTCCTTCGTGGCCTTGCCAATCCCCTTGGCATCAAGGTAGCTACAAGAATTCCCTTTTTTCCTTCCAAAGAAACTCCGATTAGTATGTGCTTGTGTGGAGACTAAATATAGGTGCTTCAATGGATGAATTGACGCAGGTAAGTGATAAGATGGACCCGAGGGAGCTGGTGAAGCTGATAGAAATACTGAACCCTCATAACAAGCCAGGGAGAATCACAATAATTACGAGGATGGGGGCTGAGAACATGAGGGTGAAGCTTCCCCACCTCATCCGAGCAGTTCGTGGGGCAGGCCAAATTGTCACCTGGGTCAGTGATCCCATGCATGGCAACACCATCAAGGCCCCCTGTGGCCTCAAGACTAGACCTTTTGATGCCATCCGGGTATGTGAAGCTTCCCTCTCATTTATCATTTTATTGATATGCATTTAAATCTCTTATAAGTATATTGCATTTCATTTAAACAAAAATAGCATCTATTAAGATTTTTAATCATGGGACGGGTCACCCGTGCGACGAGATGCATCGCATACTGATGCATGGGACAATTGGGAACCGGTATTTCTCAATTCATCTTGTCCCGACACTTGGGACAATTGGGAACTGGTATTTAAAACCTTGATCTCAACTAACCTTTTGCTTTCTTTAATGACTTTGTATTTAACATTTTAATTCTAGCTTTAATGTCTTGGAGTAGAATAAAAGGTATGAAAATATAAAAGCTATTTGTGAAACATTAAGTGCATATTTTTGAGCTAAAGTTGGTTTTCAGGTGGTATGTTTGTAGCTCTGTTGCACCTTACGGCATATAGACCCGTCAAAAAACTTTATTTGTTTATTTCAATTTTAATGAGTTTCCTTTTTCCTTGTTGGAGTTACTTCTAATCAATTCTTTCAATCATGAACTAATACATAATTGATCGGTCAACTGTTCCCTTGAGCTTTCAAAATGGTGATGGAGCATGACAACTCTGGCCCATCAGCTACAACACTGAGGGTTCTGAGGCTTATGGCTCCATTAAGTGGTTGAGGAGTGCCTGTGTCTTGTGATAGGGCAGGCATTCCCCTTCTAAACTGTTTCATCAGCCGATGATCCAATTCGTCAATCAATGAATCCATGCCACGTATTATGGAAACTGTTGACTTCATATGTACTGAGGTTTTGCTGGGAGGTCACAAATTACTACTTAAAATGGTAAAATAGAACATAAAAAGTTGATGTGAAGAGCAAAAAAAAAAAAGAAAAGAGAGAGAGAGTAGGCAACCCTAGATTAGTTAATCAACATGTACTAAGAAATCTTAGGGAAGAATTATCCTGAGTTTTGAGTAAAATTGTGATGATACCATTAAGCTTTGAGTCTCTCCATTCATCACAAAAAGCAGAAAGCTATCAAAGAGAATATTTAATTATTCATGCTCAAGTAACCTCAAGGAAGAGAGACAGGAGACCCAGAAATGTTGACCATGTATATTGGGCCAAAGTTGTCATTGATAATGACATGCATCTACTTGTTGCCCGCTAAAATAATTATCCAAAATGGTCATGGTTGTGGTTGGTGTGGTCCTCAGATTTGCGATGAAGGTTAGTGTGGAGGAGATAAATCTATATTAAATGTCATTACTAAGTTGTTTAATGTGTGTTCTGTGTTTATTCATTGATATGAAAGCTTGACCCAGGCACTAACCTTTTCTTTTGCATGGAATATTTAAGATTCCTCTAGTTTGATATTAAATATCCGGTGGCATATTTTCTAATTTGATCAGTCGATCTATAGCATATACTAACATGCTTATTGGTTGTCTGGGAACATAGGAGCTGTAGATGGCAAAAAAAAAGGGGGGGGGGGGGCTATCAAAGGTGGTATATTTTTTATAAATGTCATCATCTACCTGTATCAAATTAGTTAAGAAAAATATTAAACTAAACATCAGCCCTCATAACAACATTAAAAATCAGAACTAATGCTTGTTTAGGAGAAGAGCCATGTGGTTGGATGGCAAGCCTCCCGCAAACAAAAATTTCACCCACTAACCTGATTTTTGTGACTTTTTTTAAAAAGGAATGATGTTAGTTTAGCATTGCTTGTTTAGTATTTGAACCTGCAGCCTTTCTTGGACGTGCCAACCATATCTCATGCTCTCTCCACAATCAAACCCTAATTCTTCATCACCCATCTCACAATAATTGACTTTATCTCACCCATCTAAATTTGAGAGGGACTTTTAGGGGCATGTTTGGATCCCTTATTGCATCTTTGTGATCCACATTCAAAGTTGACAGAGAGCTTGTAGAGGTTTGAGACCTCAAAAATCCTAATCCTTTAGAAGGTTGGGTACCATAGATCATCTTTCACGAAACATGCTTAATAAGATGAAACTCTATTGGCTTATTGCTGGCGATAATGTTGTTTCCTTCCTCGGCAGGCGGAGGTGCGAGCATTTTTTGATGTACACGAGCAGGAAGGGAGCCACCCCGGAGGCGTTCATCTGGAGATGACAGGGCAGAACGTGACGGAGTGCATCGGTGGGTCTCGGACTGTGACCTTTGATGACCTAAGATCGTGCTACCAGACCCACTGTGACCCACGGCTCAACGCATCTCAGGCGCTGGAGCTTGCCTTCATCATTGCAGAGCGTCTTAGAAAGAGGAGGATCCAGTTGCCACTTTCCAACAATTTGAGCTCTTTGCCCCCCTTGCCTTTCTGAGGGCATGAAGTTTGGCAGAATCTGCAATCTATCTATGGTTTTATTTGTTGATGGTTTCTCTTACAATAAATTATATAAGCTCAGGTAATGTACCTACCTGTTTTTAAAGCTATATGTACAAGTGATCTAGACGGTTGGCCTTTGGTCTTTCGTAAGGGAATGAAGGCAGTGTGTTTGAGAAGGCACTGGGAAGGCAGTGTGGGGAGGTTAAAACTAGTGATATACGCTTTCATCCTTGATGTAAACAGATTCAGAGCGTGTGTATTTTTTTCTCCTGTTTCTTTCCTTTCTCTCCCACCTAATTTTCGTCCCTCCATGTCTATTTTTATTTCATTATGCGAATTATATTTCTCTTACCACCGAGGTGGTAGCATGGTGGGAGCGAGGCTTTGATTCCATTGGAGTGGCTCAAATTTGAAATGCGCGGGCGTCGATTGAATGCGGAGACCAGATGTCGTCCGCCTGATTTGTTCGATGGAGTCGCTATCTGATCTGCCGGTACTTAGGTAGTGCTGGTGTGATGTACTCACACGTGAGGTTTCACTACGGATGGGGAAGATATGAGTAATTTGTTTGCAACTTTGCATCAAACATTCTCCAGCCGGAGGGACGCAAATTTCTCTCTTCCCTCTTTTCCAGCCAAAAAAAAAAAAACATATTTCTCTTTTGCCAATCAAATTTGTTGATAACTGGTTCTTGCTTCTTAGGGGGGAAATAGAAAAATCATGGAAGGCAGCCGTGCAGGATTTTGCTTGCACTTGTTACGTACCCCGCTGTCGTGGAAGCTGTTTTCACAACTGCTTGGAAACGGAATCCGCCTAGGAAACTGGAGAAAGATGTTTTCAAGTGACAAGTCAAAGAACCACCTATATTTGGAATATCACATGAGAGGAATATTGACTTCAGATGTCAATACCAAAATCATAGTCCTTAATGACTGCAAATAAACGTGACCAATACTTCTTATTTAGGACTTTTTTAATAACACCAAGGTTGTAAGGTTTTAAGGTTTTAAGTAACATGTTATTCCGTTATAATGGATCCACCGAAATCGTTATTCACAGTTACGGCAGCTATATTTTTTTAAAAATTGGATCTTAAAACTTTCCACCTTCTATCAGTTTCTATGTAGATATCATGGAATAATGGGCAATAATAGAAAAACAATAATATTATTTTTTACTTTTTATTAAATAAATTAATATTATTTTTTGAATGTTGGAACTATTTTTGGAGAGAATTTTGAGATAAAAATTTTGTATTTTAAAATAATATTTTAACTAACAGGTATAGATGAAAACAATATGTTACGGGATCCGTTATAATGAGAAATAATGAAAAATAATAGCCATCAAATTTTTCCAAGTTATTTTTCTCAACAACACAATGGGAGGTGACAAAAACTGTCATTAAGGTTATAACACCGTTACAACAAATAATACATCATTCAGTAGATATTCTAGCGGTTAAAGGATAAAGAGATGTATCTCATGGACATACTTTTATGTACCTATGAGATATATCTCATGGTCTCATGGATATGTGGTAAGCTGATGTATGTGTAATGATATTTATATCATGCTCTGTCCTATGCCTAGGAATTGAACTTTAATCATCATCAGGCAACAAGTGGTGGAATTATCTTTCTCCATGGTCTAGAATTTTAAGCATGCGCCCTGCTTCCTTCCTGCACCAACCATCGTCAATTGCGTCATCACATGGTGGATCCCATCTGCCGGTTTGGTACAACATCCTGAACAAACCTTCGAGGAATGCTATAAATGGACTTGTGTCGAACCAGAAGTTCGGAAGGCGAATAGAGCTGCTGGTTGGATCATCTTTTTTTACTGTTCATTATTATTATTATTATTTTTGGTATATCGGCGGTTCACACCTGACGAGTGTGAAGATGACCAATAAAATCAGAAAACAAAATATTGCGCATAGGCATAGCCCCATGGTCAATATAGAAAAAGCCTCCCGAGTGATGAGCCGCGAAGGAAGCAACCCAATCTGCAGCACCGTTCGCCTCCCGATATACGTGCGTGGCCTGGTAGGAGTCAGTCTCTCCCAAAGCCCTACGGATATTGTGGAGTAGCGGCTGGTCCTCAACTGAGCACACCTCCTTCCGGATCCACTCGATCACCGTGGTCGAGTCCCCCTCGAGAAGGATGCGACCCGCACCTAATACCCGTCTCGCATAGAAGACACCCTCCCATACTGCCCTAAGCTTCGCGGTCACCACTGATGAATCAAAAATCCTCCGCCCACTTGCCGCCACGAGTCTGGCGTCATGATCCCTGATAATAAATCTCACTCCTCCGCAGCTCCCATCCGCTGCTATGCTACCATCGAAGTTCACCTTGAGGAACCCAAGGGGTGGGGGCACCCAGGATATCAATATCGTCCTGGACGCTGCAAGAGCAGAATGAGGGCCCCAGATGTCCCTGGCTAACCCAATAGGTGAAGCCTCAATAGTGCCAGTGATCTCCGTCGCATGTCGTAGGGCTCGGTCCGCCACCACCCTCGGATGGAGGCTCTCGCCATCGAAGATCCGTGTATTCCTCTCCAGCCAGCAGTAATAGGCCAGGTAGGCATCACGAGCCCCCCTCTCCTCTTGTACAGACCCCAAGACCGAGGCCTCCAAATGTCGTAGAAACTTCTCAGTGGACACCCACAACTGCCTCTGGTCAGGCTGGGCTGAAGTCCATATCTGCCTGGCTCTCGGGCACCCAAAGAGAACATGGTAGATGGTCTCCTCCGTCGCCTGACAAGCTCCACATCTGGCAAGAAACCTCACTCCCCGCCTCACCAAAATCCCACTAGTAGGTAAACACCGCCAAGCTACCTTCCACAGGAACAGGGCCACTTGCGGGTGAATGTGCATCCTCCAAATCCAGCCATAGTCTATCTGTCGCACTGAGGGCCCTCTACCAATCCACGAGAGGTCCCGAGCTCTCACAGTTGTCCTCCCTGTCCTGGTCCACACCCTCCTGTCCACGGTCTCCTCCTCTAGGATCGGTATAGCAAGGACATGCTCTGCAAGGTGCTCCCCGAATACCTGCGGAACAAGACCCGCATTCCACCTCCGCTCCTCCTGGGCAAATAAGTCACACACTCTGCGTCCCTCCATCCAGCCATGGTCAATCTTGGTGGGCCAACCCTGCAATGCCACCTCAGCCAGCCATCTGTCCTCCAGCATGCTGATCGTTCGTCCGTCCCCAATCTCCCACCTGATCTTTGGTAGCACTCCCGGGACGCGGGCACAGATCTCTCTCCAGATAAAGAAAGCTCCACGGCAGCACGTAGGGCGAAGTGGGGGGTAGGATCCCCGTACTTCGCCCTCAACAATGAGCCCCAAAAGCTCTCAGGCTCTAAAAGAAACCGGGTTGCCATCCTGGTCGCCAGTAACTCTTTGCACTCAACCAACGAATGGATACCAAGTCCTCTCCTGCTGGTCGGCTGGCAAATAGTCTCCCAAGCCACCAGATGAATGCCGTCTCTACTGTTCATTATTTTGAAAATATTTTATGAAACCATTCTGCATCTATTTCTCTACGTTTATGTAGTATTTTAGCTTTTGATTTAGATGGTAGTATTCATGCGAGACTTGCATGAGCTGCTGATGTAAAAAAGAAGTTCGAGTGCGCGAAAGAATGATCTCTAGATCATGCAAAGACGCTCTGAGAGAGGGGGATGGAATGGAAGGAAGAGATTCGAGTGCTTTCAGCGATCCAACGGTTTACGTCGTCGCGGAAAAAGATTAGAATTTTAATCTGACATCAGAAAAAGTAGTGCAAGTGCACGATCCACTTAAAATATTTTTTCATCCTCGTCCGATCTTAATCAGACGCTCGTTGAAACGCGTGCGTATCACTTCTTGCAGTCGCCACGTACGATCCTCCGGCGCGTCTTCTGGCGTCTTCCCGCCCCTTTCGCTGGAAGCTTCGGCACCCCTCTCGCCGCCTTTCTCCCAAGAACTCTCTCCTATCCCTTATCTTTCTCCTATAAACCCCTCCATTTCCCGCACGAACACGAATCGCCGTAAAGAAAGAGAAGAGTGAAAGAAGAGACTCGTCATGGCCGCCAAGATCGCCTTCCCGGTCTCCAAACTCCTCGAGAAGCTCCACTTCTCCCCCATCCGCTCCGCCCTCGCCCTCGCCCCCTTCCGATCCTTCTCCGCCACCGAGACCCGCGACGTCGCCGGAGATACAAGAACCCTCGACATCGACCGCCGCACCGACGTCTCCCCCGCCCCCCGCCGCCGCCGCCGCCGCCGTGGCGATCTCTTCCCTAGCTTCTTCTCCGGTACTCCTCATCTTCTTCCTCCCCCTTTTGTCCGATCACGGGTTGGTTAATCTCGTCTGACTCTCTTCATTTTGGGGTCCAGATGCGTTCGATCCGTTCAACCCGACGCGGAGTCTGAGCCGGGTGTTGAACCTGATGGACCAGATGGCGGAGAGCCCGTTCGCGACAGCGTGGGGGACGCGGGCGGGGTGGGACGCGAGGGAGGAGGAGGACGCGCTGTACTTGAGGGTCGAGATGCCGGGGCTGGGGAAGGAGGACGTGAGTGTGACGGCGGAGCAGAACACGCTGGTGATAAAGGGGGAGGGCGGGGAAGAAGAGGAGGGGAAGGGCGAAGAGGAGGGGAGGGGGCGGAGTAGGTACAGCAGCCGGATCTATCTGCCGCCGAATTTGTACAAGATAGACGGGATCAGGGCGGAGATGAAGAACGGGGTGCTCAAGGTGGTGGTTCCCAAGGTGAAGGACGAGGAGCGCAAGGACGTGGTCCAGGTCCAGATCGAGTGAAGAGAGAGAGAGTGTGTATTTGCTAGCTTTTCTCCGTTTGCTACTTTGCTTGTTATGGTATGTTGTAGCCTTTTTGCGACTTTGTTCGAAGTCGCTGACGCGAAAAGCCTTTCGAGCATGTCCGTAGTATAAGGGTTTGGTATGTCCAATTTCTAATGCTATCTCTTTTAACTCAAGCATGCGAGTATCCTTGAAAGAGCCCAGCCATCCTTTTGCTGATTATCCATGTAATATATATATATATATATATATATATATATATATATATATATATATATATATATATATATATATATATATATATTATTGTATTAGATTCAGTGCGTCAAAGTTTGCTGCTCAGACTAGCTTTTAGTTTCTTTCAATAAGTATTTGTGGAAAATAGGATGCAGAGGTCAGTAGTTACATATTCCTCTATTTTCCATTAATTTATATAATTGTTTATAGATATTTTAGATCACTTAATCTATTTTTTTTTAAAAAATAATCCATCTTTCATGTTCGTCCCAATTATTGAACTTTATTTTGAAATTTAAAAACAAATATATATATTTTACCTTTCTTATTTTCTTTTTTTAATTTTTACAAATTTTATTTTTTTTTGGGACGTGCATTGTACGGTGTTTTGTATATATTATGGGTATTAATTGGTATTTTATCAAAAGTTTCTACCAATCTATCTTTATATAATTCTTTTGAGTTCTTTTGAATGATATACTTAGAGGGTGGATGCAGGGCCGACGGTTTTCCCACATTTATATATGAGATTGGTGATTATTGGACCAAGCTGCTCCTTATTAGAATCAATGGAAAAAATAACTATAAGATGAATATCTTGCTCCGTGTCAGTCATCCAATAATGACAAAGTTGCGGTGGTAAGAATAAACTTATCTATAACAAGCTACACTAAAAAATGGTGTGATAGCGCAAATGGCTATAAAAATGATTGGTATGGAATTTATGAAGGTTTCAAATTTGTTGATATAGCACTATCCAATTATGAAACGCTGAGGAGTGTTTATGACAATATTCAAATTATCAAGTTCATCAGGGGAAGCTTGAAAATTTCATATTTTTATTTTGTGACAAGTAATTCAGAATTTTATTTTAAAGTATAAAAAAAGAATGAATCAACAAAAGTTGGTTTTTAGTGGAAAGTTAAGCAAAGAGTAATTGCCCATTGTTTCCTTTATCTATAGCCACACAAGAATCAATGGGAGAAAGAATGGAAGCGCCAACTCCTCCTGTCTTAGGAGGCAAATTTTTTAGTATTTAAGTTGATTTGATCTTTTTTTTCTTTTTCTTTTTGGTGAAAATAGGCATACATAACGACAGATCACGGCCGTATTATTAATAATTTATGGTAAAAATAGATTTCAATCTAGTGCTCGAAAATAATATTCGGAAGCCTGCAAGTCTGAGTTAATGATTAAAACCGTCATTTCAAAAGCTTAAATAGTAATCATTATTTCATCACATATTTTATTATAATGATTTTCGTAGAGCAAGGACTACTATTTTTGTGCTGATTGTTGGTTTGGGTACAAACCTAATCGACCTAGTCCAAGTTTGATGGGATGAATAATGCACGAGTTAAAAATTTAAGCAGATGAGATCTGGCTATTATTATTAAATAATTCTCGCAAACCCAAGGGAAAGAGTAGACAAACATGGCCTTGTCTTATGTTTGTTTGGATTGGGTTTGGAATCATTCCTTTCATGTTGGTGGGACTGGATCTTATCAAGTTCAACCAATCCAATCTCTATTTAACTGACCTTTTACAGCGTGATACAAATTTTTACTGCTTTGATCCACAATCACCTACATGCAGATTACTTTCAAGGGAGGTGCATCTTGTGGTGCAGTATAAATTAATAGAAGTTGGCGAAGCAATCTCCATCAGATAGGACCGCAATCATTCATCTGTTCATCGCATGCATTGTAATTAAATCTATTTGTTTGATTCTAAATTAAAGGGTTTAGAAGCTTTTGTGGGAGACAAGTGGAGGAGCATGAAGTGTGTTATTTTGCGACCTATGCTATTACAATTATTAAAAAAGATGGGCTAAAATGAGCCAAATGTTTTTAGCTTAGCTTGACATTATTTTTTAGCCTAAAATGTTGGTCCAAGCTCGTTCAATTTAGTTTAACCAAGGTTGAACATAGCGTATTCTTAGTTGAGCTTGAGTCAGGCCCGAGCTATTCCTCAACTTTGCAACCCTTACCAATACCTGCTTTGATTCAAAGCTCCAAATCAAAAATATCCATCCCAAAAACCTTTAAATTAGTCAAGAAAATGCTTATCATGTTAGCTTATCCAACGTTCATAGATTTCAATTGGTTAGGTTCAGATCAGGTTTGGTTTTATCCATACGATGAAAACAATCACTACCTCAATTGAAAAAAACTCTATACTCATATCCAATTTTGGACCAAAATAGGTAGGGTGTAGAGTTAGATTACAGATAGAAATCATGTGTCCAAAAAGTTATTTGGTAATATTTTTGAATTTTTTCCAAAATATTTAATGCACTCAAAAATACTATCCTGTGAAACATAAAAATATAAAAGAACTAAAAATTGTATCTAAAGTAGGTTCCTAGTCAACTATTATTTTTGTTATTTATGCCATCAAAGAATATGGAGAATAAAATATTTTAAAAATCAAGTTTAGTATAAATATTAAAATACAATTAATATATTACAAAAAGTTCACGACAAAAATATATTTATTTTTACTTTGATAATTAAAATGAAAAATTGACAGCTATAAACATGTGTGCGTATTTATAAGTTTATACATATGAGTATATGTGTATATATATTTATATAATGCATATAATTTGACCGGTTTTGGGTTTTGGATAATGCATTTATATAAATCCAAACACAATTCAACGAGGTTCGGATCTAATTTTAAAATCCAAATTCAATCTAATATTTACTAAATTTATTTTTAATTTAAAATTTATATCTGAAGTTAGTTTAACCTACCACGGCTCCAGCGACCGCGAGGGGAGTATATTTTCGTCCAGTATTTTTTTTTGAGGGTCAATCTTTCCGTATACTCCTGGGAGGTTTTAACGGACTCCACACTCGGGAGCGAGAGACCAGAGCCTAGAGGGCGTGCTCCAAGCGGGATCTAGTCACTCTCCTCGGCTGCTCTTGCTCTTCTCCACTTCTCTCTTCTACTACTCTCGTGGTGCGGCGACGGCTGCGATGGCGGCCGGCGGCGAGAAGATCGACTACGTGTTCAAGGTGGTACTCATCGGGGACTCGGCGGTGGGGAAGTCCCAGATCCTGGCCCGCTTCGCCCGCAACGAGTTCAGCATCGACTCCAAGGCCACCATCGGGGTTGAGTTCCAGACCCGGACACTCGTCATCCAGCACAAGAGCGTCAAGGCCCAGATCTGGGACACCGCCGGCCAAGAGAGGTACCTCCTTCCAAACCCTAGACGTCTAATCTGGTTCTGGTTCTCTTCCTTCCTCGTGTCCGTTCCCATTTTGTCTTCTTTCTTGCGCAACTCCTTAGATCCAATACTGGCTTGTTGTCTCTTGGTGTCCCTTGCGTTTGAATCTAGGTGGTCGTGCTTAATGGTTGAGTTCTTTGCTATGTGTTTGGTTTTGCGGTCCGGAAGCTTCTTGATCCTGTTGAATTTTAGATTTGAGTGCCCTTGAGAGTTTTTTGTGAAACAAGGGCAGCCTATTGATCCAATGCTTTAATTTTGACTGCTTTTTTTTTTAGTGTTTTTGCTGTCTTTAATGCTCGAGTTATTGTTGAGAATTGTTATCGTTTCCCAGTAGCTGCTTGATCTTGTTCACTATTAGTCTCTGGCAGGGTGACAATAAAAGGTTATGACTTTGATTGCATTCTGAATTCAAGGAAAGTTAAATATTTTTCTCGATTCATTTACTGACGTTACCTAGGATCTGACCTGGTATTTAGATTCTTACATTCCTAGATGCAACTATGTTCCCTTGTGATATGAATACATAACTTAGGAGGTAGAGTAAAATGGTAGTGAAACTGCAAGATCTTGTTTGCTTGTTGGTTGGTGCCAAAATCTGCACTGAGGTATACATTGCTTTGCTATATCATTAAATTCTTATTGTATCGAATTTGTAATTCAAGAGTTCCTTAAGCTTGCAGCGCCTGTTGCCAGGTTGTTAGGGTTGCCTTTTCTAGATACTTAGAATTTTAAATATATTGGTCTTCTGGGTCATAGATTAGGGACCGATAACTGACATTTTGATTGTTGTTATGGTTTTAAACCTGCAACGGTTAGTTATCAGAAACTTTTCTCTGGATTGTAGCATGGGTGGAATCAAGTGGAACCTGTGACTGGTGAAGGTGAATGACCGTCACGTCAAATGTAAAACACTACTCTCACCTCGGGGGTTTTATAAGAATATTTATAGATACTGTAATTAGGCCAGTTAATTCCCATTTCTAGCTGGGTTTAGTTGTTTTTCTCCAGTCCTATATTGGATTAATACTATTTTTTTAATCTCAATAGTGGGAATCATGCAATTTCTTTTCAGTAGCAACCATGTCTTTTCATCTTGTTTGTTTATCTTGATTTTATGCACAGCCTTTTTAAAGTGGGTTAGGAGTGACTTGGGGCTTGGTCCAGTGGTCATGCACCTCTGCATGTAACCAGATGTTCTGGGTTCAAGAATTTAGTGCATCCAAGTATTTGGAGCTGAGTAAATATAGTGGAGGATATCCCCCCTCCTCTCTCTCTTACACACACACACACAGAAAAAAAAAAACATGTTAAGAATATGAATGTTTTATTAGTACTTTCATACGCTTACTATAAATTGTGGACACTTCAGATATTCTGGAAGGTACATACATCATGCAGTCTGAAACTAAATATAGGCGACACAAATGGAAATGGTTGTTACTGGTGGTTCACGTAGAACTATAATAATGTGGAACACGTAAAAACTATGAAATATGCGGGTTATTTTTCTAGAATTTGGGGCATGGATGCTTCATCTGTGCATCACAATATTACACAAGTTTATGATACATTGTTTTGAACAAAGTTCATAGAGAGCCTCGATTTTACATCAAATACATTTTTTTAAGTTTCAAATTAATTGAATTTTTATATGAAGATTGCACATGTATGTTGGCTACACGTTCAGATTTTTCTTGAAGCTATATGGTCCACAATATTGACATCATGTTATGTTAGGACTTGGTTGTCAAGGTTTCCGTTGCTTTACATGGATGTCAAAGTCGTATGCATATGTTGGTACCATCTATGTTTCTACGAAAGAAGATAGTGGTCTTTAACTGTATAAACATAGATTCTATATATTTTATTTCTTTTAGATTATTAATTAGTTTTTCTGACTTTTTTAACTGCTAGCAAATGGATGTCAAAGGTGTACATGGAGAAGCGGACAAAATGTATTCGCTCCAACGTCCTCCTGTAAAGATGATAAGTTATAGAATAATAGCAAACTCCGAATAAAGATACCAAAAAGGGAAAAAAGAAAAAATAAATAACAACAGTGAAGAGCTCCCCACGTGGGATAACAACATGGGTTTAACTCTGGTGAGCCATATATACTTTAGATCTTGGAACCTTCCAGAAGGATAGGCAGAATTTTAGTGAATTCTGAAATTATATTTACAATAGATTCTGAACCTTAAGTCCATCTTTTTCAAGTTTACCATGGTCCTGAGCTATAATCCAGTAGTTCACATTCTGTGCATGGATGACAAGTTGACGTAGAAAAGAACACCACATGTGAAAGCTTATCTGATGAAGTACTTTGAATGCATGTGAAAATGAGAAATGTAGGCAGGATCTGGTAGTTGGTTTCTAGAGAGTGACATGTCTTAGGGAATTCTTATAGATTGACATCTGTAGGTAGCCATGCTGTGAACACTGACCTACGGTGGGGTAATGCTGCTGCAAGATGGTGGGTGTGTGCGTGTGCATTCATCTGTATGAAGAGATTATGTAACACTCTTTACCTTTTGCAACCTTAGTTAAAGTAAAGATACTCCATAACTTCTCTTCCTCCGTCTCTTTTTAATTTTCAGATGCACGCTCAATTTTTTTCTTCTAGATGGACACCAAATATCCTGTTCTCATGAAATTTCCAGCATAAAGGTTGTTAGTTTTCCTTGTTTTTCCATTTTTCATGTGTATATAACAGACCTGTTTCCATATTACTCCCAATGATTTTCACAGATTATGCATCTTCTACTGATTTTAATATCATATCATCATTATTTCCTGACTTTAGGAAATTCATTCTCAAGTTTGCAACAATAGACAGTGTTTTGTGTTATTGTCTATTTTGATACTGTCACGCCCCCGTCTCCGCGAGGCACGTGAGGCACCCAGTGCCCACGTGGGGGCCACATGAGAGGGGAACACGGGGTTTCACGCAAGCGTCCTTCACCCCTCCCCGGTTTTGTTTTCCACCCAAAACGCGTATACAGGATTTGGAGACACCCGCCTCATATGCCCCGGAACTGGGGAGGGGTGTCTCCAAATCCTGCAAACGCGTTTTGGTTGGAAAACAAAATCAGGAAAGGGTGAAGGACGTTTGCGTGAAGCTCCGGAACCGAACAATATCTGGCAGGGGAGCCCCGTTTTTTCCCTCTCATGTGGCCCCCACGTGGGCACTAGGTGCCTCACGTGCTCCGCGGAAGCGGGGGCGTGACAGATACATTCTACACCGTGTTTTTCTTTTGTTCAGAGACCGTTTGGCCCTTAGTTTCATTTCCCTTGGTTTCATTCAGAGGCTGGGCTTTTCCTTTCCCCTTTAAAATTGTAATACTCTCATCATGATTATTTCCATTACAGTTGGTATGAACACAAGTTTCCTAATAAGTTAATAGTAGCCTTTTGGCATTATAAATATCCTTAGCATACCTGGAAAGTATCTGAAGCCCTTTTTCAAAATGTTAGAATTTAAAATTAGAATAGATATCCAATGCATATCCTGGCATATCCAACACATATTGACATCCAATATGTTTTGCATATAGGTTGCGGCATGGAAGTGTCCATGTATCCTACTGTCTAAAATCCTCTGGCATAGTTCTTTGATTGCACAAGCAGCTAATACGATGTGTTTGCAGTGATCTCACTACATATCTTATTGTTGATTAACAAATGATGAGAGGGTAAAGGCATTTTTTCAGGAGACAAAATGTTTTAAATTTTGAACCAAGTAGCTGGATGTTATTATTTTACCATATATTAACTCCCATATGTAAGATGATATGCTTGAAACTGGTATTATTGATGATTGTTTTACAAACGTATATATCATTATAACACGTTAAGGTAGGTGCTTGATCAAGGCAAATATTACTCTTTATAAGTGAATATTTCTTATATAGAAGTCTGAACCTCTTTTGTTATTGTGTTTGAAGCCCATTTCCAAATTAAATGAACACAATCTGTGGTAATTAATTGATCCTTTTCTTTTATTTATCTTAAGGGATACCACTCGGAATAATGAACTTAGGTGGCGATCGTCAATAATAATAATGCCTTTGAAAAAAAGAGGCCTTGCTATCAATACTTATCCAACATGAAAGGAAATCAATCACTTGTCCTGTAACGAAATCATCTTAAGATGTATTACGTCACAAAATGAAGTGCGGTTTAGGTATGCTACCGATTAGAAACTTAGTTTCCACCTTGGGCCTGCCTGCCATTCATGGTGGACTTTCAGATCTGAAAAGTCCCTCACAGCTTCTTGGTACATTGCTTGACACATGATGGCATTTGCCAATCTCAAAATCTTCAACATATAAGTTTCTGCTTCTAGTGGACTTAAACTGCGTCTCATAAAATAGTATAACAGCACAACCATTTTGTTCTAAGAAGTAGATTATTCTATATGATGCTCCCTGAGGAGTAGCATGAGAATAAGAGGCGCTCGGTGGGGCCACAGGATAGACAAGTTGTCTATCAGAATTTGGGTATGTCGCACGGATTGGTATAAGTTGAAAGCTTGATTGTGAATTTGTGATCCTGATACTAAGATGATGAATGGCCACCCTGCCATTTTGCTTAGTGAGACCAATTCTGCTGATCTACCAAGCAGGGGCTTTATCGATGGGGTATATGATACAAATGAGGATGAGGCGAAAACTCCATGATTATCTAAATTTCTTGTTTAGTTGAACTCTTGTGAAAAAGAGCATAATTTTGTGATCTTGGTGCTTAATTTAGGGCCAAGGAAGGTTTTAGGCTGATGTTATTATGAGTGTCTGGATATACGACAAAATCATGATTCATGATTTACATGGTTCCTGATATTAGAATTTATGATTTCATATAATACCGATGTTTCTCTGTACAATGCTATTTCTTCAATCCATAGAACTATGAAATTGGAAAGTATTCTGAATTAACATTTTTTTCTCCTAATCAAGTTTTTCCATTATTGGACTTTTCTTTATAGCAATCAAATTCCTTCAAAAATAGTCTTAGCTCTTGAATTCACAAACTTTAAAATGACTGAACAAATGGGCATGATTCTCAAATTAGCAACCTCCAAATGCAGCCCCAAGTATGTTATCGGATGATACAATACGTTGTTTGGTCTCCAGCAGAGTTTATGTATTGATGCATGCCATTCTATACATACATATCCATTAGAGATACTTGTGTCTTTTTACCGTAACCAAGATTTTTGAGTGCTTACCGGCCACCCAGCACATGCCATGCATGTTTGGGTAAAAGAAATGAATTTTTTTTTTATTAAATTACATTATATACGAAAGCTGTAATTTAAATAAAAATGCTGTTAAATAAAAATGTTGTTAAATTAAATGGATTACTATGAGGGAGACACTTAGAAGGAACATGTTATTATATGGAGATGGAGTTCTATTAATCTAGAATTTAAAATTGAGCTTTTAATCTATGTAGAATAGTTTAATTGTTGATGATGGGAGAGATGTGTGAATGAAGCAATTAAAACAGGAGAACAATAGAGATATGGAGCTATATACTATCCTGTTTATTTTCCCTATGCGGAAAGGTGTCTATTGATTGGCTGAATTTTCATTTTTGCTAAAAGTCACTAAAAAGAGACTAGTCGTATGAAATGAAAAAAAAAAGAATTTCTCTGGAGAGGGATGAAGCAAAATTTAAAACTGCCATTCTTTTTAATATGGTAGAGATAAATGTTTTTTCTGTGATGATGATCATGTGAATCACTGCTGAAAGACCAATTATGTTTTTCCATCTTTTACGGCATGCAAAAGTAAACTGCCCAACTGCCATAAAGTATTAAATTTTGAAATGTATTTATCACATCTGTTCATATTAATGTTAACTGTAATATTTTTTTAAAAAAGATAACTACTATAATGCTTTGATGTTTTCTCCTGTACAGAAATCTGATGTTGCTGATTGTTAAAACATTTAATAGGTACAGGGCTGTCACAAGTGCTTACTACCGAGGTGCTGTAGGGGCTTTGCTGGTTTATGACATTACCAAGCGTCAGAGCTTTGACCACATACCTCGGTGGCTTGAGGAGCTGCGAAGCCATGCTGACAAGAACATTGTGATCATGCTGGTGGGCAACAAGAGTGATCTTGAGGACCAGAGGGCTGTGAGCACAGAAGATGCCACAGAGTTTGCTGAGAAGGAAAACCTTTTCTTCCTGGAAACATCAGCACTGGAGGCTACAAATGTTGAGACCGCCTTCCAAACTGTTCTGACTGAAATTTTTAACATTGTCAGCAAGAAGAACCTGGTTTCCGACCCTCGAGGCAATGGCAGCGGACCAGCACTATCTGGCGAAAAGATTGTTGTCCCAGGGCCGGCACAGGAGATTCCTAAGAATAGGTTGTGCTGTCGGACATCTTGATTTTGCATCCTTAGGCTTGGATCAAAGTTTGGAGTTGTGTGCTGGAATCAATTGAGCTGTCTTTGTAATAGATGTATATCCTACTGGTATAGGTTTAAGGGAATCAATATTGAACTTGGAGAGAATTGTTTTATCTCTGGTGGATTGAGTTCCGATGAAGTAAATAGTTTTCAGGTGCTTCTTTGTTATATATAATGTAGCTCATGTAGATACTAAATAATTATTTGGAATGAATATGTTGCAAATGATGATGGCAGAAGGGGCTGTGTAACGTGAAGCTTATGATATGGCGAAGGAGATAAGATGAGGGATGGAATAGGAATAGGGGCAGGATTCTATAGGCCATTGTCCCCTGGTTTGTTGTTGAATGGGATCATACAATCAGATCCGTGTTTAATATTATTATGTACACGAGGGTTCGTTTCAGGCATCCCACGGTTCCTGCCTTTTTCATTCAATCAACGTCCTCCTGGGACAGAACCTTAAAACTTTTATTTGGGTTCTTGTGTCTCGTTGCTTCTGTCGTTGGAAAAAGATAGGAACTATGGCTCCTTGCAACGGCTCCATTCCATGCCCGGGGAACTGGTCCTCTGTAGCATCTGGGGATTGGAACAATGGCTGCTTGTACCCCAAAGCCAATCACCCACCTTCATATAGAACTGGTAGTCTAAGCAGGGAAGAATGGTGCAGTAAAGCTTTTTCCCATTACTATCGGATGAACGCGATTATGAGTCGATGCAGCTTAAATGGGTGAAGGGTACAAATCATTCTCTTGATTCCTTGGCATAAAATTACTAAGGGATTTTAATGTTGGCAAAGCTGATGGGCCAACAGTAGGTCTAAGCACCCCAGAAAGTTGATAGGATGTGGTATTTTTGCTGGCTGCTGCTGGGTTAGCAAGCGTCAGTTGTAAATGGATATCCGCGGTTTAAGCTGGATCAATTATAACAAAGGAGGTAATGGGACTTTAATTCAGACAGCGGTATTATATTTCGAATGCTTCATCTCGGCATAATGCTTCGTCGGTGTCCGCAAATAATATGATATTTATCATACTAATACTCCACATGAAGCCAGACAGTCCCAATAAGAATTCCACATATTGTTGTGCCTCATGATTCATGACATAGGACGGTGCTAAATTATGCCACCTCACCTACCCTATGACATGGGTAAGGATGGAGTTAGAGGAGACTAGCGGGCAACCTCACTCACATCGTGTGCACCACACCAACCATCTTGTCTCCTTTCTATGGGCCCCATCTTAGTGATTGACCAATGGGAAGGAGGCGTGCTGATTTGCGTGGTGCATGACCACATTGGTATACGTAGTGTAGGGTATATTTTGCCCCCACTAGCTTCGTTCCCTCTCCCAACCCTCGAGTGCGACTCCACCTTTCTGCCATCTCCAACTACTGCCGCTTCCATCCTTGCCGCCTTCACCTCTCGTTTAGCAAGAGAGGATCCCGTTGACTCCGACCTCAACCCTCTTCTCTGCCCCACCATCCTAAAGATGTCGTGAAAGTTTGTGGGGTCCCTTGAAGCCAAGGGCATACAGATAGCAAGAACACAATGCTCTGCAGCTACAAGATAAATGAGAGCCTTCGATTTCCACAATGAGCGATATGATATTCAAGCAAGCATCGTTCTCTTTGATGCAAAAGGTGTGCCACAAAGGATCCATCCTCGGCACCCTAGTTTTAGTAGTCTCCAAAACCTCTTATTCAAGAATATATACCTTCTCAAAAGGTCTTGCCAACTACCTCCTCCCAAAGGGACACTAGGTATTTTTTTTTCTAGTAAATCTGATTTCTTACACCAACCTAGTACAAGTACATCCAGAAAAATTATAAAATAAAATATGCACAAAATCAGAAGAGATGTCTTATGCGCAAAATTAGAAAGAATATCTACAGTTTACATTATAGCTTCTGTATAATTAGCCATACTATTAGCTTTTTCATAATTATGTTTAACCTAACATGAACGTGACAAGCTCTGGTGTTTACGGTACATAATCTTAGTTCCGTGTTCGCTTTAATGGTGAACTGGTCGACCATGAATAATCAAGAGCTCGACTAACTTTCGCCATCCTAATTGAGTGTACAGTGTCCCAACACATTGTAGCGAAAATGATGCGAATCTAAGGACAATTTTCACGCAATTTAAGCTCAAGAGTGATTCCCAGTTCCCGGGGGAAGGATGGAGAATAAGGGAGCACACGGGCCAGTGGCGGCTGGGGTCTGGACACGTGGTCTGGACCGCCCGGTGGCGGCCATTGACGGGAAGAGAGGAGAGGATGAGGTCTGGACCGCCGGGAGGGGAGTCGGAAGTAGGTGAGGCCGGCGATCGGCGTGGTATCCAGTGGCGGGCAGCGGCGGCGGCAGCACCGGCCAAGGCTTCTAGTACATGGGAGGGCGAAAAAATGAGAGGGGAGATGGAGCCGCTCAAAAAGGGATTTGGATTGTTTGGCGAGAAGCAGGGTGGCCGGGACAGAGAACCGGTTCTTGCTTGAGGGAGGAGGGAGTAGTGTCACCGGCGCTCGGCCAGAGGAGGTGGAGGTGGGCGGGCGGAGACAGCAGGCGCTGGGGAGAAGAAGAAGAGGGGTCGGGTCGAGAACTGGGGTTGCTAAAGAGGAAAAATGGAGCCAGCGGGGTATTCGTTAGTCCATCCGTATACGCTTTCAGATGGTATGATTTTAGCTCCCTAGTCTCGATATTTGCCAATGATTTCACCATGCAATAATCTGCTATAGTATTTATGGTTTAGTTCCAAAGGCAGAGCATTAAAACCACAAGGCAAAATCCCAGCATACCGAGATGCAGCATTAAAAATTCAAGAAAACAGGTGGGCACTTGCACGTCAAAAATCCCAACCACGAAATTAAAAGAACATAAGGCATGCAAACTAAATGACCTCAAATTCTAAATCAGCAGTTACCCGCCAAACATATTTCTTTCTTCTATTAATAAAATTTATGCCTAAGCTGCAACAGATGGCTTCGAGGCAGCAGAAAGCTTAGATCTCCTCTTTGCCAAGCTCTCGCTTCTACGTTCACGTTGTTCTTTGAGCCTCGTCGCAAGAAGCTTCTGGTACTCAGCTGCCTCTGCCTTGGCCTTGGCGATCCTCTTCTTCTTCTCAGCAATCCTGGCACGCTTCCTTTGGAGAGTCAGGGGAGTTACAAGCCTTTGAATCTTGGGCGCCTTGCTGCACTTCTTGCCTGCAACAGATATCGACAAGAATGCCATATTCGAAGATTCAAGCTCAAAAATTGAAGACTGATAATAATAGGTCCACAAAACAACTATCATAAAACCATGCTACAGAAGTTATAATAAGACCATATTCAACACTTGTCAATGCAAGTTCTCAAAAAAGTACTGGTAAATACCGTAAAAAAATAAAAGGCATGACTAATGCATTACTATACTAATCAACTGATGAACATACACAAACATGCACATACATGCGCATGGCGCAGAGAGTGAGAAACTGATGAGGTCCAGTAGAAATCCTATGAGAATGCAACAGATGCCTTCATGGAATGAACCTTTCCCCACCAAATATTTCCAAATTACAGATTTGTTTTGCTGAATTCATCCCAAGTATATGATGAAGCACAATAAAAAACACAATGAAACTACACTTCTAGAAGGCTTTAGATAATCATCAACTTCTTGATATTAAGAAACCATAAAAAATATTTAGATGCTGTAATTCATGCAACATAAAAATACAGCAGAGCCCAGCAATTGCAAAATATTTGACCAACCTGATTTAGTTGTGAAGGTTCGGCGGTACGTATTGACATACTTGCGGACATCATCCTCCTTGGAAAGGTTGAATAGCTTCCGGATTTTAGAGGCTCTCTTCGGTCCTCTCATTCTAGGCTTCTCGATGTCGGTCAATCCAGGAAGATCATTCTCACCTTTCTTAACAATGACTAAGTTCAGAACTGAAAGATCGGGACTGACAATACACCCACGAACCGATTTCCTCCTGCGCTCTCCATTGCGTCTGCCGTACCCACGAAAGCAAGGTGTTCCTGCCTTAGAGGTTCCATAACAAATGAGGATAACTAATTGAAACAAATGTAAATGAGACACCTTCATACAGCACTTCATTTTTCAGAAGCCCGCATCACCACCACCACCACCCCATCCTCAACACAAATAAATAAATAACAAAAGTTTATAAGCTTGCCTCTGTGCAGCAGCAGGCGGACACGTCCAGGGGTTAGTACTCCCTGCTTCATGGGAAAACCTTGCTTGTCGCAGCCTCCCATGATTTTGAAAACATAGCCATTGAATTCCTATACAAATAAGCATGTAGTTATGGCTATATGCTTCCTAAGTTTTTCCTTTGAGAAGATACTTGAGCCAAGATAAGGGTATTCCAGCATTCTTTGAAAGAAGCTGTGGCTGAATTATACCTCACCGAGGGCATCTCCACTGACCTCCTGAGAGATCCTCTTGTCAAAAAATGCTCGGCTGTACATTTGTCACAGACACATGGATTAAGATAGTACATCATCACAGAAATGCAGATTAAATCATAAAAAACAATTGTTCAACAAATTGTTCCCAGGAAAATGAATAGTATATAGGCCACTTTCATTTCACTGCCATAAGCATTTAGCAATCATAAAACACTTTTTACATCACATAAAAGAACTTGAACAACTTAACATGTGACATTAGTCAGACCTCAACACTCTTTACCTTCTGAACCCAAAGATTATGTCTAGATTCTAAGAGACATCATTTCAAGCATTCAGATGCAACCAATTGCTGAATTCTGACATACGAAAAAGCATGCACACAGTAAACTTGCAGAAAATTGATCGCCAAAAAGCCATAAGATTATGGCAGTGGGGATTACAGAAATCATATCAAATTGCTACCACAAAACCAATGTTTGCTCATGCAACGATTGTTTAAGGCTCCATGAGAGAAAAAAAATGCTTGCAGAGCCAAAAACAATTGCCAATATGTCCCACCACACAATTATGTCAAAGGGAATTAGCAGAAAAATCCACTAAAATTTCATTTTCAGAAAATGGTGCATTTATTATTCTGCAGGAATATTTGGCAGACACGAGAGCGGGGGTGTCGTGGTCAAATAAAATCCAAAATGGACTGTTTCAGAGAAAAGAAATCAACTCACCCATATTTGTAAGAATAAACTTAAAGTGAATTTTCTTGGAAAAAATCCTACATCAAACAATGGAGAATGCATTAAAAAACTCATTGTTGTGCAATGATCTTTGCATACCATAGCTAGAATTTTCCGGATGTTTGAGCACCTAACCGTCGGTATTGCATCAATTAACAGCATGAGGATGTTATAAGAAACTTTGCAATTAAACAAGATGAACTTTAACTAAAGCTCCTTGAACTGTTTGCTCGAGATGATGCTTCATAGAATAAGAGAACATAACCTCAAAACTGGCAAGTTTGCTTAAGCAATATGAAGTCTCACTCAATATCAATAAAAAATATAAAATGTGAAATTGGATAGTAAAAAAAAAGCTAAAAAACAGAAGTTCCCTAATGACCCAGACTCATAGCAAGCATACAAGTGTGAATTGAGCATGGTATGCCGTACCAGCCCGAACTAGGTAGTATGGAGCATATCGTACCATATCGGTTCGGTACGGATATCAAGTATAGGTGGCGTGCCAACACTTGGTATGCCAAAAAAAATTTATACTAAACCATATTAATATGGTGCTAGTGTGACACCGGTACAGGGTCTGATATCGAGACGGCAAACCTTGGAATTGAGAGCAAGAATTCTCAAAGCCCATCACATATACAAGAAGATTGTTAGTTATGGCTATGATTAGGATTTACCTAATGAATGATGGAGCATATGAGATAACGTGCCAGTCATACAGTACTAAAAATGATCCTGCCTAAGTGATTTCCCTCTCCCCTTGTGTCTGCTAAAAAGAGCCATGCAAGGTTCAATTTGCCTGTAACACGAGGTACAACAATGTTTTTCTTTTTTTCTAACAAAAAAATGGGATGAAAGAAATGACACTTAAACCCGTGAAAAAGGTTATATAACATGTGATTTGCACAGGTTGCCTAGAGGAGCTCGTGTGAGGCATGTAAAGCAGCTGGCTCATTTATGCCTTCGTTAAGACATAGGCTCACTAACGAGGTGCCATGGGTTTAGATATACTAAAACAGAATTTATGAAAGAAGAAGACCAGAAAACTGATGGTTCTAAAAAAGTCTTATGAATTCCTCTAAGTTATGATACCCTCCCAGGAACTGGATACTAAACTAAGGTAAATGGGTAATACAAAAACTGAAGCATAGAATTTTCAATATACTTGCTTCAAAACTTATGAACAATTCAGGCATAAAATATTCCTTGCTTCACAGAAAGCAATTTCTTACTGCAAAGTGCAATCTCAATTTTCAAATGAATCTTCTTTTCTTTTGTTTACACCTCAACGCACAAAGTTGAATTCCTCTAAGTTCTTAAAAAAAGATGCTACCATACCACCTACAACTATGACATAATACAGATATATTCAATGAACATGAAGAATCAACCATTCGATTTCTCAGGGACATGTTACAAATGCAAGATTAAGAAATGAGACTAAATAGTGATGATTGTATACCTCTCAAGTCTCAATCATATTTAATTATACATCTAAGTTGCCTATCAGGACAACTTCGTCTCCAGAACCACCATGATTTCCTATGCCAAGTTGCTAACAAATGCCCAACGTAAAGAAATTGCCTTTCCACTTTGCCAGCATTCAGACTCTCAACATCCCCATGAATTAAATCGCTACGACAGTTTACAAACTAATATAGACGCATACCATACTTTAGACTCCTCTCTTCCTACTCCTAGCCTTTAATATAAGCAACCAAAATCACCAAACACGTGCTCCGCAACCAAATTTTTTTTTAAAGAAAAACTACAACGAACTATGAATAAAACACAAAACAAAAGATATTAACAAAGCAACAACAAATACAAAAAAAAAGCTTACAGCTTCTGGTCGTCATCAATCTCAATCTTTTTTTGGCACCCAGTGGTAGGATTCGCGATGTTGAACTGCAAAAGTTATGGAAACAATCAACAAAAAACAGACGAGGAAGTCCAAAGCGGAAACGATCCGAAACAACTAGGATACCGACTTTAACGAGAGCAGAAAACCGATGAAAAATGTCAACTTTTATCAAAGTTTAGCCAACGACTCGAACACTTGGGCGAGTACCTTCATCTTGGATCGAGCGTCCCTTGCACGGCGGCAACCGAGGGAGGAGAACGCGAGGGTTCAAGAAACCGCGGCTGCTAGGGTTTTTCCCTCTGAGACGTTGGAGCGCTTCCGGCTGGGCGTTATATAGGGAACCGCAGTGGGGCGGGGAGTGTTAAGGCTTGGTTACGGCCTAATGATTTGGACCGGTCACCGTTAGAAGGATGGGTTGATGTGGCCGTTCGATCCGGTCCGGTGCAATTGGTACCTCGGATTGGAACTCAAGAAGCCTGTGACGGATACGGCGGTGATGTGGTTTGGGTTTGAGAGAACAAGAACCTTATTCGGATATTAGTGGGGTTGGGCTATAAACAGATCTGAACCACAGGATCCAAGCAAATATGTGGGTCGAATCAATGTCCCGCGGGTCGACACTCTTGGGTCATTGAACACTATGCTACGATATTCTAATATTTTTTTCTTCCTCTTCGCTGTCCCTCGCGGTCAAAGCAATTTCTTTGTCGTATTCTAAAAATTCTATTCATTTTTTATATTTTTTACTAAAATAGATGATTCTAAAAATTCTCTTTCCAACTCATAGAACTTTTCTAAACTGATCGGCCACATATGAAGCTAAAACATGCTTAACCTAGAATGCCGCGCAACGGCTAACCAATTTACATGTAAAAAGGTTCTATTTATTTTTTTGGTTAGCAATTTTTACCATGCCCTTATACGCATGCTCCCATCTCAGCATGCAATTAAACAAAAAAAAGGAAAGACCATCCGTGACTTTAAAATGAAAGTGGTGTTCTTGCGATGTTCTGAAAATTCTATATCCTAGACTATCAAGGGGTCGCCATTCCAAGGTGAATCTTAGTCCATTTCTACACATGGTGTTTTTTGTTGCTTGAATAGTTGGGAGGTGGTGGCTTTGACTGGGTAGTATGTTTTATGCATTAAAAATAGGGACGTCAATTGATTGGATACGGATCGAATAAGCCATTAGTTATACTTGTCTAGGGACGAAATAGGGTAGATGGAGTTTTAGAATGGACCAAGATGGTTAAAGTTAGATTGGATAGATTGGATGGATCAGATAAAGTTATAAAAAAATATATTTTTTATATTTTTTTAATGATTATTCATATCAGTCTTGGATCCACCATGGATCGGATCGAGTCAGGTATCCAATTGGGGTAAAGTAAATTGCTAACTTTGAAAAGAAGGATTCATCTGCCCTAATCTACCGTTGGATCATCCGTTAGTCACTTTGATATCTATGCAGGTAGATGAAAGATGGAGTTCAAAGTACTTTGAGACCCGTGAGGTGGGTGACAACGGTGGATTCATGCTGTGCTAGTTGCTTAGAAAATTAGTTCGGTTCAGGTTGTTATTGGGTTTGATCACGATTCAATCCATCAATGGGCCTCAATTTAAAAGTTTTTCTAGGCAACAAAGTTGGATGAGAGAGACTTGACAAGCTAAACCCCAACCCACCAAGGGCAGATCACACCAGATTGCACTAGACGTTTAAAGAGGCTGCTGCTGCGACTTCTTCTTCTTTTTCTTTTTTTTTGCTTCTTTTCTTCAGTTGCCCTACTATTTTAGCCCAGCACACCTCTGATCCAAATTATTCTATGTTTTCATTAGTTTTGAAAAGCAATTTCTCCAAATATTTGAATTTTTGTTATATTTATTTCATGAACATGCTCTTCAATTGTATTAGATTTTGGATTTTCAAATTCATTTTTAAGTTATCTCGAATAGATATCAAGAGTATGAATATGTAGGCATACATGGGCACACCATTGCTAAATAAGGACTATGCACCAATAAATTGCATGAGGTGGATAATGGACTTGCAATGGTCAATATGACAGTATAGCTGAGTGGGTTGCTTCCTACATAGTGAGCATACTGGAAGCATCAAATGGGAGAATTATGATGTCCTTTCATTTTAATTCCAGAACATCTTGTTTTCTGATTTTTTTTGGATGTATCCCTACTAAAATTATCTGGTCCATCCTATGCTGGGTATGCCAAGTCAAACAACTCATTGGCAACATTCCGTCCATATTCATGGCCTCACCATGGCCTACTAATACTCTCTGCATGCTGTTGGATTACTTATGAGGGGATATTTATCGGTTTTGTTTTGGCTAAATCATATGAAGTTCAATATCCTATATATAATTGAGGAAGTTTATGTATTAGAGTGAAAATTAATATATGACAACTAATTATACATGGTCAATTTTATTCCATAGTAAGCAGCTGTTAGCTATGAAGAGGGGATGGAAAGTTTGGAACTTGCAGAGTGAATTTATCTTTCAATGATTTTCAAGAATGATGATTTCTTATTATATTGGAGTATATAAAAATTTAAGTTGGTTGATTTACAATCACCCATGTTTTACAATCTCCTTCTCCTTGGTCCTTTATTTTTATTATCCGGTGATCATATCATCATAAGAAAGGAAAAAAATTTGGGGTCTTTAAATTCGAGGCGATTTTATTGTTGTGTTTGAAGAATTCTATTCATTTCCATGACCGCCATTTTTTTGTATGGTAGCTTTTCCATGTCCTTTCGGTCTGTTAATAGAGGAGGTAAAGGAAGCCCAAGGAAGGAGGTTGGGAAGTAGAGATAGGATTCTAAATGGAGGTTAGGATGCGAAGATTAGTTTCTTAAATAAATAGCAAATTACTCTTTCCTTACCATTCTTCCCTTCGAGCTGTTGAGCTACGTAAAATGGGAGTGGTAAGAAAGCGCTCGCCCACCACTACTCGTGCTCCTTATTAGCAGAGCAACAAGGCATACTGTTTATTTTTATGTAACCTTCGTAACCAAGCTAACCATCCAACATTTCTTTCGACCTTCCATTCCTACCGATCCATGGCCGGCACCCTTTTAATAAAAGGACCTGGTGCAACGAACCAAAGACTATTTAACCCCCCCCCCCCCCCCCCCCCCCCCCCCCTCCCCTCAGTCCCAAACATCGAATTGATCGACCCACAATTTCGAAGGATTCGACCAAAGAATCATCGTAGAAAAATGGCTGCAAAGTTGTGCATCCTTGTCCTCTTCTTCGTATTTACCACCACCGTGTCGTTAGCGTCATCTCCAGCAGCATGGAGCTCTACGAAGACGCCCAGCTCCGCAGCGTTAATCCGTTCGTATTGCGAGAATGCCGTATATCCAAGGTTATGCTGCAAGGTATTCAGGAAGCATACCGAGATCATCCACCCAACCGGCACGACTGAGCTGACCCAGCTCACCACCGTCGTCACCGTCAACCGCCTCCGCGGCCTCTCCAAACGTGTCTCGGCCCTCACTCACAACGCCACCCGCTCGAAGGACGCCAAGGCCTTGAAGGGTTGCATGGTCGCTCTAGGCGAGGCTGCCAAGGAGGCGCGGCGATCGGCAGCCAAGTTGGCCGGGCTGGAGTCTACGACGGCGAAGCCAGAGTCGGAGTCGTCGGTGACGAAGGCGCAGGCGTATATGAGCAAGGCGTTGACGAAGGAGGACTTGTGCGCCGACGAGCTGGCTGAGATGGATGATGGGCCGGCGAAGAGCGACGCTAGCCGTCGGGTACGGCAGGTGAAGCAACTCACCGCCAATTCTCTCTCCCTGATTCACGGCCTCGCCACGGCCGAGTGATCTCTGTCTCTGCCTTCTGTTTGATCTCTCATGAAGGGATGGATACTTATTGGGTGTGCCATTGGGTATATCATGGAGAAATAAATTATGCAAGTAAAAAATATGAGTATAAAATTTAATGTATGATTACAAATTATACGTTGTCAAATTTGTTTCATAGTATGAAGTTATTAATTATGTCCACCCTACATTCTCTTTACATGATACCAAAATACATTGATACCATATCTTTTAGTCTTGCAATTTACAATAAGGTTTGCCAAATCTTCTGTATTTGTCAAATTTGGTGTATTTCACATCACGAGCATTACTTCGTTCATTTACACAATAGCAGATCTCCACACATGACAAATGGGAATTGCACCTCATGGAGCTAAAAATCTTGCTTTCTTTCAACAAAAGATGAAGGAATTCACATAACCAAATGCTAGAAGCCAGATCATGTATTCCTAACATTTAAAGAGCACAAACAAAATCCCCACTTGTCTCAATGTCATCAAGGTCCACATCTGCATCCATGTCATCTAGGTCCACGCTGCTGCCACCAACAAAGTGCCCACCACCAAGTTTTGGACCCTCGGCAGGCTTCCGTGCCTCTTGTATGATGGCCGTGATTTCTTCAATGCTTTGGGACGGGGCGTTCACGTCGGAACTCTGCAGTCTGTTCTGATACTCATCAGTTAGCTCGATCGGCAGGCTCTTTAGAAACCAAGGGTGGTTTTTTATTTCTGGAATGGTAATCCTCTGCAAGAAAGCAATGAACAGAGTAAAGCCTTGGATAAAATCTGATATATTTAGTGGAAACAAAAATGGTATGAGAGATGCCATTAAGTCAAAGGCCGCGGCATAAATGGTTCACCAACTGCTTCAAGTTCAATGCCATATATTTCACGGCAAAGCTCAGAAAGCTACCAAGTTCCTAAGATTGACTTACCTGTTCAGGATTAGCTACAAATATCCGAGACAAAAGATGTCTACATTCCTTCGATACTCGTACATAATCTGGAATGGAGTACTGGACGCCAAGTATCCGCTGCCAAACAAAGTTAAAACATGTTAAATATTAATTTTGGACAGAAATGACCAGTGATCAAGGAATAATTATGTCCATGCAAACAGCAAATAAAGCACAATATGATGCTCTAGTTATGGTCTGCTCAGACCACAGGAAAGACAGTAAGATCTCTTCCCAATTCTGGTTCAACATGTCAGTGGCCATTCCTAGAATTGCTGAAAGCAGCACTGCAAATTATCCAATCATTCTTTTAGCTCTGAAAGGGTGTTAGATACTCACCCCAATCGTCTTCCGAAAATTCCTCGGATCATCTGGGTCCTCGAAGGGATAAGCCCCTACCAGCATTACATATAATGTTACTCCACAAGACCAAACATCTGCAATCTAGAGTTTCCACCAAACAGTCAATTAGTTTCAGTAAAGAAACCATAGACGACAGAGGAAAAGATAAACCAAACTAACCTTTCCATCGTATTCCTTTCTTGTAAGAACCTCTGGAGCAATGTAAGCTGGTGTGCCAACAGTGGACTTTGGTTGGGAATGCAGCACTGAAGACTGGCAGATGAGAAAGATGCGGTCATGTGTTTAATTCGAGTTGAAATTTCTAGTCATGCAGCAACAGTTAATTACCTTCGAGTAACCAAAATCACATATCTTAAGGCGGGGTGCTGGGCTACCGTCCAAGAGAGTATTTTCCAGCTTAAGATCTCGATGACATATTTGCTGCCATGAAAAGAATAATAAAGCTATCAATACATGTGATTGTTAGGATATGGAGTTTTAATAGGTTATGACAAACACCAATAAATACCATGGAATGGCAATAGCTGACTCCTGATATCAGTTGTTGAAAGAAAAACCTTGCCTGTTTCAATTGTTATGACAAACAAATGAACCGGATAGAAGGTGGAGTTTTAGTTATATACCATCAAACAAGAATTAAGATAATGTGAATATATTTCTACCTCATCCTCGCTAAATCTTCCTGCATTGCATATCCTCACAAAAAGCTCGCCACCAGCAGCATATTCCATAAGTATGGCTAGATGTGTAGGTGTTAGCAAGACCTGAAAAGAATTTTTTTGGTTTAATATAAAGCAGACACAAGGTTTTTTGGTAAAGAATCATGGGGAAAATTTTATGAGAGAGGCATAGTCACAATTAATTAGATTTAGCTGGCTAGACCTTAACCCAGAGAAACTACAATCAAGATGCTTTAGAAACCGAAGTTATTGGTCTGTTACTTGTTTCAAAATCACCTATCTACTCTGACCAACCTTATAATGGCATGGCTTCGGTGGCACATTTTTTTAGAAACTCCTTTGATGGCGCCTAGCGTTGTAAGAGGCCATCATAAAGATGGAAAAGGTGAATAGCGTCGTTCATGGAGCAATTAATTGGGCTTTGTGCAAGTTTCAGCTTCTCCCATCTCTATAATCTAAACCTAAAGAATCAAAAGAGCATTCAGAGGTTGAACAAGCTCTTCCATTGGAGGAATATCAGGCTTGGGAAGGACCCAAACTATGTAACAAAGGGAAAGAGTAAGTTTAGAGCTTTACTTGTTAATACTGGTATTCGAGGGAGAGAATGTTTATCCAAACAACTCACAATATCCTTAAGAACTTTTCAGTGTCATGCTTTTCTGTTTTAGCAACTTAGAAATAGAATTAACCACATGTAACCCATCATGGTTTGCGGTGAATTCTATTTATATCCCATTAGCACTGTGCTATAAATACGAAAACACTGTTATAAATTGCATATAGATATGGTGGATAGTTAGGAACAGGTCATATGATTTTTCAGTAAATGGTCTTCTATCAACCCACCATCCAAAAATAAACTCGTCCAAGTGATGATGGACAGAAGCAGGTTAATGCACTAGAATGTGCTCGCCAAACAAACAATAGTCCAAATGCAATGTAACTAACAGAGACTAGTATTCTAACCAGTATTAAACTGAAGTCATATTTTTGTAAATATATAAATTCTAAAAGGATTAGCAGAACATCTTTCAGTGGTTAATTTTGGATATGAAAAATGCTAAACTAAAATGAAAAGAGGGGAGTAACCCTAAAAAATCAGGGTTGGTACTAGTTTAGGGAGCTGATTTGGTGGTGGCCTCCCCATAAGTGAAAGTCTATGGGTGGTAACCCTTGCATTGACATCATTCATCTGTTTTCATGTTGGTTTAGCATTGCTCTTTTGGGAAACTCACAGGATAAATTCTTAAAACTTGAAAAAGTGAGAGCTGGGATATCGGTCCTACTCCCGTTCCCACTAAATATCAGGTCAGACAATGTAATATAGTCTAATAAATAAAATAGATGAGGAAATTTAATACCAATTCTGAAAGCAGAGTAAGTCTCAGCATTATCTATTTCCAACAACTCTAGACCGACAATGACAAAGGCATTAAAGTACGAGCATAAAATTTTGATGGAACCATTTTTACCAGAGCTAATTATATCTAAAGTATCCAAGATTTTAGTGTAATAGCAACCAGCATTAAACTCCGGGAAAGAAGAGAACCTTGGTTTTAGAATCCTCTCATTATCCTCTCATGATGTCGCTTTGCATTGTGAGGAAGGTTTCTGACTCATTTATACAACAGCATTTATTTTTTTTTTTAAGAAAACAAAGAGATTACAAGCTACGCAACATGCATTGAGCATAAATATCAAACATTGTTAAAGAAGCAAAAAAAAAATGGTATCTTAAGTACATACAAGATTCATGAAATATTCAGAAAAATCAAGGCTTATCAAGTGACAGCACCATCAGCAAGCTACTTCAAGTTCCAATACCAGAACGAAGTTATAGGATCCCCAGTGCCATCCAGTTAGCACACTGAATCCATTCTCCACCAACTTCTATGATGTCACAAGAGAATTGAGTCACCAGGGTTTCAGTGGACATCCATGTCATACTTATATGCTGTTATATATCAAACACATGTCTGGCTGTCACATAATTAAGAAACAGGAAATAATATTTACGCCAAAAATATTATTTACTGGTACATGTTAACTTGTTGCAATAATGAGATTTGGGTGACAGTTAAATGTGCAGAGATTTTTTTTTTTTTTAAACAATGTGGTGGAAATATGCCACCACCTAGGTTTGAACCTTGGACCTCCTCCAAGAGCAGGCCCTCAGGACAGCATCTATGCGAGCATTAAGAAACAGAACTTGGAAATGCCAGAGAACTTTACATATTGGCAATAAGGGAAAGCTTTGATAAAGATAGTGAGGACAAACAAAGTCTTTTATTTTAAACACAATGAGAAGGTATTTTCTCTTATTGGTATATTGAATCCAATAATTCTTTGAAACGTACGACACCAAGATATCAATAGAAGTAGTCAGGGATAATGCATCCAATCACTTTTAAAGAACATAAGTCAACTCAAACAATCCTCATGGGGCATATAAGGAAAATAAAAGTCAAACATGCTTGAGTACCATCTCAACATGGCCCAGGAAAAGGTCCATCTAACAGGGATAGCAACAAATACCTCCTTGAATCTAACAATATTTGGATGCCTCAATGATCTGTGATTCATGATCTCCCTCTGAACATGCTCATCAATCTGCCGACCAAAACAAACTTCTGATTTATAATCGAACAGTACTTGCCAATTAAAAGGAATCAGTAAGAAAACCAGCAGATCATAAAGATTTTAGCAAAGCCACCAGTTTTTTTTTTTTTTGATGCAAATTGGAGGAAGTGAGAAACTTCCCCCAAAACTTTATTAAGAGTATCTACTTTTCAAAGCAGCATCCAAAAGAAAACTACCGAAAGCACAGAAATAAAAAAGCGGGGGAACCTTCTGTCGTCACAACAAAAGTCTCCTCAGTCCCACAAAACAAACACCTTTATCAATGGCTACGAACAGTAGCCATAAACAGAAAAACCTTCAAATATTGCTAATTTGGCGATCTTCGCCATCTCGAGATATCAAAAATTGGATTTTTAAGCAGAATTCAAAAGAAAGACTTAAAGGGAAAGAGGTAGAAACCTTTTGCCCTCTCTCTATAAGCTTCACGGCATAGAGTTCCTTGGTCGAAACATCTCTTACCAGCTTGGCCACCCCAAAATTACCGGACCCGATTTCCCTCAACATCTCGTACCGCTCCATTTCGATCCAGAAAAGGAAGAGAAATCGAAAGAAGCAAGCATTAATCACAGAGAGACAAGACCCACCACACCCCGGCTCTCTCTCTCTCTCTCTCCTCTTTTCTTTTGGCAAGGAAAAGGACAGAGCAGAGAAAACCAGGAAAGGAGAAACCGAGAACTCTTGCTCGTAGGCTGTCGATTAAACGTATCAATCTATCCATCTGTCCGACGTCGAAGTGTTTTACCGGGATGAGCTTGGAAAGTGGGACTTAGATATGCGTTAAAAGTACCGTGCTGCAGTGTTCTGCCGAGATAATTTAGTTTAAGGTCTCCCAAGGTGTCGGTGGCTCTGGTTCAATTTGGTTTAGTAACTCAAACCCACCCTCATGTATAGTGAACTTGGTTCAGTGGGTCGAGCCATGCGCTCTCTTTGCCATTACACTTCGAAGCATCAAATTTATATGAAAGGTGATGATTGATATAGTAAAGAAGAGGTAGATGATGTCAGGCAAGGACTTAAATACCATTTAATCAATCAGCAACTATTCACCTGCAACATGAGTGTTGATGAAAAAATCATCGTGTATTGCACAAGTAAAACATAAGCAAGCAATAGATGCGTGCAATTAGCTTCATATTTTCTTGTTTATCTTTTTGATAATATCATGATCATGATATGTTATGGCCTGCAAATGTTCGGCCAGCCCTACTTTGAATATCTTGGATGGGTTGATTCCATATAATTTGTGCTGACCCATTGGAGTCGGGTCAGTCAGCCGGTCCCGTGCCGGTCTGATCTGGACCCAGCCGGGTCGAGGGGAGGGGCAAGTCAGCGCATCACTGGTGGAATGGAGGAGGGAAACTGCGGTTAAAATCGTGCGTTGCGTCCGTTACATAACGACGTTAACGGTGCTCAAGGAGAAAGGTGATACCGCCAATTTGCTCACGGCAAATATTCTCCTTCCACTGGCGGCTAGCGGCCACGAGACGCCCACGTGGATTCCTCGTGCTAAACTTAGCTTCAATCGACATTGAGATATGGTTCGTCGCAACATGGCACTGTTGCGTCATATTAACCTGCTGCTCGCGTGGCCTCACAAAACCGGAACGCTGTTAGTCTTCCAGTCACAGTCAGGCATTGCCTCTACTCCCATGAATTCTCCATCCTGATAAATGTTCTAAAAATTATATATCCGATATCAAAATACATCTATTAAATATTTAAATATGTGCAATCCATAATTCTAAAAAATGTATCATTGCATAAAAAAATAATCTGATTTTTATACAAAATCAATAATTGATAATTAAGCACCCACCGGCAACTAGGTTTTGGTACACAACACATTGAATGGGTGATTTATTCGGATCTTCCAGAGATCCAATAAAAACCTAATCTAAGCATGCGTCAAGAAAATAGCTGCTGGAATAGGTAAAGGAAATTTGTGAGATTCCAGTGTTAGTTTATCTTCGTTGTTTTCAAAAGAATAAATATGAATATATTAAATAATGACTCGTTTTTATTTGATGACTAGGGATACCATAATGGCTGTTGATTCCGTCACACCAAGCTTGTCCATTATGGTATCGGTCAACATGACGCCAAGGACACGGCAAGTTTCGGCTAAACAGTCATGACTCATGAGCGGACCCCCTCGAATACGTGGCGCAGCAGCGAGGAAGTCTTTGGGCGGCTTGGTTGACGATGCGACGCAGGTTACATGTACGGCCACGGGATTAGGTGGACCACACGTGTAATTGGCCCTACTGCTCGACAGATCAAATTATATAAATCTAGTGGGCGCGTACTGCAAAATATCCTCTATTAATGTACACAAAAATTGCAGCACGGTCAATCCTAGGTGGCCATCGAGAATGGGATCCATGACATACTTGGGGCACAAAGATAGTATGGGCTTGTTTGGTTCGCAGAAAGAATTTTTTTTATAAAAATATAATTTTTGAAAAGTAGATTTCTGAAAAGAGCATGTCTCAAAAAATACTTTTGACATATTTGGTTGACCATAGAAAAGTGACAGATTTTCAGAGTACTTATGTTTGTTTGACCATCCACTTTTATAAAAAAGTTATGTGTAATTTCTATTTTATTCTTAATAAAAATTAGGTTTTTAATGCTTTTTAATGCCAAAGGGTTTTTTTGAAAAAAAATAAAAATGTTTCGATTTCCGACTTATGAAAAAGTAACTTTCCCATGTTTCTAATGGAAAAGGCTTTTCCATAAAACGTGAAAATCATTTTCTCACGGGAATACAACTTCCAATCTCTTTCTTTTGAAAACTCAAATCAAACAAAAGCCATCTCTTTATTTTTTCGTTGATCATACTTCTTCCCTTCTTTTCCCGTGAACCAAATAAGCCCTATAGGATTTGCGTAAGCTAGTGATGCATGGCTTGATAGGCACCTCCGGTTATACATGAGATGGAACATAAGGAGGAGGGTTGAAAATTTGTACCACCTTATGACGTAGAATTTACTCCAATCAAGGTCGAACTTACCTCTATCACAAGTTTTGTAATGTAAATATGGATATCGTGCTTTTTTTTTTTTACTAAAACGGATGTATCATACATGGCATTTACGAATGCATCCAAAAAAGTCAAAAGATAATAATTTTCAAAGTGCTCCAGGTAAGTCCTCTCCCATCCAAAGAGTCTCTCGAGAATGGTTAGCCACGTAAGAGGCTACCCAATCTGTTGTCGCGTTGGATTCACGGTACACATGTTTTGCCTGAACGACCATCTCCCCACACATCATAGCCCGAATGTTCCTGAGCAGCGGGTGGCTATCGCCCACACCACTCGCACCTTGATGGATCCAACCGATGAATGTCGTCAAGTCACTCTCCAGCTCTATAGCGCATGCAGGCAAAAAGCGTTGGGCATAACTCAATCTGGACCAAGCTGCCCTCAATACACTTTGACAATGGGCTTAGTTGTCCAGTGTCTAGCTATGGTTAGGGCAATTATACCACGAGAAGGAAGAAATTTTATACGTGCATGCCTTGCAACATATGATAAATATAGGACATGGTTGCGGCTACTAAATCCAGTGGTGTGTATGGGCATAGTAATGTGTTAGTATTTGTATATGTGTGTGTTTATATATGTATATATATGTCATATGTTTTATGTATATTTTGCTAATATTGTCCATATAATAAATAAGAAATATAAATTAGATTGCATACGTAGTAAAATTTGGGAATAACATAAATCAATGAAGAGTGCTTCGTAACTTCAATGGGGTTATCATGAGTCTTTCTTGTTGATCCTAGAGAGACAAGCATACAAACTTCAGGTTGGAAGATGTATTTTGTGTATCCAAGCAGTTGTGGGGCTTTCTTAATAGATTGGGCTGGCATGTGATCCAACAAACATACGTAGCCTCACAATATAGCCTAAAACATTTTATAGAGGTGAAAAAAATATTAGATATTTTTATTTTCTAATGAATAATGCTTATGGCAAAACATAATGAAATGAATGAAAGACTTGTGTTTCTGTTATACATTATCATGATTAGGTGTTGCATGGTCTAACAACAAGTCTTAAATTAGTAAACACTTACCTTATCCTTGAGATAAAAAAAAAAAATCTAATTTCACATTTTGTTTCTTTCACCTCATCTACAAATCTATTATAAATGTTGTAAGAGTTTGCTCTAATGACTCTTATCTTTAAAGAGTCCAATGTTAAAGACATGCCCTTAATGGATATTGATTGTTAAATGATGAAGGGCTTCAATCCGATCACAGTGAAGAAAATAAAGGAGATATTTAATCTAAGGGCTTGGCTGCATACGGTGGTCAGCCTGTCAATGAATTGGATATAGATCGAATGTTATATATATATATATATATATATATATATATATATATATATATATATATATATATATATATATATATATATATATATATATATCGATATCCATATTTTTTTAACAAATATAAATACAAATACAGATTTTACATGAACGCCAAAATTAGTATCTATATTTATTTTAAACGGACATGACTACAAATTAGATATTAAGTATATCTATGATCATTGTTAATGAATATGGATATAAGTCAAATATTAGTTATTTCCTTATTTTCTATTTGACTATGGATATAGGTTGGATAATATTCAAATACAAATCTAATATCGAGTAGAATTTAATAATAAAAATTAATAGATATAACTTCATTGTAACTGGTTGGAATATATAGAATCCACCATCCAAATTAGATGCGACATATGGATGGCTAGGTAAAGATCCAACAGATAGTTATTAAATCAACATAGAAACTGAACCAGCGAAGAGTTAGGTCACTAGTCCGATAGGATAGCTAGCTAAGCCATAAGGTCTTCGATGAGGAGAAATGTATGCCAATGATGAATGAGGTTCATAAAATGAGCAGCTATAATTAGTGGCATACATGGCCACATACTTAAGCTATAATTGATGGCTAGCTAGGCCACCGGCATGTGCCTGAGGCCAACATGGTTCCATCAGACCATTCATGAGAATGCTTTAAGCATTCAATATATAATAAAAGTATTCAGACAAATAGGCAATATTTGCACACTATCAACTGCTATCCCCGATTCTGTGTCCAATCCCTCCTCAATGTTATTAATTTTATCAAGGAATTAGTAAATTTACTCCTCATTTGTTTTGGTGCATTCTCCTTGTCCTCGTGCATTTTCTAGATACTAAGATTTCTGATTTATGGATTCATTCCCTTTGAGTTTGAATTCATAATTCACAATTCTTACTTTATTTTGTGACAAAATAATCGCGATGCACCGATTATTTACAATACTCGGTGGGCCTAATTCGCAATTCACTCTTTCTGTAAAATAAAGTCACAGAAATCATTACCTAAAAGTTCAATGTTTTATTGCTTTTTGTATATTACATAATATTAATCTATAAAACATTTATTGCTAATTAGTCTGGAATTTTCAAAATATATGAGATAAACTATATAAAAAGCATTTCTACGGAGGGCCAAGAGTTTTCCATGATGCTTTTAGAAATTGTTTGGGTAAATCTTGACATTTGCTAATATTTTAGTACTACACTGCACCCTATTGTGTACTTATTCAAAGAAGTGGCTAAATGCAATGGAAACTACTGGAAGAATGTAGGGCTCGTTTGGTTCGCAAGAAAAAAAAAAAAAGAGAAAAAGTATAGTCAATGGGAAAGTAATGAGATGTCTCTTATTTAGTTGAAGTTTTCAAAAAGAGAGATGGAAAAGTTGTATTTTAATGAAAATATAATTTCCATATTTCATGAAAAAGTCTTTTCAATGAGAAACATGAAAAAGTTATTTTTCATGAGATGGAAATCACTCCATTTTTATTTTTTTTCCAAAAAGACCTTTCAGCATTAAAGAGGCATTAAAGACCTAATTTTTATTAAGGATATAATAGAAATTACATATAACTTTTTCAGAAAAATGGATGGTCAACCAAATATAAGCACTCTGAAAATCTATTACTTTTTATTGTTTAACCAAACATGCCAAAAATATATTTTCAGACATTTTTTTTCTAAAAATTTTCTTTCCAAAATTTATATTTTTTAAAAAATTTGCTTTCCATGAACCAAACAAGCCCGTAGTGCTAAGAACCTGTAAGGTCGTATGCAACAATTGGTATGCTTGCTTCTCCCTAATTTGTCTACTTTCCTCCCGCCTCTCCCTGCCGCAGAAGCTACTCCACAGTAAGCTTGTTAATGAGCCGAGCTACTCGGGCTCGGCCTGTTAAAAGCTCGGCTCGTTAGTCAAACGAGCTCGAGCCTAAAATGAGGCTCGTTTAAATTCGAGCTCGAGCCCGAGCAGCTCACGAGCCCAAACGGGCTCGAGCCACAACAGTGAGACCAAGGAAATGGGCCTCATTTTAATGATGTAAGGGCCTCATTTGTGGTATTTAATGTGGATTTTTGTTATGGGACTCGAGCCCGAGCTCGAAACGGGCTTTACAAGCCCAAGCCCGAACTTTTCTTTTACCAAACAAGCCCGAGCTCGAGCTCAATACAGAGCTCGGTACCGAGCCCGAGCCCGAGCTCGAGTTCTGTGAAACGAGCCGAGCCCGAGCCTCCTCAAGCTCGGGCCCGGCTCGGCTCGTTAACAGACCTACTCCGCAGGGATCGGTGATGTTTCAAGGGTCAAGCGTACACAAATTTTTGTACCAAAAAAAAAAAAAAAAAAGAAAAAGAGCACACAAATTCCGACCCCTTTGTCTAAAGTTTTCCTACCAATAACCTTTTAAATAATTACAGTCAAAAAAGAGAGAAACGGCCGAGCACAGCTGTACAAGACTAACAGGAGAGCAGCCTTTCTCTCATTCAATGAAAATTACCAAGTATTTAATTTAAAGAGGGTCCCACCAACGTGGACACGAGGCGCAAAATTATTGGCAGAATTCTCTGTTTGTCCTCGATCCTATCCGGATACCCACAACTGGCCCCGCATAAATGTCTTATCAAAACCTCCGCATATAAACCTCCTTTACGCACGACGGTGTCAACGAACGGAGGAGATTCATCTACGAGTGTAATCAACGGCCGATCTAAACATCTCGTTGAATTTCCAACATGACCCGTTGCCCCTGGTTCGGCTCGTCCTCCTCCTCCTCCGCACGACCCCAAAAATTCTTTACGTTTTTAATTTGATAAATGATAAATAAAAGAAAAGAAAGAAAGGAACCATTCTTCTCCTCTATAAAGCCGCCTCCCTCTGTCTTTCTTCTCCTTCTTTCTTCCTATTTCTCGCCTCTCTTTCTCGCTTAAATCTTTGTCCTTCTTCTCGGATCGATCGGTCGGTAGGTGGCGGCGATGGCGGGAGCAAGGGAGGAGAACGTGTACATGGCGAAGCTGGCGGAGCAGGCGGAGCGGTACGAGGAGATGGTGGAGTTCATGGAGAAGGTCGCCGGGGCGGCGGTGGAGGGGGAGGAGCTCACGGTGGAGGAGCGCAACCTCCTCTCGGTGGCTTACAAGAACGTCATCGGCGCCCGCCGCGCCTCGTGGCGGATCGTGTCGTCGATCGAGCAGAAGGAGGAGAGCCGCGGCAACGAGGACCACGTCGCCGCCATCCGCGACTATCGGGCCAAGATCGAGACCGAGCTCACCGACATCTGCAAGGGGATCCTCAAGCTCCTCGAAGTCAGCCTCATCCCCTCCGCGTCCGCCGCTGAGTCCAAGGTCTTCTACCTCAAGATGACGGGCGACTACCATCGCTACCTCGCCGAGTTCAAGACCGGCTCCGACCGCAAGGATGCCGCCGAGAGCACCCTCTCCGCCTACAAGTCCGCCCAGGTATCCAGTCTCTCCTTCTCTCTCTCTGTGATCCGATCTGATCCCATCGGATTTGTGCTAGGGTTAGTATTTGGGATCGGCGCCAAGATCGAACTTTTTGATCTTTTGTCGTATTATTCTTCATTAATTATTTTCTTGCTTATCTCATGGAGGACATGTTAGGGTTAGGGTTAGGGTTAGGGTTAGTGTTTGGGATTTGAATTACTTTTATTTTCTTAGCAAAAAAAAATAGTTTTATTTGTTTTAGACGGCGGTAGTTTTGATGATGATGGTGGTGGGGATGATCGATCTGATCTGATGTGATGTGATGTGATGTGAAAGGAAATTGCGGTGGCGGAGCTGTCCCCAACGCACCCGATCCGGCTGGGCCTGTCGCTCAACTTCTCGGTGTTTTACTACGAGATCTTGAATTCACCGGACCGGGCATGTGCTCTTGCGAAACAGGTGAGCTGAATGGATCTTAGAAATTTTAATTTCTGAAATTTGTTTTTTTTTGTTTTTTTGAAGTTTGCAAACCTCTTGCTATTATTAGAACATTGGTCTCTAACATCCAATAGAGAGAGATTCCATTCATATTATAAATTTCATAATTTTCTGATCAAATTAAATACATGGATGGGAATAGCCCTGCACCTATAAGCTACACGAGGTAGAATTCAGTGGTTGAATAAATGACCACGTAGCTCCCTTCTTTTGTTTTAATTGTTAGATACAACATGTATGCATCGTGTGACAATTAACAAAGCTTGAATGATGCTGTTCGTGAATTGTACTCCTTTAAAATGGCATTGAACTTATGTGATGTGGGCCGATGGTCGATGCTTATTTTTAAATGATGCGTGGTGTTAAGGTAGTCTTTCACCTGAGCTCATCAAGCTCTGGTATATTCATATACTTGGCTGTTAGGTATTAGGATATTTTGCTTCTGTATTTCTGCATGTATGATATCATCGATTTATTATATTTCCCTTTGACTATGCTGTGTTTCGGTCAGAGCGCCTGGTTTGTCTCCCTTTCTTTGCAAAAAATCTTTTGTTGAGGTTCTGCTCGAATTTTGAATCAGTTTGTTCTATTAGTTCATTTGGCACTGCTTTTAATGGATATCTCTTGCTTATGACGACTTCTTAAAATTGTGTTGGTCTCTTTAGACTAAAGTTCCAGTATTTCTCTCCTCTTTTTGGTCTAGCTTTTTCTTCACTCTGAAATGTAAAGGATCATTTAGGCCCATTGTTTCCTCGTCGTGTGCTATCAGGCTCTTCTGTAGATCCTTGAATTGGAAGTAAATATGAGTCTTGATATGCTATTGAGATATTAATCTTATCTTCCAATTGGTGCTCCTAGGCATTTGATGAAGCAATTGCAGAACTGGATACACTTGGCGAGGAATCTTACAAAGATAGCACCCTTATCATGCAGCTTCTTCGAGATAATCTTACCTTGTGGACTTCAGACATGCAGGTCTTTGAACGTTGAATATGATAAGTAACATGTATTTATGTCTTCAATCGGTGATCACATTCTCATCAAGAGTTCAATTGATTAATATCTGTTGTTTCCAGGATGATGGGGTAGACGAGATCAAAGAAGCACCCAAGCATGATGACGAACAGAAGTAGTAGGTATGAAATTGGATCCTCATTGCTGATCGAGGGTCCCTCTGATTGGTCGTACTTATATTATAGGAGAGAGATGGATATTAGTTGTTTGTCAGTGGGTTTGATCTCTTGACATTCCATTTCTCACTAATCTGCTGCCTCCTGGAGTGTCATCCTGTTTGTGTTCTTGGCTTGTCTTTCTTCTTGTTCTCTTAAATATGAATCCTCTACTTTTATGTGCTCCTTTTATCATCATTAGGTCTGCTGTTGTGTTTGAATTTGAAAATGCAAGACTCTAATATGCTGGCCAGCGAAAGTCCCCTTTTTATGGGATTCAATGGCTTTCTGCAATGATATGCAATGAGAGACTTCATCTCATGTTCTTTTAATGGAATACCTTATATAATTATACTCTGCTTTTATTTTTGTTACAGTATTTTCAATTTTGCATGATGAGCCAATTCAAAATAAAATCTCAACAAGATCTATTTATGAAAAATCTGAGGGATGAGGCCATTGGTTGAAACTTAGGAGGTTTTTCATCGTACTGGTCCTGTTTGTTGGTGAAAATGAGGAATGTATAGATTAGTAATGTGATTTAGTAATGTTTTAAATTGCTTATACATAAAATGATATGATTTAGAGATTCTGATCTATGCATCAAACGTTTCCAAGATGAGATCTTCTTAAATATATCTTCTCTCTCTCTCTCTCTCTCTCTCTATATATATATATATATATATATATATATTAATGATATCAATTTTAGATGGTCGTTGGTTCCTTTTCTTCAGTTTGCGTGGACCACCAACCAACACATCAACTGCTGACGATAAGACATGGTATCATTATATGATACTGTAGAGATAAGGTTTGGCAGGGTTTTCTGGAGTCTGAGCCAAGTCTGCCGATGTCTATCTAGACTACGTGTAGGTGGAGAGAGTTTGTTGCATAACGAGGTGTGCGCCCAACCGGACCCCATGGGGCCTCTGGGACGTTCCTATTATGGCTGACACCGTGCACCAAGCACAACTCATAATGCTGCTTGCCCTATTACTAGACCCCTCAATGTAGAGCAAGCCAGATTTACAAGTAGAGGCTATCTTCTTGTTAGAAATGCCGAGATTTTTCTATTTCATTCACCTGGATGACAAAAAAACAAAAACGCTTGCTGTTAGCTCCCATAGGCACATTCTGACTTGAACCACCAAGGCAAAGTGCATCTAAACTATGTCAAACCATGCATGCACCACGCCATATTGTGACCGCTTGAACCAACTTGTGCGAGCAATCCTGTTAAACCTTAAGAAAATTTCACTCAGGTTTTATTGTTTTAACTATATACGATTTCGCACCAGACACCTATCTCATTGTCTGGCTTCATGCCTGGACTCATCATCTCTCGTTGGGGATCGACGAAATGAACCGAGAAGAAAGTGCAGGAGGAATAACAAAAAATCCGCAGTGCAATCACTCCATTAATACCTGCTTGCCGGCAAATCTGCCAATGCTTGTGGTGGAATGTTAGGTAAGGCCTACGGTGCCCGCTTAAGGTCTCTTTGACTCAGTTTGGATGTAGAATAAGCATTTCGGGTAGAACTTTTTGTTGTCCGATAGATCTAGTTATTTATGGAAGAAATTAGGATAACTAATAATGATACATAATTTGCATTTGGAATAAGTATTTTTATTTCCATTTAATCATTACTTATTTCTTACAAATGAAATGTGGCTGATTATTGTTTGGATGAAAGTTGCATATATTTTCTTTTTGGTTACACTTTTTTTTAATATATATATATATATATATATATATATATATATATATATATATATATATATATATATATATATATATAATGGGCTTTCTTGAGTATGTGCCCAAATCAAGTGAGGATAGTGGAATGCTGGGGACCTAGGGAATAATTGATCTCCAAATATCTCTAACCGTACTGTCGGGGATCAACTGTTCCCCCGCACGATTTGGTCAGTTCAACATTTATAATTTTATTCCAGTAATAAGGCAGTATAAATGCCTTATCCCATCTCGTATCCCAGTTCCGACCTAGGCCCTGATGGCTATACTAAAGTTTTGGATTCAAATCTTGCCTTTATTAGGGTTGAGAGGGTTTGAGATATTTAGAGGAAAGCTATCCTTTTTTTTGTTTTTTTGTTTTTGGTTAAGTGTAAAGCTATCTTTCATCATAGCCCATTGTCTGTTAAGATCTCCTTCAAGTGCCTAAATAATTGCCGATGAATCTACTTTATCTGAATCAAAAGCATAATTGCAGCCAAGAGAATAAATCCATTGACTTGTTTGTTTGTTAGGTTTTACTGTAATAGGTTTTGTAAAAAATCTAGATGAATGAGTTCTACCACATTTTTAGTTTCAGTGCTTTTGATAGAACTTGTTTTATAAATATGGCGAGTCATAAACTTGCTTTCCGGATAAACAGTCACTTTACGACAACAATTAATAATAAACAACAACAACAACAATTAATAATAATAATCATTCATTCATTTTAAATTTTTTATATATCTGTTTTAATAAAACTTACCAACCAAACAGTCTTTTGATGTTAAATAACTCTAGGTTAGAATGAGATATGTGGCCTGCAGTCACCTTCCACTGGTTCGTTTGGTAACCCCGGGTCATGAAACTCAATTTGTGAGTGTCAAATTTTCAGATGATTTGAGTTCCAATATATGATAGCCGGTCCTACAATGGCAAGTTGCCCGTTCGGCTATTTAAAAGCTTCCCTATACAAAGCGTGGCTTTAAAGGTTGTGATATTTGCCAATTATTTAGGATACACCATCCAAAAATCAAACATACAATCTTCACTGCAAGACATGGCAGTTTGACCACTAGCCAGCAGGACCATAGTTTACCTTACTGAGCTAACTAAAGGAAATGATTATATCACATATTCAGCAATACACAGTGTATTATGGCTGACTTTCAATAGTGACATCGGCCAATTATTTAGTGATTCAGTTGTCCTTGGACTGCATAAGATGATCCTTGAATCTGGTTTAACAAAACAAATAATCCACGTATCCTCAACACTAATATCCACAAAAGACTACTTCAGCGTATTTTTAAGAGAGGAGAAAACAACAATCTGCATTATAATTACTTGGGATCAGATTTTTGGATAAGCATCAATTAAGAAACAAATCAAGAATGCTGGCTGCTAGGCACAGTGTGACTACTGGGACAAACGCCAGTTCATCCTATACTAGTGTTTTGATATTTGGTCCTTGATAGCTGAAAAATCAACAATGGTCTTCCTAGCATGGAATGAAGTAACCATACTGTTGTGGTTTAAATTTGGCCTGAGGGTGACCATGCCGGAGGAGTCGAGGGAGCCGCCGGAAGGTTGAGGAAGAGGGTGAGCCACCTCCCGCGCGACGGCATACTTACACAAAGCCTCACCGGCGGTTCCGGTGAGGGCCCTCTAATGCTTAAGTTAGAGTAGTTCTCTAATAGAGCAAAAGTCCTCCCCCAGATGTTACCTGATGGGACTATTTATAATCCTTGTAGAGGCGTCCTGGTGGCGGAAGTATGACCCGTTCTCATTGTGAGAGGAGATGGCTTCCAGCCAGATGGTATGTGGCTAGAGCATGCTTGAGGCGCACGGTGCTGTCCGTTTTTGTGAACGGTAAAGCATTGACAGTTGTAGCAGGGTATGGTTGGAGCAGCATGGCGTTGTCCTTGACTGTCGTTGGCCCGTAAGCAAAACATGGTGCGGAGGCGTTGCAATGTACGACCACGTGAGTGGGCGTAAGCAGGCTCGTGGATGCGGTCGTAGGTGAGACCGAGCTCGGTGAGGTCGCATCAGATGTCTGATAAGGTTGGCTCGCCGGGCGCTGAGGTTGGTCTAGCATCCATGATTCCGAGGTGTGTTCGATGGAGCGCTCCAAGCTCAGAGGTCGGGGCGCGCCATTGGATAAAGCACCCCGAGCTCGGTTGGGGTGCATAGGCGAACATAGGGGTGCCCGAGGCTTGACCTGAGGACATTGTCTATAGAGAGTGCTGGAGCAACTCGATGGAGAGCAAGATATTGTCCGCTTTGGGGGAGCACGCACGTGCTCAACATCGTGCGCGGCTCATGCACGGCAATTTTCTCCTCACGGCTTTGTCCCACGAGGAGCGCCTTGCTATGAACATCGAAGAAAGTTGATGCAGGTTGCGGCAGCGGAGAGACCTGTCTAAGATCGACTGAGCCCTTGACGAAGTTCGAGCTTGGATTGACTCTTAGTGGGTCCGAGGCCTGGTTCAACGGGCATTGGGGTCTATTTTGGCTAAAATTGGGTGGCCCTATTGTGGTGAGCAGGACGATCCATTTTGCCCCCCATCACATACTAATGTTGATCTAATCCAGTAGCGGCCGTTACCGCTGCCAAATCCTTAGTTTCTGGTGCGGATATGGATATGCTAAGTATGTCGCAGCTATCACGGGATCCACTTCTTGACATCTTTACCACAAGCATCAGTCTTGGCATCAGATTTCACCCCTCACATTGCACTTTACGCTCACCACCTAGTCCTAACCAACACAGCATCATTCTTTTTAAACAGAAAAAGCCCACATACTTTTCTCAAAAAAATCCCTCTTGAAGAAAGAGGAATGTTAAGCAATACTGCTGGATCCACCTTTCCTGTCATAGACATTACAAATCAGGACAAAATGTTTATTGGGGCTCATCCATCAAACGGCCATTGAAGTATGATATTTTGCCACTTTCACTTCACATTGAGTAGGTAAGAATCTTAGATGACGAACTAAGAAGAAAAGAATGGATCTTACTCTGTATTCAGATTGTAATGGGGCCATGGGCACTAATGACCCGCGTAAATGCTGGTGAATCCTAACCTTTTGGCAATGTTTCTCATTTTTACTTTCTATTTACTATGATAGAAATAACTAGGGCAAACAGGAACATCGTAGTACAATCATCAGACTTTTGCTCGCAAGAAGCTAAATTCGGTCTAGACGCACCTAAACAAAGAAATATAACCGAGGGAGTAGCAGAGTACACGGCAGAAAGTAGTGGGTAACCGGCCAAATGTGCCACATGGCTGAAATGTTACATGAACCCGGGTACTGTAGGCAAAGTTTGAAGAGTACAAAGTTTTCTAAATGTTCGGTATGAATGGAAATAATAACTCAGAGACTTCAGACCGTATACTATCTAGCTAATGAAGAAAGATAATTTACTCTTCTATGAGCTTTAACCGGAACTCACCCCACTGAAATAGTGCTGGAAGTTCAGAAAAAAATGTGTACAGGTGATTCGGGTTCAACCTCAACGATACACACAACAAATCTCCAGCTAAAATAAAATGAGATTCAAGCACAATCAAATCTCATCAGATACAACTAATGAAAAACATATGATGTGATGATAACAAAGGTACCTGCAGCCCAATCACAAGGCCTAAAAGCAATAACAATTACTTCCCCTTGAGAGAACAATTTGATGATACACAAGCTCCATGAAGAATGGTGCACATCTAAAAGGGTTCTAGTCTGAATGAGTTCACCTTGGCTGCGTAACAGCTCAAAGAATCATATAAACCATCTTGGTTTGAGTTGTGAGACTGTTGACACTACAACATACAGCCTAAAGCATTCCAACAGATACCTCAAATATCCTGTAGAAACAGAACCATGGACACACCTCTGATGAAATACCTAATTAAAGAACCTTCTTCGGTAACCTCTTGCATCGATCAGAACATCAAATGTTTTTTGCCAGTGAACTTATGCCAGGAGTTCAACCTCAAAATTCAGATAAGTTCCTGTTTCAGTGTACTTTGAAGGGATGGTTGAATGAGCCTGGTTGTGAAGTTAAGATGGAACTCACCTCAATGAGCAACCTAGGTGGCCAAATGGCCATCTAGGTCTGATATGGATATATATATCAATGAGGGAAGCCAGATAAATCAATCACATACGGCACAGATTACGATATCACAAAACAGTGTCGGTGCACATGAACCATGTCACTATCATAACAAATCATGGAGAAATTCGAAACAGTACTTGGAAACCACATCCAAATTATAGATTTTTTTTTAAAAAAAAAGTTCATCATCTAAGTGGATTATACCTGGATCATACCCCATGAGGTTCCCCAACCAGGTAGACTAATCAACCTGATGTGCACAGTGGGTCTACCAATGGAAAAGGGAGAACCATGAGAAATTTAATATAACAAAAGAAGGTCAAGACGGACTGGTTATGTAGTGGGTTGGGGAGCCGACTGCTGACGATGACAGACATAATGCCTAAAGCAACAAGATGTTAGCGACAGGAAGAACCAAAGCGGCTGAGGAAAGAGTAACCAAGAAGGTCATGATGTTGATGGCAGAACATATCCTTAGGTAAGCCAAAATGGTACCCTAAGAAGTTACAGAAAACATGACGTACAGCCAAAGAAACGATAAGTAGGGATGAAGGCCACCTGATCAAGTTGCTATGATTTTGGTCCAACCTCTAAAGGGAACCCTGAGGTAGTCATAAAGCGGACGAAGTAAAACATCCGATAGTTTGACATGATATTGATAGCCCAAAACTATATATTGAAGAATTGGTAGCAATATGCATTGGATTGGAAGATAAACAAGTAAGGACGTAAAAAGCAGCAGCACAAGCTGCAGGTGAAGGTTGCAGATAAGGACCAGACCATAGTGGAAAAGAGGTGCCATATGATAGACAAATTAGATTTTCTTTAAAAAAATGCCATAATATTAGTGTATGTTAGACGACTTCTTCTAATCTTCCCCTTTAGATGACAGCAAGAACGGCATGATGACAACCCCGTATGAATGGGGATTATGTGTTAGGACAAAATAGGATATTAACATTTCATGGTGCGAAACCATGAGATATTTTTTGTATTTAGTAAAATTACTCCAAAAGGTTCTCTTTTAGCATTTAACAAACAGAACCACAAGGATTTGGATTCCACATGCCCTTATACCTAGAATTAAACTGCTAGGCCTAGCCTTGTTGATCATCATGTACTGGCATGTATTGCGACGTGTGACACAACTAGCTATGTGTACCAAACACTTGCATGGCACATACATGCCAATGCCAGCGTAGAAGAACATTTGCACATGACACTTAAAAACCTTGCCTCATGCTAGGTCATACTTTCCTCATAATGCTACTAAAACTGCTCCAAGCCTCCTAGATTCTTGACAATGCCAGCCCTTTGCTCCAACATGTCAAAGAAGCACATCTTAGCTCAAGCTTCAAGAATCAGTGCTTAAAACCACTTACTCTATGCCTCAAGATCTATATTGCAGTGTTTTAAGCTCATAAGAAACGCTAACCCTACAAATCCAATAGAAACATGTTGATAGTAATCGTAGCCCACTCTGTCCCTGCACCTCTACAGACACTCCCCCTCTAGAGTTTTCTGCGCTTTCTCCATGCCAGTGGTCTCTCTGGAAATCTATGGGCTTTGAGTTTTTTCTTAATTATCATCATCCCCATTGGATCTGCTTTGCTTCTTTACATGTTCATACAGTGGCAATCAGCTTAGGTACACATCCTCATCAAGTTTGAGCCCTCTTTTTTCCCTTCCCATCTTTGTTTTCTAATTCGTGAGGTCCACTTGAGAAGCTTGTTATGTTATCAATGAAAGACCAAGTAGCCTCAAAAGTCGTAGGCTTCATTGGTCTTATCGAACTACCTTCTTCGGCCTTATTCTTGAAGACTTTCACGTAGCTGATCAAGTGATTTCCCTCCTCTAGGTTTGTTCTCTCGTTTTATATAAATATAGTCTCACATCAACAACACCACCAGGACAAAGAAGATTGAAAGGAAGTAGATCAATTGGTTAGATAGCAGGATGTTAATCAGTTTAAGCTTCTCCACTAGGGATAGGAGTAACATTATAGGATGAAACACTCGCCAGTCCAATCAACTACCATGTTCTATCTTCCATATTGATCCTACCACAAATGATGTGAAATTCCACAAAAAATGAAAGGATATCCAAGAACTACCAGAGTCACCAGAAACTCTCCTGTTTTTCTATCATGCGACTTCCTCAACTTCCTTTTTTCGTGCTCTATAAGTTATTAAGAAAGAATTTTTTCTTCTCTCTGCCTTTAGACTTCCATCCACAAGATTTCTCTCAATTTACAGAGACCTCTAAGGCGTTGGCAATGTAAAGACTAAAACAAAAAATGATCAAGGTTTCATCTCATCATGCTCCCATCATCCTCTTGATTTTTCTTCATTGAAGAGCCAAAGATAAGGTGCGGTCACTGCAAAATTTAAATTTTCTTTTGCAGAACCACATAAAGGAGGACAACGTAACAGTCCTACCTGTGTAATTAGATGCTGCAAATTATGTCTGATCTCATCCCCCAAGCAAAGTATGCATGCGTGCTTTTAGCTACGCTCGTCAAGCACAAAGTATTCTTCTGAGACTGCCAGAATTAACAATCTACTTTGCTCATAGGAAGGAAGAAGTAATTGACCGAGCAGCAGCATGTCCAAGATAACACCATGGCCAGGTTGTAGCCTTTAGGAGGCTGTCCAAGGCTAGTTTCCCAGGCAACTTAAAAAAATAGTGGTTAACTCCCAGGGTATATCTTTAGTGGATAAGCAGGAGATGAAGGTTGACTTATTCCAAATTACATATATTACAGAACGGAATTATTAGAAAGCACAAGATAAGGCCACCTTATTATATTGAGCTAATTGTTTTCCAACTGATGGCGGTAATGACAAACAATTTCACTTTTTCTTCAATCAATCTCTTATTTCTCCTCAAAAAGGACAAAACAGGAGCATCACACTATTTCACCAAAACTTGTTGTACCCAAACTTCCTCCCACAAAATCCGTCATAGTTCAATTCAACAGCACGCCACTATCATTATATATGTATGTATATATGTGTATATATCTATGTATGTATATATGTATATATCTATGTATGTATATATGTATATATCTATGTATGTATATATGTATATATCTATGTATGTATATATGTATATATCTATGTATGTATATATGTATATATCTATGTATGTATGTATGTATGTATATATATCTATGTATGTATATATGTATATATCTATGTATGTATATGTGTGTGTGCGCGCGCGCGTGTGCGTGTGTGTACACACACACACATATATATATATGTATGTATGTATGTATGTGTGTGTATGTATGTATGTGTATATATACATGTGTGTGTGTGTGTGTATATATATATAAAGTAACAATGCCTAACGAAAGCTATCATTTCTCAAACACAAAGAACCAACATTTTTGAAAGGGTTTTACAATCTTATCATCCATTTACAAAGACACCAATTTTTTTTCCTTTTCGCCAGCTTCAGATCTATCCAAATGACGAATGTTAATGAAACTTTGAAGGGTACAGATTTACAGGAAAAGTAAAAGAAGAAACACATGAAAGGATATCAAAGATAAACCCTAGCAGATCTGCGGCAAAGAAATGGCTTACCTCTAAACCGGAGAGCCTGCTAATCCAGTAAAAGAAGGCATCGGAGCCCTCCCCATCACGGATCCCCCCACCTCGGGCTCGGCAAGGGCACTCCAGGCGAGGTCGGGAACACCATACCCGACGAGATCATCATCTGGAAAGCCGTTCCGGGCGACGGTAGGCACCCGAACACCAGCGGCGAAGTCGGTGGAGGGAGCAGCACCGCCGCCGCCGACGGAGACGGCGCCAGCGGCGGCTGCCCTCCCCCGCCGCCGTGGAGGCGGCGCATATAGGCGGAGATCGGCGACTCCGAGGCAGCGCTGACGGCGGGGAAGGGCGGGAGCGGTGAGAGAGACGGCCGCATCCAGACGTCGGCGGCAGCGGGGGGCGCGGGAGCCAGGGGAGGTGAGCGTGGGGGCAGGTCGGCGAGGGGCGGCGGGCGGATGCGGTGGAGGCGGGATGTGGCGGCGGGAGGGGGAGGCCGCGCCGCCGCCGCCGCCGCCGCCGGTCGGGGGTGTTGGTGGGCAGGGGATCCAGTGAGTTTCTGGACGACGTCGCGGAAGTCGTTCTTGTCGATGTTGTATACCGCGGACTGCGGCTGCTGAGGCGGCGTGCCGCCGCTGTTTATAGCGGAGGGCGGCGGGGAGGGGCGCAAGGAGTTTGGGTTTGGGTTAGGGTGGGAGCTTTTTGGGATTGGTTTAGAGATTTTATAAGAGGCCTTGTTGACTGATTTGAGGGAGCTTTGGATGGGAGAGCTAGTGGTGGTGGTGGTGGTGGTGGTGAACGAGGAGGAGATGGCGGCGGAGCTGCTGCTATTAGTATTGGTGATGGTATTAGTGGAGGCGGAGGCGGCGGCGGCGGCGGTGGTGGAGGCAAAGAAATGGCAGCTTTTTTCCATCATATCCGTCCACCTCTGAATCAGAGAAAAAACATAGGTTATGTAGAAAGAATGATAGGCAGGCTATATTTATATATATAAAAAACTAAACTATGGGTGGAGGGTTGTATGAGGGGCTGGGCTCTGCTGTTTGTGATGAGATGGGAGGGGATGCGATGAGTATTGGCAATTTTATCTGAGAGGAGGCATTACACATTTTATTAAGCAGAGTTTTAGGATATTTTTAATTTTTAATGTAATAACTGGTTATTTTTATTCCATCATCATCTTGAGATTGATTGTAATAGCTCAAAATATCATTCATATTTGCTCATACGACACCATTAACAAATACCAAATTAAATTAGAATTGCAAGGATGTTTAACATTATAAGTACTATTTATTGCTTATACAAATGTCATTATAATTATTATACTACGCCCTTGATGGGCTGTTCTCCATTTTCTCTTCAAAAATATACATGGCGTCTGATACAATGTTAACAAATTCTAGTAGGGGGGTGGGCAGTGCAATTTTGTTATCAAAGATACATATACTCTATAGGAAATTTTTGTACTGTACAAAAAGGAAGTCCTCCTAAATACCCACCCATAAAGACTGGTATTCTTGGCAGGAAATTTCTGGTCCTAGTGAATAAGAATGGAGAGTACGGATCAGCATGGCCTATGACTTGGATGCATCCTCTACAAGACTTTTTATTTTTTTTATGATACAGATGGATCATACAACACAACTCTACGAAGGTTTTCGAGTATCAGAGAGATATTAAATTGGTTGTGAGTCGTGTAAATATTTTATCTTGATTTGGAGGTATTCGTAACAACTAACAAGCAATATTTTTGTCTCTGGCTCCCTGCATGAATAGCGATCGTCTAAGGCGCCGGATAAGGTGGCAAGGAAGGCCAAGAACACGTGAAATGGGTAAAGGGAGAGAAGGTGGGCAAAAGGACAAACCTAGAGAGAGAGAAATAACGTAAGGTTCTTCATCTAAAAAAAAGAGAAATAACGTACGGAGGATGCGTTTTAAAGACGTAAGTCTTACCGATAGGAAAAGACGTGTGACAACGTACGAAAATCATGTAGAGCGGGCACGAGTGAAGATATGGGGAGCGGTCCCCAATTTTGCCATATTTCTCCTTGACGTCCATTTTTTGAAAAAAAATCTCAATTTTTTTCCTTCTAATAAAGCGATCAATCCCATGATTAAAAAAAAATTCTTTCTTTTTCATTCTTCAATTTTTTTTATTTTTTTAAAATTTTTGTTTCTAAATTTTTATAAAATCTAGAAAGTAATATGTATATATTTTTTTATATTACATAAAACTAGAAAATTGTATACTGTATACTGATAAACATTATATTATGAAAATGAAAATTATGACTAATTTGGTTGGTATATATCACCTGATCATGTAGTATATATTAGTAAAAAATATATTCTGCAAACTATATATCGATTTATCTGAATGTATGTATTTGATCACTGTAGGGTATATATCAAAGAAGGTTGCAATATGTATCAAAAAGTCGACGAGTGTATATCACCTGGCCTTGTAACCTGTACTGGACCACTGGTCAATATGGTTTATAAAAATTATATATCAATTTATTTAAAAATGTGTATTAGATTGCTAGATGACTAATTAGCTAAGTCTGTATCATCTAACTGGATACTATATACTGGTAAATATTATGTTGCAGAAACTATGTGTCAATTTATATAGAGATATGTATTGATTGCTAAATGATTAACTTGCTCGGTACATTACCTATTCATGTAATGTGTATCGGTAAAAAATATATTCTAAAAATAATAAAAAAAGAATTTCACGTATGATATTTTTATTTTTTTAAATGGGGACCGATGCTTTCATTAGTAAAAGAACCTTCTTTCTTAATTTGGATTTTTCCAAAAATAAATATTAGAAAAATATAGTAAAATAGAAAGTTTGCCTTATGCTCGCCCCATGCGATTTTTGTTCGCGACATGTAGGGTAGTTTTTAGGTTCACGTGGATTTTATAATCCTTCATTAAAAGTTAAGGACCCAACAAAAAGCAGATGCCTTGATTCGAATTATCACTTTTGACCGGGTTTTGGTGTTTGTCCCTTCTATATTTCTAATTGGGTAGATAAAATGATCTATTACATAAAATAAAAGAATACCAAAGAAACACCCTAAATTGGGTAGATCTTTTGCACCAAAGGCTCTAATCTTAAGACACAGGGTTGCGATGGCAATTTATCATGATGTTGTTGTAAAGAGAGATCATGTATCCAAACAAAGACTTCTTCCTCTTCCATTATATGTCGAAATGTAGTTTTTCTAGCAAAAACTATCTTTCTTTGGGAGTTCGAAGTCCGAGTAACTCCCTCCTTGGTGGTTGCCTCGCGGTTTCTTCGAGGAATGACTCCATCTTCTCATGATAACTCTTCATAAATAGTTAATTCTAGAAATTAACCATCCAAATATAGCCTTTTGCATGAATGACAAGTGCTAGCTATAATCTATCTTATACATACAAGTCTAACTAAATCTTAATTGATCCGTACCATTAACCATAGTTGGTCGGCACATATTTAGTGCAAATAATTACCCTCCTATTGTTCCTTTCATAAAAGTGAATGAAGATGGCAATTTATTAAATCAAATAAAAATCAAGACGTCATCGATTATTTATAATGAACATAAATAGATTGTAGTAATAGACGGCCACCATTTAATATCAATCAACTATATTATGTTGTCGACCAAGGTATTAGCCGATTAGAAAATATACTATAGTTAGTGACCGAACATATGCATAATGATTACAAACCACTCATTTTTAATTCTTAGGGCATGCACTCCTAACATTCAATTTCGTTAGAACTTATTAGCATCGGGAATATGTGGTCAATCATGATTTTGGTTGTATTCAAGGTCAATTAACCTCCTTAGGATCGACCAACTGATCAATATAGGTGGTTCATGTTGGCAATAAATTTTGGTTTGTATAGGTTTTAACCCATTAGCCTTCCTTGTTTGATTGTTCATTTGAGGTTGATTAATGTTTTTTTTTCAAGCGATCAATCATTCTTGGTGGATTGATCCTTTTGGGGGCCAATTCCCTTTCTTTGGCCAATTCAAATTATACCCCTTTTCCTATGGGCTCGTTTGGTTCGTGGGAAGCATTTTCCTTCCTAGGAATATGATTCCTGGAAAACAAATTCCTAGGAAGAGGATGCCTAAGAAAGTACTTTTGGCATGTTTGGTTGACCATGGGAAAGTGACAAATTTCCAAGGTGCTTATGTTTGGTTGGCCATCCACTTTCCTAGGAAAGTTATATATAATTCCTATTATGCCCTTAATAAAAATTAGGTTTTTAATGCCTCTTTAATGCTTCTTTAATGCTGAAGGGACTTTTTGGGAAAAAGTAAAAATGGAGTGATTCCCGCCTCATGGGAAAGTAACTTTTCCATGTTTTTCATGGGAAAGACTTTCCCATGAAATGTGGGAATCACATTCCCATGGGAATATAACTTTCTCTTCTCTCTCCTTTGAAAACTCCAACCAAACAAGAGGCATCTCATTACTTTCCCGTTGACCACACTTTCCCCCCTTCTTTTCCCGCGAACCAAACGAGCCCTATATTTCTTTTGATCAAGTGGCTCTTTGAAGCCAATCCGATTGGTGCACTTTAAGTGTCATTGATGGATCGATATTATCAAGCCAATTCACATATGCCCTCCAAGTGCCTTTACTGTCATATTTAATTTGAAAGAAGCCAAATAGTTATATTATTATGTGGTACCCTGAAGGCTCAAAGTCTTGAGTAAGATGAAGAAGATTTCCAGGGAAGAATATCTGAATATGGAGAAGGTTCTCAATTTGCTTCCTCGAAACTTGAAAATCCTAGCAATTGTCATGCCGTTTTGAACGGGTAGAAGTGCCCCGAGATTGTCTCCAAGTTGTTTATATTATATAAACCTCGAAGTCCAGCTGAAGGTGTTCTTCTAAAACAATGAGTTTTGATACCGACTAAGTTGTTTTGAAATTAAAAGCGGCGATGGAAAGGGAACATGCCTTATGTTCTATGAGGCCAAGAGAATATCCCAATCATTATTGTTATTGCTGGAAATGGGACCTGAGGGTGATCGCCGACCAAAGGGAGGAGCTTCCACCGCGGGCGATTGTAAAAGGCTGTCTCCGGAAGATGGTGGCGGTTGATGGCTACTTTCAGAGAACCTGCAAAAAGCATGGGCCGGGAGTTCCGGCAAAGGCCCTCCGATGCTTAAGTCAGAAAGAAATTTGGAGATAGTTTTTTAGTGGAGAAGCCCAGGTGTGGCGGAGGAAGAGTCCCCTCTCTTCTTGGAGTTTTTCCTCCTTATAGGAGGTGATGTGGCAGTTACACGCCATCAGGCGTTATAGCGGGGGTTTCGGACTGAAAATACGTTACCTCAATTGGCCTGAGAATTTGAATTAGCTGGCCCTTGGTGGAGAACGGAAGGATTTGAATTTGGCAACTGTCGTGGCATAGATTGCGGGGGTCGATCCCGAATATGGAGAACGTGGTAGCCGTTTCGATTCGGAGATCAGCTTGATTTTCGGTGGAGTCGGCTGTGGGTTTTGACCGGGTCCTTTCTAGCCTCGAGGTCGAGCGGGCTTTGCTCGGTCAGGGCGCACTTACCGGGTCCGCATTTGTCAGGCTCATGGTTGCCGAGGCCATGTATGCTGAAATCAAGTTTTCTGAGGTCAATTCTGCCGAGGTCGCGTTTGTTGAGCTCGTGCTTGCTAAGCCTATAGCTGCCGAGACCATGTCTATTGAGATCACGTGCGTCGTCGGATTTGGGTTCCTCAGTCACGTGTGTCGGTGGGCCCACTCCCCCCCCCCCCCAATCAATTATCATGATATCATAATACTTATTGTTAAGTATATTATATGTAATATTTGTATAAGCAACCATTGGCAAGCCAATTTCAACACCTTGATTAGGAATCAACTTATATCCCTAATGTATGGTCTCTGTAGTTTCTTCCATCCTTCTTTCGTCTAATCCTTTTTCTTAATATTTATGGCCTAGCCTGTTATCTATTTTTTTTAATTCTGTATCTTGTTATGCAGTTATTTGCTTATTTAATATCTGATTTTTATGTAACTTTTATCTGATATCTTGTAAGGATTGTTTTGCAAATTGAGTAATGCAAGCAATTAGATTTGATTAAAAAAAAGCTAAGCTATGCTCTCGATAAGGTTTAGCAAAATCTTTAAGCACACCAACAAGTTGTTTGTGGATCAAGTGGATCTTTTTGTACAGTGGTGCTAGCCTTTTAAAAATTAGGTCAGATTACTTCAGTCTAGAGTTTGGATGTATGTTGGTTTGGTCGAGTCTAGGGTTTGGCTCATTGCATGATTGCAAAGGAGGAACAATAGCCCCAATTTGATATTCATGAATTATATAATTAGGAGAGAAAAAAAAGGTACAAAACTTAATACTTCTCTTGCTTATAAGAAAACATAGCCGATGTAAAAAATAATTCAACCCAAAACAAGCGATTCTAATCCAAATATAACTACACTCTCGGAACATGACTCGAGTCAAAACTTTGACCAACCATGCTCTACTCATTTAAACAGATCAAAAAATTTCCCTCATAAGAAAAAAATTCCTTGAACCAAACCCAATCTAAATAGAATGGAGTGGGTTAGTGCTCAGATCGGGTCAATTTTTGCCACTTTTATGAACAATTGTTAATTCTTTCAACTTAATTAGGAGTTATAACGTATAGAAATAGGGTTTTGTGACTAGTAACTAACTAGTGCTTAATTCCATTTTCTGAATGAATGAATGGATGACGACTCTACCATCTTTTGCATTAAAGTAAAAGAAAAAAGAAAGAAAAATAGGAGAAGAAGAGAGAAAAGAAATAAGTAAGTGGCGAGCATGATCAATAGTAATGGATCAGTTTAACGGAACCCAAGGCCCGTTCAGTACAAGATGGCCCAAAGATTCAAACTAGGCGACATTGGTCACTGTTTTGAATACGAGTGAAGCAAACAGGGTATACAAACTAGATCTTGCTTCAGAGTTGGGCTGGTCCATTGTTTATCAATTGTACATGTACCGTACGAACCCCAAATTGTGGGCCCATCCAAAATAATGGGGCTCATCCAAAATATGAGCTTTAGGTTTGGCCCAAAATCAACGTTCTACTTAGCAATTTCGGAGTTTTAGGGCTTATAAAAGCAGGCTAAACTAATATAATAAACATTACAATGACAAATATTGTTCTTGGAACGAAAATTATAAGGAATACCACTCGTACCTATTAAATTACCAAAAAGGATACTTTATATTATATAAAGACAGCAGACTTAGAGTAGATTTATGATAATTGGATAAATGGATATGGGTGAGATGGATGCCCTTAGCGTGCTAAAAAGACTTGGTGATATTTAGCTAGCCTCTGTAGGAAACTTGTAGATTATTGTGTTACATCTAGGAGATAGTTGCATCATATACGGAAGTACTCCATGTCATTATAATAGCAAAATACAACAAATAATTAGACTCATCAACAACTATAGTGATTAAGAGTGTTATGCTTGCCTCTATTTCTAAATAAGATAAGCACAAGGTGATACCTAATTTATGAGAGGACAGGGATAGAGGTCTGGTGTTCATGATAATTAGTATACACAACTTCATGATGATGATATTTTTATCATATTTTTTTAAATATGTTATGCAAGTGGATGTGTTGGAGGGAATCTTATTGAGCTATCAAGCTAATAATCTTTCTTTCAATGTTTTTAGAGGAGTAGGATACTTGGAGCTGTCATGGTTGTTAATGCATGTGAGATGGAGCAGATACTTGATTTGGGTTTAAAAAAGTTTCAGATTATGCTAACCATTTGGAGAGTTGGGAACTTAGTGATTAAAACTGAAAATTTATATGTTTGGTTGGATAATAGTTTTTGATATTGGAGGCTGTACTTTGAGACTACAGTTGACCCAAATCTAATAGCTACTCCATGTCATAATCAATCATTTATATGTTTGGTTGGCCAATGATTTTTGATGTTGAGGGTTGTACTTTGAGACCATGGTTGACGTAATTAATTTATGTTTGAGAAGTGGGTTAGTTTACGATAGAGACATAATTTTTTATTATTACTTACAAACAATACTTTTATTGTTTTTAATATTTTACCATACAAGTCGAGCTCTTGCATATTTTATGGAGCTAACTAAGATGGCAAGCTTGAGGCATGATAATCATCGATGCTCTCCATCCTTCAACAAAAAAATTTAAAAAAATGATTCCATATAACTGAAAATAAAAGTTTGCCTATGGTTGCATTCAAATTTTTGACCTAATTAGGAGACAGCCCGATGTTTATCATGCCAAAGCCCTGCTTGATTTCAGGTGCATACCTTCTGGATTCAATAAAAATAAAATATATGTTTTATCCCAAAGAAAAAACGATATATATGAAACATTAGAATTAATTAACAGCTTTTAGGGGTGGTGGGTAAGGGTCATTCTTTCATGGGATTTTCCCTCGGAACAAAGCAGAGCCCAGCCGTGCCACTTCCACTCCCGCTATATTTAGTTGCTCTCGCGTGGGAACAGCAACGAATGGCCTCCCACAAAGGAAGACCCGGTTCTCCCTCTCTCTCTCTCCCCCTCCCCCTCCCCGCCTCCCCCTCCCCACCTCTCCCTCCCTCTCTCTATCTCTCTTTCTACTTCTGTGTTCTTCTCCTTCTTCTTTGTCATTGTCATCGTCCTCAATGCCATCAGATACTGGATTTGTGAAGAGATGGTTGAGAACACGAGCAAAGAGAGAAGAGATTGTATCGAGTTTTCTATGAAGAACCCATCATGCTATTCTCAGGTACTCAAAGTTCCCTTCTCTCCTACTACTTTAGATCAAATACTCGGTTCCCGCCGCAGAATTCTTTGGTTTTGAAGCCGCATTGAGGTGTTAATCTTTCATAGCCATTAACGAGCATTCTCTCTTCTCTTTTCCTTTTTTTCTCTTAAGGCTTTGTTCTTCCTTCTGCTTACTCTGGATCATATGCCATCTCCATCGAAATCTTAAAGGTGACTCCTTTTTCAATGAATTCTTCTGTTTCAGATCCATTCTGGGATCTTTTAAATGGTATCCTGTTAGCCTCGGGCTCTTTTATTTGATAACACCAAACAAGTGCGATTCCATTCTGCGTGGGAAGGCTTTGAAGATGCAGCACCAGGTGATTCATCTCCAACAAGAGTTGAAGCTGGCAAAGGAGGAGAAATCGCGAGCTCTCCAAGAGCTCGAAGAGTTGAGATGGAGGATGTCGTCGGAAAAAAATGCCATCAAGAATTCAGTACGTTCCAAGGCTAAAATGGAAATGTTAGAGGCCGACTTGGAGAAAGCAAGGGAATCAGAAAGAAAAATGCTCGAGTCCCTCACCTCCCAAACCAAACAGCTCGAGCAGACCAAGATATCGCTCGAAGAAGCCAAGCTGGATGTAAGGTCCCTCAACGAGAGCATCAAAATTTTGGAGGGCTCTGCCAACCGAGGCCCCAGAACACTTGGGAAGAGCATCACATTGGATGCGGTTCATGGTAATGAGGAGATTGGGGTGCTGAGGACCGAGCTTAGGCTGGCTTTGGAAGCAGAGGAAAAGAGCAAGAAGGCCATGGATGATCTAGCTATGGCCCTCAAGGAAGTATCGACAGAATCCAAGAAAACCCAATTGGAGTTAGGTAGCACGAGGGCTGAAAATGAACACCTCAAGTCCATGATAAAGCACGCAGAGGAGAAGCTTCGGGTGGCATTGGAAGAGTCCAGGAGGCTGAAGTTTGAGGCAGAGGAAACATTTGGTACTTGGAGTGAGAAGGAAAATGGGTTCATAAATTGCATGAAGATGTCCGAAGAAGAGATTACTAGTCTGAAAAGAGAGAATGGTAGATTGGTCGATTCACAGAGGGCAGCAAGAGAAGAGATCTCCAAGCTTCGGGACATATTAAAACAAGCGATCAACGAGGCTAACGTGGTGAAAGAAGCCTTGGAGATTGCTAGGACCGAGAATTCTCAGCTCAAGGATGCGCTATCAGGGAAGGATAAGGCATTCCAAAGCATGAAGCAGGAACTTGAATGCCTCAAGGTCAGTGAAGCTGCTGCTCTCGATAGCGTTAAGGAGCTGCAGAGCTTGCTCGTCGCCGCATCTTCTATGGATTCGAGCAGAAATACCAATCCATTCGAGAGTGGATCATTATTCCCCGCGAAGGCACCGGCGAATGAGGTCAGAGCTCGTAAACCAATGGCACGATTCCCATCAGACCAATGGAGAGTTGAAGACTTAAACGGCCGAGCTGGAGGCAGGCATTCATTGGGAGATTCTGAAAGGTTTGAGGGATCTATATTTGATATGGTCGAGCCACCGGAGCAGAGGAAGGATCAAGCAGTTGCATTGATGGACAAAAGTTACGAAAATTCGGTGAGTTTTGATGATTCTGATCATATAAATGGAAGACAATTAGAAAAATCAGAGTTCGGATGGGAATCGCCAATGAGGCAGAGAAAGAAAAGGCAAATTCTCCGGAGATTTGGAGACATACTGAGAAGGAGAAGCTTTCAAAAGTAGTGCCTATCCTGCGTATTTATTTCATTATTATTTAGGCCTGCCAATTCTTGTAGCTTTTTTCTGTATTCTCTTTGCAGAACCTTTTGCTTGTCGGCAGAAAAGATAAAAAAATGGTTCTTTTTGCATAACTTTTTGATCCTCGCCACTGAGCCATGTATATTTTTTTGCTTTTTCGTTTTTTTTTTTGAAGTTGTTTTGTATGGTTCTTTCTCAATAAAAAAGAAATTGTTTCATGTAGTCCTTAATGCTTAGTGCTATTCTAAAAAACCTCAGCGTTTGTTTCATATAGTTCTCAGTGTGCAAATTCTAGTGTGGCATATATAACAACTCAGAATCTCACCCAAAATAACTAGTCAGAAGATAACATTTGGATTCCTTAATCCTGTATAAATACTCAAGATCTATCCAGCGAATAACCGATGTGGGACCGAACACAGGTCCACACGAGTCCCTACATACTTCCTCCATTCAAGCCCTGACGTTTTCATCAGGCTAAGCATTCAAATACATTCAAATCTATTCACAAACACCACGGTCAATCCGTGGTCAGCCCTAATAGATTTGTGTTGCAGTGTCCCCTAGTCTACATAAGTTATTGGCCAGGTTCGCTCTAATACCATTGTTACATGTAGGACCTCGTATAAAATAGCTAGCCGGAAGATATTATTTGGATTCCTTAGTTTGGTATAAGTACCCAAGATTTTTTTGGTAAATAATCGATATGGAACTAAACAAATGCTCGCATGGGTCCTCATATTTTAGCAGCAACTATGGTCCGCATATTTCAGCAGCAATGCAATTCGTAGACCAAAATGAGTCACTGCAGACTACGTGCTTGACAAATTGCCTCAAATTAGCTTCAGCGATCTAAACACCAAGTATTGGCTTATTGCTGGGAAATTACCAGAGACCAACCAATTGCTGCAAGGATCAATTTGCAGCCCCCTAACCATAGGAGCAACCAAGCTCTTTGTCAGCAATTTCTAGAAGGCCAGCCATCCACCTAACCGTCGTAAATCCACAGACAATATCCTCAGCTCCTTTGGGCACTCTTTCAAGCTCTTCTTCAGAGGTTTTAGGAACCTCTTTGAACACCTCCTACAGCTATGATATTTTCTCCCCGTCCCATCATCACTGTGGATATCCAAATGGATGGTTGTGCCACCTACAATTTATGGGCTGCATCCATTCAGCTTCCACTGTTTACTTGCCAGCCATGGGGCCATATTGATGGGAACACACCTTGCTTGTGCTATTGCTGATCGTCGTGTCTTTCAGGCAGCAATTTCTCGAGCAGTCAAGCCTGCCTTCAAACTTCAAATTCTACTTCTTCTGGAGAGTCAAACATCACGATCGAGGATTTGCAGGTCTATCCTCGCAGTCAATATGAGCAAACAAACCGAGCTTGTGCTTGCTCTATTTTCCAAGAGCCCTCTATTGCTTGTCATCAAGAACACAGTGTATTCGAGTTCACATGCCGCTCTTTAGTGGGCTTTCGGTTTTCCCACTCTTTAGTTGCACGAGTTTAATCTTTTTATTTTTGGCTATTGCTAGGGATTCAACAGTCATCAGATTTCCTTTTCTTTTCCCCCAGAAAGGGAGTAAGCATAATTTGAGAACTAATTGTAAATGGTTAGTTATCCAACTTTGGTGGATGATGATGCTTGATCATTGTATGTGCCATATGTATATATGAATATGTAAAATAAAGCTCACTTGTAGGTGACCTCTTCTTCTTTTCTCAATCCACTCGTCTCTCGAAGGTTGATTCCAACTAGAATCGAACCCCTCTCTTATCCTAGTGGCAAATAGTGATTCTTATTCAAACTTTTCCAAAGGTCAAAAAAGTTGAGCTTTTGGTAAGATTTGGAGAAATATTGATAAAGAAAATATTATGGCTTAATAAAACAATCTTTACCTTCTAATTTAGAAATCAATTAGTCAGTTGGTAAAAACGGTAGACAAATACTAGATTCTAAAAATTATATGATCAAACATTGAATCAATAAAAAGTACCTCTAAAATTATACATACATATTGTGGGTCCACGCGCGCCTCTCTTCCTTCACCGATCTTCCTTTCTTTCACTATTCCATTGCCTGAATGCTCTAGCTCCTCTTCTTTCTGTACCATTGTCACTACCATTTCTAGATCTCTTTAAATTCTAATGCACTTTCTTTCTAATCCACCACCTTCTCCAGAATTGAAAGTAATAATTCGAATCAAACACTCTGGTCTAATCAAATTTACCTTTGATCTTGCCTGTCACAGAAGATATGAAAGGATCTCTCTCCTTTCCTTTGCATCAACATACAGGGTGGTAGATCGAAGGGAAAGTATGATATTTGGACTTTGCCAAAGAAGGAGACCCGGTGCCGATCCCTTGGTAGACAATCAACCTGAAGGTGACCAACAATTCATTGATACATACTCATCATATGGTTGATACATAACTTATATTTTATTGATACACAACTCAAATTAAGGTAATATATAGTTTAAGTCATTGTTTTTCTAATACATAATATATATCCAACCAATACATATCTGAGCTTTCTAGAATATTATAAATACACACCTAATATTTTCTTGATACATAATTTCTGCTTTATCTATATACACCTCAAATCAATACATAGTCAATATTATTAATCTGTTAATACATGTTACATATCCAGGTAATGCACACTTGAACCTCCTTAATATCTTAGCCATGCTAGTTTGATTTTGTGTACCTTCTTTAGGTCTCTATAATGGAATCCAAGGGACACTTGTCAAATGTGGGTTCATATTAAACGGGATCAGGGTTTAATTAAAACGGGATCCAACATTCTCCCACTTGGACCATATTGACGCCATTTGTCAGTGTGAGCCACAACTTGACGGGATCCCAACATTCCAACCAACGGATCAAATAGGTATAATTTATTTTGAAATCCAATCCATCCGCTCTGATACTATTAATGGAATGATTAATCTTAATATATCATAAATCATACCTTGAGTCGCTATATCCATCTTGGATTGAACTCTGAGATGCGTGCGCAGCTCCGATCAACTGAGATTGCTCTGATCTGGACAGAGATTAGCATGATCTGGACAGAAATTAGCGAAAGATCTTCTGGAGAGAGAGCTCTTTATATGCATGTATTAGAGAAGGGGTCTGACCGGCTATTTATAGCCCTCTCCAGGGACCAAACGCCGTGATTAGTTACACCCGTGAAGAGTCACCCCCCATCAAGGCAACCTTTCACTGCCGTGCAATTACCTTAATGCCCTTAAGTTTATCAGAATTTACGAAATCCAAGGGACACTTGTCAAATATGGATTCATATTAAACGGGATCAGGATGTAATTAAAACGGGATCCAACACTCTAGAGATAAGCTCAATCTGTTGCTTATGGTATCATCCTTGACAAGATGAGGATTCTAATGCAGCTAGGCAGAGGCCATCGGGTTCGAGTAGATTTGAGGTCTAGAGGTCTCATAGAAAGAGAAGCATGATGAAGAAGATAACTGTCATTGAGTAGTTGAAATAAGAGGCGATGACCAATCGGGGGAGTTATTGTTGTTGTCGAATATATATGCTGGTAAATCCAAGAAGAGAGAGAAGTGGAAAAGATAAGAGAGAAAGGAGGAACTAATATAGATTGGCTCTCTATTTTTATCCATCAAGTGAGTTTCTTAGAGAAAAGAGAGGGCATTTTACAAGTTGTGAGATGGGAATGGGGGTTTCATCCACCACACAATTCACAAAAAGTCAACTATTTTTGTTTTTTTATTTTTTTTGCTAGAATAGAAGTAACATATGTAACGTGTATGGATACAGCCAAAAAAAAATCAGAAGACAATACATCGCGGAGGGCATCGAGCATCTCCGTCTCTCTCTCCCATAAAAGTTTTTCGGCATGGTTGGCGACAAAGAAAGCCACTGAATCCATTAATAACAGCCTTGCTAACATTGCCCTTAAATTTGATATTAAAATTTAAATAATATTAGCTTGGGACGTATAGAAAGTTTGTGAACTTATCCTATCAATGAAAACTGTCCCAGAAATTTCAATTCAAATCCTACCTTCATAGGATTTAAGGGCTTTTACAGGCAGAGGGAGGACTGCGCCCGTTGTGCCTGCCATGGAGCCTAGGCTCGATCAAAATGCAAAAGACTCGATGTAGATGGTCCGAACCCAGCAACCCATTGGTCCGTTCGAAACGCCGAGGTGCTTCCCGCATCATCTGAGGCTCCTTTTAAAGCTATTAAAACCCCACCCCTCTTCCTCTTCTTCCCTTGTGTAAACCACGCACCCCATTTTTGAGCCTTTGGGAGCGAGAAGTCGCCGGCCATGGCGGAAACCGCCCAGGAGAAAATCCCCAGCCTTGCCGAGGTAATCGCCACTCTTCCTCTTGTCTTCGTTGAATTTTTTTTTTCCTTCCAATTCGTCATGCTCCTTAGATGATACGGACGACTGTCTCCTTATTTCCCCTGCGTTTCCATTCGGAAAGTTTCTATCCATGGATACTTCTCAGGGACTCATTCGATCTTCTTCCGTTTTCTCTTGTGATTGATCCGCAACTTGTCTTGTAGTTGTAGATCTAATTATTTGGCTTAGGAATTTTGTTTCGTTTTTTGTTATAGATCTCGCTGAAAATATCAGTAGATTCGGGGAAAGATTCATGCGAAATTACTCATTACATCATCGTAGAAGTCGTTAACGAGTTTATGTTCGGTTAGTTCTTGAAAAAGAGACTTTTGTTTAAGACTTGGGTGGAGGAAAGAAGTTTTGAATAGATTTATGCTTCTGTGGTCGCCTTTTAAGATGTTCTTCGTGGACTTATATGATAAATAAAGTAATATTGAGATGTAGGGAGAAAAGGAGAAATTGTCTGAGTGGAGAAAAGATGAATGCATGAGAAAAAGTTGTTTTTTTTTCTTTATTTCAATCAATTTAATTTGATACCGGACGAATCTATTTTAGTTTTTATTTACCTATTATGTTTAATATTTTTTTAAAGTAATATTTTTCATCGTCTGAATGAAACTTGGTTACTCCTTCGGGCTTAACCTTTTCCTGAACGTAAAAGGGGTGTACTATGTTTTTTTTTTTGTTCCTTGTCAAGTAGGTTCTTATGATCTTTTTCCTCATATTTCTTTCTCCTCCTACATTTTCTTCTTTAATATGGTTATTTTCTTCATTGAAGAGTTTTGTTTATCATGTCTTGCAAGCCTTACTGGAAAATCTGGCTAGCTTTGTTTTTTAACATATGCAAGTTCGTGCCCTTACTGTTGAGGTTATATTCAAATAAGTCCTAGAGATGTTCTAAGTTCTTTTCATTTAGTATTGCCATCCACTCAATTGGACATTCTGAGTTCAAGATTACTGCCCTATCTCTGATGATTCTCTTTGGATGCCTCCAAAATTTCTATTTAACTTTTATTAACAGATGATTTTTCCAGCCCATATATCATACAATGTACCCTATAATAAAGGATGGTGTATGATCACTGAAGCCTGTTATATCACATATGCACTTGACTTCTTGGTTATCTTTTCTGTAAATCAAGGTTCAAAGTATCATTTGTAATGGTCAATCCCAGTTGGATTCTAATCTATAGTGCCACATAGTGCTGCCCAATGATGGTATGGTGGCATAAAGTACACACAGACGTGTCTACAAAACCAAAAACGACATCTAATTTTGATGCTAAGGAAATCAATTTCTTTCTTATCTATGCTATTATGGGTTGCTTCATGGTGATTATGGACATTTTATACATTAAACCATATATAAAACAAGTGTAATAGTTCTGACATAATATAGCAATATTCCTTGGATCATAGGCTAGCAACCTAAAACACTATTTTGGATGGAGTAAAACGAAAAGAAACTAACTATTACCACTAAGGTGATATGACCGCCATATCACTTAGAGCGCTAGCGCCAAAAAGGCACTTGCCTGAAGAAAGTGACCGCTAATTTAAGAATTGGATGAGAAATAAATACTATTTGTATAAAAAAACAAGAACAATGTCATAAAACTAATCAGTCTGATTTCAGCATTCTAAATCGTAATCGTCTTGAGCATTAAATATCATGCTCAATATCTTTCAAAACCAATAACATTGCAACACTACTTTTCATAACATGCTTTTAAGCAAATGGTAGCAAACCATACATCCTAAAGTAGCTCCAAAGTTTAAGCATGGCAGCAGAATGCCACTTTTCAAAACCTGCTGATATTTTTAAACCAAAAAAAAAATAGAGACAAAAACAAGCCACTAAACCAAGATTTTTTAAGTCCTAGCGGGATGATGAGGGCGTCCTAGCTATCTCGTCCCATTCCTATGAAAAAATGAGATCGGGATGGGGTCGAGACTCTCAAACCCATCCATATGGGAAGAGAAAAGGAAAAAAGAAAGAAAGGAAGGAAAGACGAAGAAAAGAGAAAAGTGAAAGGAAAGAAGATGAAGAAAAAGTAAAGAAGGAAACGAAGGGAGAAGAAAAAGAAAGAAAGGGAGAAGAAAAAGAAAGGAAGGAAAGAAAGGGAGAAGAAAAAGAAAGAGAAAGAAGAAGAAAAAGGAAGAAAGAAATTAGGGAAGGGATAAGAAGAAACAAAAAGGAAAGGAAAGAAAGGAAGGTAGAAGAAAAAGAAAGGAAGGAAAGAAAGAAAAAAAAAAGAAAGAAAAGAAAGAAAGAAAGAAGAAAGGAGAGAAGGGGAGAGAGATGGGAGACATCTATTGCGACCGTCACTAGGATGAGGCGGGACAACAGGGTGTCCCATTCTATGGAGAAGCTAGAACACCTCCCCCCCTCCCCCCCGCATCCATCCCACAGGATTTAAAATCTTGCACTAAACATATTGGAGTTACCTTTCTCCATAATGGCTCCAATGACCATTATGACCTTCAAAATAAATCTTACAAAGCTCTAAGAGATTGGGCAAAAAAGGGGACAAAAAGAACCATGCTGATACAGTTTGTGTACCAGTTAACAAAAACACAACTAACATCATAGAAGTAATACTAAGTTTTTGAAGAAGAAACTTATGTACACCAAAGTGCAACAGTACCACACAAGGGCACAATGCTTATCGAGTTTATGCAATGTTTTTAATTTTGAATTTACAATATTTGTTGAGTGATTGTTTATTTGGAAAAATAGAAAAAAAAATTTAGAAAAAAAGTATTAGATGCTTTATATGGGTGCATGAATAACCTTCCTATCTTCTTGCTATTTTGAGTGAGTTTTGTGGTGATTTGACCAGAGAATGACAAGATGCAAGTGTAATCTGTCAGACAAGATCCCATTAGTTTTAAACTAATAATAACTTTGTATCTCATGCATCAGTGTGAGACTCCTGGACTCAAATACCAATACTCTGTCATACCAAACGAGAAACGCAGTTGTCATCTTATTTATTCAATTAAACCATATCATATAGAATATTTTAAACAATTATGCATAACTATCATATGAAAGGTATTCTAGATATTAATTGAAATCCAAAGCATATTAGCTGATATAGTATATTATGTTGTATTGCATTGTATCACTCTGTTGCGTAGTGTACTCAAAATGTATTAGCATTATAACTAGCAAAGATCATACCTATTCTGGTAACTTATATTGCATTCATATCTATATGGGCTGTTTACCGGAATCTTAATCCATTACATGTCTGTTGCTGCTTATAGTTAGCAGGCCAAAAGATGATCTAGTCCCAATGTTAACTTCAAGGATAAAGTGTATAATTTAGACCTGTATATTTTTAGGATGGCAAATATGTATTCTAAATTCTAGAATGACTATCCTTAAGTCACGTAGAGCAGTTCTATAGTTCTCAATACTTTGAAGAGGATGACTTACTCCATTTTCTTTTTCTTCCTTTCTTGATAAGTCATGTTCAGTTGGGTTCCTATTGGCCTCTTAGTTTAAATTCAATGACATGCAGCAATGGTCACTTGAGGACAAAGAAGAGAAGTCAGATCAGAGTGAGGCCCCTGTCGAGAAAACAACTGGGGATGGGAAGCCTGCTGATGCCACTTCTGAGGAAGCTGTCCTAGAGAAGACTGATGAGACCGCTGTTGCAGAGGAAAACAGTGAAACTTCTGTTCAAGAACAGACAGAATCACAAGAAGCTGCTGAAGAGAAATCAGTGATAAAGGTTTGGTTCCTCGATGACTAGAGCATGTACTTTGGAGTTTCAAATATTTCTTGATGTGTACAGGAATTAAAAACATCATTCTTATAAATTTTAATTTATTAGAAGTTTGGTTGCTTGACAGCTTGAAACAACCCCAGAAGATTTCCATTTTCCAAAGCCTGCCGATGCCACTTCTGAGGAAGCTGTCCCAGAGAAGACTGATGAGAACCCTGTTGCAGATGAACCTAGTCCTGTTGCAGAGGAAAACAGTGAACCTCCTGAGCAAGAAGAGACAGAATCACAAGAAGCTACTGAAGAGAAACCAATGATAAAGGTTTGATTCCTCAATGATTAAAACATGCAAATTGGGGTTTCAAATATTTCTTACTGTGTACAGAAATTAAAACATCATTTTTGTAAATTCTAATTTATTAGAAGTATGGTTGCTTCACAGCTTGAGACAGCCCCAGCAGATTTCCGTTTTCCAACAACAAATCAAACAAGGCATTGCTTTACTCGCTATATTGAATATCACAAGTATGATCAGACTATCTCAATAATCGTGTCTGCATTCCTGTAGCAACATTGATGGATATCACTGATGACTCATGATAACATGTCGATTCAGGTGCATAGCAGCAAAAGGGGAGGGAGCTCCTGACTGTGACAAATTTGCAAAATATTATCGCTCACTTTGCCCAAGCGAATGGGTACGCACTTTTTTCTTCCTTTATGTTGATACTTTTCTAATGCAAAATGCAATATTCCATCAATATTTGTTAGCTTTCCAAGACATTATCTATTAAGATTTTGCCCCAGTGACATTTGTAGCATGTAATATTACTTCAATGTTTTGTTTAGAGGGATCCTCATCTCCATACATTGTCACGGTTGTAGAAAATGTTTAGTATATTTTTGTAATGAGGCATAAAGTTTTCGTTACTCATAGTTGGTGAATTGCACATTCACATGTAGAATCATGGGTGACATTCTTATATTTTGTGGATACGTGATGAGTCTTCCAGTAGTCTCTTTTCATTATTTATTTGGATCCTTCACTTAATGCATCCCCAGCCCACTCCACTTAAGATCATGGAGATAAGTCAATTTATCTTTCTTTGCAAGGTTGGTACTTAACAGATTGATGTTCTCTACTCTTTCTACTCTCGCTATATGTGCAAGTATTTAATTTATTTTGGCATATGTTACAGGTCACTTGGCCTTATCATTTACTTGTGCATCATATTTAAAGATTTGACCAAGATGTTTGTCGTAGCCTTTGTAAGCAAAATTTTGTCAGGAAATAGCAAGCTGCTATTGGTATACCATCATTTCTAGGCTTGATTGGAGCCCGAACGTAGTTGAAGCCCACCATCTTAAGTGACCATGTGTTCAGAATGGGCTTCTGCTTGTTCTATGCAGCTCTACTGGTTGTGGTAAAATTTGTTATGGCCAATTCAAACGTAGGCTGTGGTCAGTTCCATGAATTTCTCGGATTTCAGCAGGTACTAATCCAATACAAGACAAATTTATTAAGACCATTTTAGGAGTGTTTTCATCAAGTTGAAAAATCAAGTGGTAGTGTGTTTTAATTTTGTTAGGATGGAGACTTTGGTATCGGTAATTTCGGAATCACATAATGGGCCTCACTGCTTCAAAAAGAGATCCATGTGGTTGCATGTATATGCAGTCTCTTGGTGACCCCATGGGTCTAGGCTGCCCCTATATGTGGATGGGCTGCACGGTGGACACACGTGGCTGGCATAAGCCCAAGCCTTTGGATATTTGGTCCTCTGCCTCCTCTCCTCCGTTGCCTTTTTCTATGTTCCCCCTTAAGTTCTGAGGTAACTATTTATTTTTGACTTGTTTAACCATTATTATGAAAAAGTTTATTTGCACACCAGTTGTATGCCCACCTAAGTGGCTGCATGCTGCTTATGCGATACTTGCTGCCTGCATACCTTGGCCACTTTTTGAAACCATGATAGAATCTTCCTCATCTAATGAATCTTTAAGTTTGACAAGGAAGACTATCTTGAATAAATCAATATCATAAATATAGGGAGGATAAGTTGATAAGGTCAGGTAGATGTGCTTGGGAAAGAAACTATGTTTGTTTAGTTATATGGATTCTTTACAGGATGTCAGTACTTGTATTGGATAGACTGTATATGACATTACTTAAAACAGAAAAGAAGTAAACATTGCCAGAAAACATATCCTTTTGAATATTTGGTTACCTTACAGATATATTGCTAAAACCATCTGTGACATTTGGGATTCAAAGTGATTTAGAATGTAGTATTTGATAAGAGATGCCTCAGTTTAAGTGAACACGGTCCATTTGTCATTTCTGTTGAAATAAAGTGTGCATCATTTCAACCAAGTCCTTGATCATTATCCAAGCATGTTGATTTTTGCAGCTCCTCAAAGATTTCAGTCTTGGAACAGATAGTAATGCACCTCTGAGATGGAATATCCTTGTTGGTTGGTCACTTGAAGAAATAAAATCCCCACTTGCGATTACTATAGAATAAAAATCATCTGCAGCACCCTAATGTGTGTTATGTTGTCATGAGGAAAGTGGTAAAACATCTTGATAAGTTTCACGTGGCTAGAACGGTGTGCATGTTCCTTTTCCATGGTTGTGCAGGGTATTCCCATGTAGATTTTTGGATGTTATTGTTGGATGACACTAAATTTGCTCAATTGTGAAGGACACATGATACCATATAAAGCATGCTATTGCAAAACTACAGCAAAAGAAATACATTTGCATTTGACGCGAAGAGCTTATCAGTTTTATAGAAACACATTATAGAACATCATAGAAGAATTGCTTGTAGCAGGAGTTCAGGATTATTATTGTTATTGTTACTATTATTACTATTGTTATTATTATTATTAGTAGTAGTTGTTGTTGTTGTTGTTACATCACACAATAACTTCCTCAAGGTTTGCATTTTTTTAACAGCATTGTTGTTGTCAAATTTGACTTGTCAAGTATGGTAGGAAATAGATTTGAAATACCTTCAAATTGTTGTTGTTAAATTTGACTCGGTCAAGTATGACGAGAAATAGATTTGAAATACCTTCCCATTTCAAACATCACATAATGACTTCCTCAAAGGTTGCATATGTTAAGAGTGTTGACAGGAAATAGATTTGAAATACCTTCACATTTCAAACATCACATAATGACTTCCTCAAAGGTTGCATTTGTTAAAGCGTTATGAAGTCCTATTTCAAGCATTACCATTTAATCATTGTTGTTGATAGTAATGTTGTCCTGGTACTAAGCCCATAAAGGGAGGTACCAAGGCTCATATTCAGTTAGTACTAGTTTAGATTTGAAGTATGACGAGAGGTAGATTTGAAATACCTTCACATTTCAAGCATCACATAATGACTTCCTCAAAGGTTGCATTTGTTAAGAGCGTTGACGGGAAATAGATTTGAAATACCTTCACATTTCAAACATCACATAGTGACTTCCTCAAATGTTGTGTGCGTTAAGAGCGCTGCGAAGTCTTATTTCAAGCATTACAATTTAATCATTGACGTTGATGATAATGTTGTCCTTGTACTAAGCCCGTAAAGGGAGGTACGAAGGTTCGTATTCAGTTATCACTGGTTTAATATGATAGGCCTTATATGGACACATGGTAGACTGTTGGAACCGTTTCAGGTGGTGTACCATGTGCCAAATAGGGGACAACCCCATAGTGGTACCAAATGCCTTGTAGGGTCCATATTGTACAACCCATATTTATAGTTTACCGTATTGGCCGAAACCAGGCGATACAGGGCATACCATACCAGTTCATTACATGTATATGGTACGGGAGATGTACGGATATTCGGTATGCCAAAAAAATTCTATACAGTACTGTACCGTACCGATACAATATTAGTGTGGCATCGGTATGGGGTACGGTACCGAGACAACGAATCTTGCCCCACAACATATAGTATGTTACGACACTTAACACACTAGTTGATAGTATACATGCGAATCTGGGATATCTGAATGCCGTTTTATTATTTCATTCTTAATTATTTCATGATCCTATCAGTTCTATTTATGAATCTTATGGTGGTAGAACCAATTCCACCATCTCAGTAAGTAGAAGCCCTGTTAGACTAATTAAGCTCTAGGTCACTTCAGTCCCAGGCATATGCAGAGAATAAACATGCAATATTCGTCTACTATAATGTTTTCTCTAATGCCTGTCTAAGAAAAGCAAAAGAAAGAATGAAACGGAAATGAGAAGTATTTTCAAAAATTCTTTTTTACTGCTGAAGTAACATGTACATTCATGTTTGCAGATCGAGCGATGGAACGAGCAACGAGCAAATGGGACCTTCCCTGGTCCTTTATAGATGGCCAGTGCCAACAAATCTCAGTAAATTCAAACCATATTTTTGACATTCTGGAAACTGGAACATCAATCTGTACTGAGAGTCATCAGAAGCTCTTATTCAGAAAATTGAATAAACATTTTGGCTTGTCCTAAAGTCCAAGGAAAGGTTCTACACATTGATGAATGAATTTGCATAAGATGCGGCTTTTCCACCACAGCATTTGACTGAACTATTTCTAGTTCAGTAACATGATGCAGATTGTAACATCTAGAAATGTTCGGCATTTGAATAATTGCTTATTGGTTTCTTCATTGAATCCTTGTTTCAAACTACTGATCTGCTGCCTAGTCAGATATAAATTGAGGAATTACAGATGCTCAAAATATTGAGATTTGGTATTGAAAAGGGGCATTGCTTATAATCACGGATCCCTTCACATTCCATTTTTCAAAAAATGCGGCGTTTTGTGAATGTGCCTTTTGAGGTACGAAAGCTAACTTTTTTAGCACCACTCTCAAAGATGAGCGTAAATAGGCGACTTTTGTATGAGGTGGTCAAAATTTGCTGCAATTAGTTGTCTGCATTCATGTTGATTTTCAAATTGTACTCCAGCTGAATTTGGCATGTATTTGCATCATTGGCCTTGCATCGGTTCCAGTTTGAGCAAGGTTTTTTTAATGTTTTAAAAATTGAGTACACGAGGGAGCAAGAAGGTTGAGCTGGTATGCAATGCTTATTTTCTTTAAAATAATAGTAAAGGTACTTTAAATTATAATAGTATAGATATGAATGATGATGCACTATAATAGTAAAGATGAAGGATTATTTTAAAGCATAGGACTTTGACATCCTTTGCACCAAGCGTGGGTCGTCCTAAGTCGTACATTCCCTAATAAGTTGGTGTGAATTGACAGTTAATTGTTTCTGTGGCACAGTAAATGCTTATTTCGATCCATATCCTAATTCATATTTTCAATGTAAGTTCCGATTTTTTTTCTTTTTTTTCTTTTTTTTGATTTAGAACTCGCATTGAAATCCAATGCGAGTTTTAAATGAATTTGCTATACTGCATGTTTGAGCTTATGTTGGTTGTATAGCAATGGGCAAAAATAATTATAAAGCAACAGCACTGAGCAGGATTTAGAAGAATACAATCATCTGTGAAGCAAGAAGGCGGCCTTATACCCAATACACCATAAGGTAAAAAGTTCCAAAGCAGCGGCAATATCAAAGTTTCAGAGCAGCAGGAAGAGCCGAAGATATATATCGAAGTCTGTAGAAAGACATTGCCATTATCCTTCAGCATCGTAACACTGCAAGGGCCCACTGGTCCTAGGTTTTCCTAAACTTTGACGTACGACACACGTCTCTTCCTCCAAGTAGTTGAGGGAGAACAAGGAACCCGGCCAACCTTCGATCATAGGCAAGATTTAAGGGCATTCCACGCACCTCTGAAGAAGGGGCAGTGGAGGAATAGAGGTTTATGGTTTCAGGCAGCGTTAGAATCATAGAGGGTACCTAGCAGTCACAACCCAACCCCTTTTCAAGAGAGTATTTTTAATACTGAGCCTATGCTTGAGCGAAAGGCACATGAAAACCCTTTCTCACGTACCGATGCCTTCCATAGAGATTTATAATTTGGCAAAAGAAATCCCCTATTGTTAAGGAATTTGGAGAAAGATGCCACAGAAAAAGTATTGTCAGCTTCAGGGATGTTGTTTTGCCACCCTGCTAGGTCTTACACCATATAATAATTCATGCAACTTACTCAGCTCCTGATCATCTTTAGATACAAGGGGCCCCTCAGAATCAACGCACCAAGCCAACTCTCTCTCTCCATTTCCACCGTGAGGTTGTCCTTGGTTGCTAGCTGGTAAAGACTAGGGAATAGAAGCTTTAAATATGTCTCTTAGCTATAAATCATCCCAGAATCTTATATTATCCCCATTGCCCAAGTTAAAAGCAAGTTCAAGCATGAAGGCGACGGCCCATTCAAGCTTCTTCTTATCTCATCTTGTCCCTAGCTTCCTTGTAGGGCAGTGGGACGCATGTATAATCCTCCTCTAGCTACATTGAATTCTCCTTAACCTGATACTTCCAAGCCGGCCCATTTTGCCAACTCCTCCTCCTTCAACTTGCAAACATTTCTCCATAAAACTGATCTGGGCTATGTCCTGCAGCTATTTTGAGCTGTTCTTTGCCAACGCCTAGCTGGATGCTTCGTATCTTTGTATACTCTTTTGGTCCTAGAACACATGCATAATTGTGCCTATGTAGTTTCTTTTATTTTCGGGGGCTAGTCTCTAAGCTTCTTCCATATCCAATGTAATATGTGATCGTAGTCAAACTTTTTTTTATGATAAAGACCGAAAATGGAAAAATTTAATAAGGTAACGTACATCTTCATCAGCTGGTTCTTTGTAGAACTTGCTATTTCAGCTTTTCCTCATGCACGTCTGAAGGAACCTTACGCTAATATATCCACCATGCAGTATATTGTGGGAAGCGGCTCTCATCACAGCCATCCGACTGTCTCACAATCATACATGGGATGGGAACTTCCTGCTGTAAGCTCCGTAACCAAGGGAAAGATTGGAAGTCACGCTAAGAAAGACACTAAACATGAGACTGCGCTTGGAGAGAGAGTGGGAGGCATGCATGCTTTTTAAAATGAACAGGTTGGTGCCTCTCCTATATATAGGAAGCCTCCCATATATATCTTTCGCCCTGCACCAACTCAGCACGTGCGACAGTATTTATAAATGACGATGGTGCATCCTTTTATTGAAACAATAGTACTCCTCCATGCATGGGTATGTCAGTAATGGCTCCCACCACCTTTACACTAACAACTGGAGGCACAACTACTTGATCCCATCAAGGTTGCTTCCTAATTCTTTACGAACTTGCGTCGACGTAGAGAATTAGGGCTAAATATGTTCTAACTTGCAAACTAAGCATAAGCTTGCATAAGAACTGCATATGTTCTAAATAGCTATGGGGATAAGTCCACTAATAATTAGGGGATAATTGCAACTATTGAGGAATATTCGGATAATCACCCCAACACTATCTGGAAGAAAACTCGTCAACCAATAGGAGGCCAGAGTTAAGGTGGTCCGATCCGATTCTCTCGTCATCTGTAAATCTGAACCGTTGGAACGCGCCGTACAACGTCGGACCTCGGCCGGGATCCACCTCGGCCGTTAGATTGCGCGGGAAAGAGAAACAACCGACTCAGTGAGGCCTATAAATAGGCCTCCTCCCCCGGAGCTTCCCATTACTCTCAAGTCTCAAGCCTCTTCGAGAGAGAAGGAGAGAGAAGAGGTGAGAGAAGCCTTTAGTTTTTCTCTTCTTTTTAAAACTCTTTATCGTTTCTGATCCTTGGATTAGGGCAGGAGTTTGTGTTCTACGGGGGTTTTGCTGCTGTTTTAGGGCCATATTCTTGTTCTTCGGGATTTGAGTTTGTGGAGTTCTCGTTTTTTTTTTTTTTGATAGAAATTTGCTGATTTGTTGCCCTAAATCGATGAGCAAGATTCTAATATGATCGGTTTGGGTTGTTTATGAATATCTCCAATTTCCTGTTTGCAGTGCTTCTTCGATGATTAGTCCTTTAATTTTAGGGAGAAGCGGTTTAGTTTGGTCCGAGATTTCTCCTCTTTTCGGGAAGCTTTTTGTTATTTTTTCTTTTTGTTGCTGAAATATATGGTCATGATAAGGACTGGGGTTTTGCTACCTGATGGCTTTTGATTTCTTCTTCCGTTCTATCTCTGGCAACATCTCGGGTTCTTTCCTTCCCTTTTATTGTTTCGAATGAATAGGATTGTCTAGTTTGTGTGATCGAGCGTATTCTTTGTCTTGAAGAAGTTTGATGCGATCCGAACTTTTCTTCTCTTTTATTGTTTTGAATGAATAGGATTTTCTTGTTTATGTGATCGAGCGTATTCTTTGTCTTGAACAAGTTTGATGCGACCTGAACTTTTCTCTTGCTTGGTTTTATTGAACTCGATAATGTTGAGCGACTTTTGCATCCTTGTGTTCATGATCATGGATAAATTTGCAAACAGTCTTTTGAGAACTTGTCATAAGCCATAAGTTAAATTGCAACTCAATAAATATTGGATGGATGGATGGATGGATGGATGGATGGATGGATCGAGAGAGAGAGAGGCCCCCAGTGAGCAAAGAAACCAAAAATACCTATGCTGTTGCATGAATTTTAGGTGCATGAATTTTCTTTGGCAGGTTGCAGCAACAATTAAGCAAAGAGCAATGTTATGTTGTTGTTTTGCAGCGTTCTCGGTGAATGCTGGATTGCATTCAGATACGGCATTGTGATCAATGTATTTTTGAGTGATGTTTAAAGTCATTAACATATGGCACTCTCGTTTGTCAGATGGCTCGAACCAAGCAAACTGCTCGCAAGTCTACCGGAGGGAAGGCCCCTACGAAATTGCTCGCCACTAAGGTTTTGTCGTTGTTTTCTATCCTCTTTTAAGTTGGGTTTCAGCGGTTCTGTTGACGCTGGATATTGTTTATAACCTGTAGGCTGCTCGCAAGTCTCTCCCCACCGCTGGAGGAGTGAAGAGGCCCCACCGCTTCCGGCCTGGAACTGTTGCTTTGCGGTACGATTCTATTGCCGTCCTACCTTCTTTTGATGCATCCTTGCTGCATAACTAGCTACTACCTTCTTTATTGGGACAGTGAGATTCGCAAGTACCAGAAGAGCACCGAACTTTTGATCAGGAGGCTGCCATTCCAGAGGCTTGTCAGGGAAATTGCTCAGGAGTTCAAGGTGAGGTTTCGGGGATAATGTGATTAATTGGTGTTTGCTATTGATGTTTTTGTATCTTCCCCGCTGATGCTGGAATTATACGTGATTTTAATATCTCACAACAATGCAGACTGATATGCGATTCCAGAGCCATGCGGTGCTTGCATTGCAGGAGGCAGCAGAGGCATACCTTGTGGGGCTGTTCGAGGACGCCAATCTTTGTGCCATTCATGCCAAGCGCGTGACGATCATGTGCAGGGACATTCAGCTGGCCAAGAGGATTCGTGGTGAGAGGGCCTGAGCTTGCTGATGATGGCCCCGGATAGTATCAACTTTGTCTACTACATTGGATTCATATTTTTAGGAACAACTGGAAAAAACATTGCCAGTTAAACCTTGCTGCAATTGCTTTTTTTAGCCTGACTCGTTGTTTCTTATTAGGAACGTCGAACTGTTAGATTTTTTTAGCTACAATATGTGGTTGAATACTGGTATTTTGATTTGGTGTACTAGATCATCTACTGGTGAATAAAATTAGCCGTTCGAGCGTCCATCTTCCTCGGTGGGCCTTCAACAGCATTATTTGCTTCTAGTTTATTGGATAGGCTCTCTATTTTTGGTTTATAAGTTAACTTGGTTGGCTACTATATGCATGCATGGATGGATGTGTTTTTGGGTTGTCGGCATCCTCCTGTTTTGTCTAGAATTTGTTATCTTGTATGGGAGATGTTTCCTACATGGCTTCTGCTAATGTACTATCAATAGAGAATATGTGAGGTTGCTTCGATCACGTCGCCATGGGAGCTTTGAGGTTGCAAGGAGCAGCTCTTTAATTCTGCTCAACATCAAAATGCGTGGATTCATTGATATTTCGGTTGTGCTTTGTTGATAAATTGGAGAACCGCACAATATTTATACCGCGTGGACAAGTTTCCCAAAAAAAACTATATAAATAAAAAGCTATTGCCAATCATTAATCAGATTGACTTTATTTCTTATATGAAGAAAAATTTGTCTCGGTTGCATTATGGGACATGCATATCGTCGTTTGTAATGGTATCATGTATATGTCTTCCTTGATGGCAATACGTTGTATAAGGCTTCCCGGCAGTAATAGATCATATCATATTAGTAGCGTAGAGCTTGGAAAGAAACCTAAGCTTAAAAAAAAGTTGAAATGGAAAACGTAGTTGTGGTTTTTACAATTCCGCTCTCCGCTCAAGAAGACAAACTCCCCGACTGTTTGACATGCTAACTTTCCAATTACTTACATGAAATGCTTCCCACCATTGTCATCAAAAAAATTTATGTGCAAAACAACAGAGCTTAGATGCTGCAAAAGGAATAAGCATCATCAAGAGCTTAGATACTTATTCATGTCTTTAAATGATGCAAGGTCAACGATAGGCTACACCCTCAGAAATCGAAGATGAGAGAGCCAAAGCCCTAGGTCATCTAACCAATCATTACAAAAGCAAACTTCTTAAAAAATAATAATACAGATAAATAAGACCTGAATTTAACACAACAGAGAGAGAGAGAGAGAGACACCTGTTGGGCCTGTATTTTTTATTTTATTTTATTTCTGTTCTTTTGCTGCCTTGATGTAATTATATTACAAATATGCTTATTATTTTCGGATAACTGTTAGGCTCAATCAAGCCATTCTAAAAATCCCAGACAATTCCTTTGCATAGATACATGTCCAAAATTTGGATCCCTTATCTATCACAGCTGCACTCTCACAATGTAGACAGACAATCAGCATTTACACTCATCCATTACAGCTTATGGGCTCAGAACATGCAAACCCCACGGGACTCCTGAAATCCCACAAGCTCTACCACCTTTGGTTATTCGTTATGCCCAATGATAGCTGGGCTGCTGGAGGGGATCTGCCATGCCAAATTATCCACTAACAGGATATAAATTGCCTTTATATAATTACTGACCTGTCCCATGCTTGTGTAGAACTGCAGAAGTCTTCCATGCCAAAGAACCATTCCAATCTTGAGATTCTTGCCTCCGACACAAGCAATCAGGAAGAGGGTTCTCATAGAATGGTTCTTCTGTCCGAAACCTTTGTACACCCTTCGTTCCAGAAATGGGTCCTCTTCTCTTCCGTGGAGACCCTTGCCTACAAAATTCATCAGGAAAACATCAGCATCAAAACATGAAAGCAATGCAAACACGATTCCCTTACTTTTGCATACCGTCTTTTGTGGATTTCTAAGATTGTGTCTGCTAGCTTTTTCCCTTCTTTGAGAGCCCCCTGGTTGATTTTATCAAAGTAACGAACGAGTGTTTTTCTGCTTGGAAACAATGAAGTAAACTTGGGGGTCCATCCTGTGAACAAACAGCATATATGCACGCATGCATCAAGTTTACCTGTCAGGAGTAATTGTTTTCCTGTGGCCTAGGAAACGACGGTGACCTTCGACTGCCCTTGCCATGTTGCCTGAATATGAGGGGATGAAAACATCACTCTCCACTGATACAATGTAGTCCAAGGCTGCCATTTGTGAGGCATAATGACTAAAGGGTTTGAGTTCATCTGCTGATGCCAATTTTTCCTGCCAAAAGGTTCGAGATTTTAAGTGCATAAGTACTAACAAAATTTGACATAACAAGATAAGAAAAAAAGTGAACACAAGGAGAAATGAAGAACTAAGCAATAAAGATGGTATGGCGACAGATTCATTCCAAGCGTCTCTAGTGACTGGGAAATAGGTGGGTTCCATGAAAGAGACTTGGCTCATGGCTTTTCAAAACAACTATAAGAGATTTGTGAAACTATAGGAGACTTGTGAAGGCCTAGACAAACCTGAATATTCTCCTAGCATTATGTGAAGCATTGTATAAAGAGATAATTCTTGTTTCCTGCATCAGACAATGGTACCATGCAGTCTTAACTCACAGGCATCACACAGCCAGGATGAGGCTTTCATACAACTGATACACAACCTGTTTGAGTTTCTTTTTTTTTCTTCCTTTTTCTTTTTTTTTGAGAATTATGGTGGTTATTCACCACCACTAGGTTTGAACCTGGGACCTGTCATATAACGAGATGCGTGCGAACATGTTTGAGGGTCATTAAAGAAAGAATCTAAACAGTTTGACAAAAATTGATGTACATTTATCTTGTGCATTAATCTTCTGCAGCCATATACTGCATTTAAGATTGCAAAACAAGATTTGCAACACTGTTCCAAGGAAAAATTAAGAAACAATGTAATTGATAATAGTCACCTAAATAAACTAATCAATTCAGGAAGAATGATAAGGAATGGTATTTCTTAACCAATTCTGTGAGAGCCAATGCAAGGACCAACTCATAGATGGTGCTTTCCAAACTAGAAAACATGCAAACACACATGCTTCTCTTCACATCCAGTATATTTTTGATTAAAAACTTTAAAATAGAATAGTAAAATTATGCTAATCACAAAATTACGGATCATAAAGAAAGTGTAAAACTCTGTAGCTTCCTTCAGAACACCTTTATGTGCTACTTCAAAATCAATTATTTGAATTCATTCACTTAGATATATAACATTGATTAATCCTTATCGACTAGTAAAGGTTAGATAATTCAATTTCATCACCAAATAAAGTGATCAGTGAAAACCAAACATGCCCACAGTTTAAATTGAGTATACCTAATTAGATGAGAACCATTCACAGTTCAGTAAAAAAAAAACACAAAAAAGAACTATGTTGACATCATCAAATATCTGCTTCCTGGTAAGACTGGAGCATGAACTAGCAATATATTCAACCATTTGGTGAACATGATTGTCTAGATAACAGAAATTACTGAAAATGGGGTATTAAACTATTAATTAACGCTTCCATTGCTTATAGTAGGGCTTCTGGGCAAGGCACGCTCAAATGTTGTCACATGAAAGGATGTTAAGCCTGATATACATTGCTGACTCCTTTCTTGTCAGCTTAAGCTTTTGGGATTTATTGGTAAGTCAACATGTATGTTTGCTGGAGGTCTTGAGTTCAAATCCCCCCATGCTAATTATTTATTTAACCCAGTTATTATTTTGACTCATTCTAATCACTGAGAGCAAAAGGTGGTGAAAAAGTTTGAAACCTGGTCCAAAAACAATAAAACTAGACTGGTTAAAGTTAGAATAGCCTTGAGCAGGTGAATTAGTAACTTGTCTAATCATTTATCACCACAATCTTACCCATAGACCCCCTTGGGTAGTCTTGTATTTGTGCAGTCTCTCATGCTTCGATCTGTTTACAAATTTCTTTAATCTTTGGAACCAAAGGCCAGTAAGGAGGAGGAAGCTTAATTTTGCAATAGTTACCAATCTGCATGCACTATAAGGATGGATTATTGCATGGTTTGGAAATTTTGAATCTGTTTAGGACTCATAAACTTAAACCCAGGTTCGACCAAGAACTCAATTCCAAGAAATTATATCTTAAAATTGATCACGAGGATTAATTCTTTTGATCCTTTAAAGGTTTTGACTGAAGGGTAGAGTCATATTGGTAAATGGCCATGTTTCTCCTCACTATACCTACAAAGATTATGAAGATCCTTACTTGCAAGGAGTATATATCTGCTCATTATTTGTTATTACTACACCCATGTTGATTCCACCACAATCTTGTAGAAAAAAATATTGCAAGAGTTTATTCACTTTATTGAACAAAATCATATAGGACCGCACCATCACTTGCGACAGAAGATGTTGAATGAGAGGTGCAAGAAGAAAAGATTTCGGACAGCACGGTAGAAAACATATATAGGCCCACACCATCAAGTTCTTAACAAAGCTCGGGAATGAGTTCGATGCAGCAAAAGTGTTTGCCACAGAAGTGATAGACCAACTATATCGGTCAGTCTATTTTGGTTCAGCCCATTTTAGAGTGGCCTGTAATTTACTCAAGAAATCAAAGCATAGTATTAGCTATGCTATTAATAGCTAGTGGTTATTATGCTTTAATTATGTGTTATTGATATTCAATATATCTCTTAATATTTCTAAGATTATTAATTATTGATGGGGGGCAAAATGGATCGTCCTGCTCAGGACAAGGAATCATCCCATTCCAGCCGGGCAGACTTCAGCACCGACCAGGCCATACCTCGGTCCTGCTAAGAGCCAGTCCGATCTTGGACTTTGCCGAAGGCTCAGCCGACCTCGGTCGGATCTCTCCACTGCTACGACCTGCAGCAACCTCTTCTGATGCTTATAATGATGTCCCGGGCCCGAGCTCGAGGCGCCCTGCTGCGTCGAATGCGCGCCAAAGAACTCCTTCAACCGCATGACTAAACAACGACGCGCCCCGACCCGAGCTCGGGGCGCCTTTTATATTCGCCGACACGCCCCGACTCGAGCTCGGGGCACCCTTATACTTGCCGACACGCTCCGACCCGAGCTCGGGGCGCCTTTGATATTCGACGATGCGCTCCGGCCAAGTTTGGGGCGCCCTATCCAACAACGTCTCCCGACCCTCGAGCTCGGGGCACCCTACCGAACAGACCTCAGAATTGGGAAGGCCAAGCCAACCTCAGCACCCGCCAAGCCGATTTCACTAAACATATGCCGCGGCCCCCGAACGAGCCCGACCTTAATGCCCACTGAGCTAACCTCGCCGAGTATATGATGCGACCTCTCATCAAGCTCGACCTCGCCCACGTCCGCATACGTGGCCGTACATTACAACTTCATCGCGTCATGTTTTGCTTGCTGGCCAACGACAACCAAGGACGACGCCATGCTGTTCCAGCCATACCCTGCCACATCTACCAACACCTTATTGTTCACAAAAACGGTCTACGCCATAAGCCTCAAGCAAGCTCTAGCTGCGCGCCATTTTGCTAAAAGCCATCTCTTCATATGATGAGGACGGGCCATACCTTCGCCACCTAGGCACCTCTACGGAAACTATAAATAGCCCCATCAAGTAACGCCTAAGGAACTTTTTGGACCAAGATCCACTCTATCTTGAGCATCGGAGGGCCCTCACCGAAACCACCAGTGAGGCTTTGTGCAGGTACGCTGTCACACGGGAGGTGGCTCTCCTTTCTCCGCTCCGGCCGGCAGCTCTCTCGACTCCCCCGGCATGGTCACCCTCGGGCCAAATTTGAACCACAAAAATTATGATTCATGCATGGTGTGTAAAAGTATTTATTTATTTATATCTTATAAAGTTTCAAGTATTAATGCAGTGGGATATGTAAGGTCATCTTGTATCTATATACAAGGAAAGAAAGACAGTGAAGGATTTGGAATGAACCTTATACTAAAGTTTCTTTGAATTTAGTGGTAAATTCCACTTGTTATCTCTCTTTTCCTATTTACTTCCTTATCTCGATCTCCTTCCCCTCTTTCGCTTAACCTCTTACCATCTGGCATCATTTGTGGTCTTTGGTAGGGATTCTTGTAGAACACTAGCGATTATTGGATCATTTGATTCTTGCAGGCTTTCAAATGGCAAATTGTAGAGTCAAAGCTTGAAATTACTACTTCTAAGTAGCTTTCTTCTTCACAAATGGCAGGATTTAATAAGTCCTGGTAGAAGAGGCTTATGGTCATGGAATTTTGGTGCTAAAGTAGTATGGGGCATCAAGCAGAAGAAGACTCACAGATGATGAGGTGTAGAACTCTTTAACCTTCTTAACTGCTTTTAGTAAGGTCTTCCTGACGTAAGAAAATGGGTGGGTTTAAGCAAAAATTGCATCTATGGGTTTTTCTTCCTTGTAGGCTTTCTTTCAAAATATTGCTTTCTATTAATCTCTAAACCTGTTTCATGTATCTGGAGCGATTATGAAGCAACAGAGTCCGATGTTTTTGTCACTTAGCTGTTGCGTATAGGATATCCATGGTAGACTAATACTGGATTTGCAATCTAAGGTGATTGCCAACCAAGGCAGTAACATTTCTAAAAAGTAATTTGCATCAAAACTAATGCTTTTGCTGAAAAAGTCCACAAATGAAAAATTTAAAATAGCCATAAACTAATGCAAATGGTATGCTCATTGTATATGCTACAAAACTAAGGAACTGTGAACAAACTATACAGTCTACTAATAACAAAGTCAAACCAATGCTAGCTACAATATTAAGTGCACAAAAAAGCAGAAATTAAGATAGGCAGCCTCTAGTTACAGCAAACATAATTCTTTGTACCTTGCTCATTATAATGGGAAAGCGGGCTTCGAGTTCAGCCATATGAGAATCTCCTCCGTATATCTCTCCTGCTGCAATATATACAGAAGTATTTGATGGATATCCTAGAGAAGAAAGAAAAATTCCCACCTCCTTTGGAGTCAATGGGCAGTACCCTCTTGTCCTTTGTTCCTGGGGATCAATATCCTTCACCTTCCAATATGAAATGTTCTCTCTGCAGGATGAAGCAATAGCAGGTCTAAGTTAATATAACTGAACTAGTTATACATTTTATTAGGTCAAACAATAATCTACAAAAACCCTTGTATGAAACTTTTACCTGATTCTTGCCAACTCATCAGCTTCAGCAGGAGACAAGCCATAGGTGCAGCCACTAAAAGCAAGCATGTCCTTCTCATAACGTAAGTGCAAAGCAATATATGGACCATAGGACCTCATTCTCTCCACCAATAACTACAGATTTAACATCACCGAAAACATAAATGACAGTCATAGTAGTAAAGTCGTTTATGATATGGTAAAACAGGAATTAAAAAAACATGGATTAAGTATTACTTTTCCCAGTGCCTCAATTTGGGGAGCAAATTGAAGTGCTTTATAGAAAGCACGACAACGAAGCTTTTGAATGTCAGGAGGAAGATTGTTGTTGGCAAGACGAGAATCAGACTTAGCAGCCAGAATAACCTATTAAGAAAAGCATTTGCATCAGGAATGCCACCAATTATCAACTCACAGTGAACAGTGAAGGAAAGATAACAAATAGATTCCCTTATAAAATGCATTACCTGATAATCATCCCACAACCGAGATATCTCATCTTGGTAGTATTCTACCCCAGACCAGCTTCTAAATTGCATGATGACTTTGGTAGTTCCCTTCAACTCCTTTGGCAGTTTCTTTATAATTTTAACATCACTTGACAAAGAATGGATGAAATGTTCTTCATCAAAGACATCTGAGAAATTGCTGTCATCGAACAACAAAGTCATCAACATAGGAAGCAATCTTTTTTAAAAACAATAACAAAAAATAAAAAGGGATGTTTTACCTACACATGGGTGCAGGGAAAAGTCACATACATGCTTGCACAGCAGTGCAGCTACTGAGTGGGTCCTGCACCAAATATTGGTGGGTCCCATACAACAGCAGATCTGAAGCTGTAAACCATGTAGGTGATATTCCCCTGCATGCACATGTGGGTATATTACCACCCATATATAAGGAAACTACAAAAAGAAAGGCATTCAGGGAGTTTTCACCTACAGACTCATATAAAAAAGGCACTTATGAAACAAAGAATGTACCTAGAATCTTGCCAAAATGAATTTTTATCGAGATGTGGAACAACAAGTGTGGCATTAATTAAACGTGCAACAGCTACCATGTCGCATATCTGCCATTCAAAATGATTATGTCCTTGAATGATCAACCAATAAACAAACAGGAAAACAGAAAATAAGAAATAATTCACCAAGCCTTTGATTTAGAATAGAAGTTTTACGCCTCCTAGCATTTACTTGCATGAGGAAAGGCTACATAACAGTAAATGATGATGTGCTACAGAGATAACTTCTATATGATGCCATATATTGTACAGAAGCATGATTCGAAAGAAATACAAAAACAGAGATCACAAACTTATACTTAAAAAGAAGAAGAAGAAGAAGCACAAAAAAAGAAGATGTGATGTCAAATGATGATCTAACAAACAGATATCTTCCATGCAGTGGCAATACCTCATGAACATATATGATCTCAGTGTTGTGATTGTTCTTAAGCCTCATCCCAGCAGAGGCAACTCAAAGCGCAATTATTGCATGTGCATGTTGGTAGTATGCAATAACACATAATTTAAAATGAACTGGAAATGATTTGGGTAGGATTTTGCAGTTGACTATTATTCAATTTCCTGTAACCTGCTCTGATTGACATTATTACTTGACAATGTAGATGTGCGAACTTTCTTATCCAGCACGGATGTAAATGATAATCAGTGAGTTGGGAGTAGCTCCAGCCATTAATCGATCTATAGTGGAGAAACATATTTAAAGAACCCATCAAGTCTGTCACGTATAAGGTATTGAAAACATGCTTGCAATTATCATTAATACATAAAGCAATGGATGCAGTTTCTGGGGTAGCATGAACTTCAGGAACATGCAATCCAACACAAAAATCAGTCTCAGTTAGTTGTTAAAGATAGCTAGGTTTGCATAAAATGTTATGAGGCTGATTAAGTCAAGATTTTGACTAGAAAAAAACATAGAAGACCATTGTGATAAGGGACTTGGCTGTGCAATTAAATTGAACTTGGTGAGGCTGAAAGCTGTTTGACTATCAGCCATGTTGTAAATCTTGAATAAGATCCACCCTCCTTTACATTAAAGTTTTAATATATATATATATATATATATATATATATATATATATATATATATATATATATATATATATATATATATATTGTTGTTGCAAAGAAGGAGCATAGAATCAATGTGATGATATAGAAACAAAATTTCAAGTAGTACCTATTACAGACAAAAACATTTTTATAATATGTTGACAATATAATATTCACCCCTACACAGAACCTAATGTTATTGCATATATATAATAGAAAATCTATTTTTTAATCAATTTCATAAAAGTAAGGCAATAAGCATTAAGCTGGTGCAGCTATTTAAGTGCCTCGTAACTCTCTAGCTGTTTTGAGAGTAATGATCCATCCAACTGTAATTCTTAGTTCATCTTTAACATTACATATTGAATATTTACCAGTATTTTTCTGTTCTTTTTTACTTCCAACCATGCATTTAGAAATGGTTCTTAATTATGCAAAGAAATTGATTGTTACATGGAGAAGCAGGCACATGGCATATGTAACTTGTTAGCTGGAAAAAGACATGCTATAGGCTGCAGAGGAGTATTTAGTGCCTCTGCATTATAACGTGCAAAGTCAAAGGCCACAAACAACTCCAAAACAGCAGAAGCTTGTATGTAAGAGATTGCCTTGCCTGAAAGAGAAACAGACATGCTACAGAATATAATCTGTATCCTGATGCTTGCACATCATCACATAATTTCATCTTGTAATCTAAGTAGTCAGAATTCATTGTATCTAGTCAGAAGCCATTCCTCCTTTCTCATATTCATGTAACCCCAAAAACACAATATCTCATCTTCTTAACAAACAAATAAGTGATACATATTGCCGAAGATGTTTGCTCTAGAAACCTTGTACAGGTGTCAGGATCAATGACATTTTCAACTTAATGAAGTAAAACATACCTGAGGTTTCCATTACCTAGTTCTCTAGCCAATTATACAGCAACCTTTTTTTTTCCCAATGCCAAATGGAAAATGAATTTGGATGTAGTGCAAGAAACTTAAGAAACAGAACAATTGATAGCATTTTGAATAGCAGTTCCTCCAAAAACGGGAACCAAAATGGATGACAAAACTGAGGAAAAGAGGTGCCCACCCCAGCTCGCATCTGGTTTAACCCACCATTGGCGTAAACTAGCAAATAACCTTTCGAGTCAGAAGGAGCTGAAAAGTATCAAACCCCGTCATACCAACAAGGAACCAGGACAGAAAGGTGTCACAAAAAAGAGAATGGACAGGTGTGGAACTCTCTTACGCAAATATGATGAGCTGGGTGTCACGCATGGCACGAAATCACGCCTCGATGGAGGCTTCCACAGCTTCTTGAATTGCAAAACCCCTTTGGCGCCGCCCAACTGTCAAGTCTTGAGAAGCGAACAGCAATGAAATAGATGGGATGACTTCTTTGCATCTCAAAAGACTAGCTAAGATCTATGAAAATTATTAGCCATTGCTTCGCCAGTATCACAAAAACGAAAGCTTTTGGATCGAAACAAGCTAAATTGTACTGGAACAAGATATGATTTTTACGAATGGTGAGCTTCAAGAAACATGATTTTGGTTCACCTTCTGAGTGAAAGTCGGCAATTTGAAGAGTTTGGGCGGCGCGAACTCCTGCGCCCACCTCAGCTCGCCGCTCCACCTCCGGCACCCAATCTCACATTTCTGCAGAACAATAATCCAAACCATAAGTCCTCTTAAACCCTCTATTTCTTCCCATTTTTTTCCTGAACAAATGTAGATAAATCAGTAAAAAACTTACAAAATTGCTGAAATAGTAATCCTGGTTAATTAAATCTTACAACAACAAAAAAAAAAAACCTCCTTTACATTGTAGCACTTCTATGAATTGAACGACAGCAAATGGGGCTCAATCTAAGTGTAAAAAATTCAAAAAAAAATGGAATCGTAGAAAAGAGAATAAGAAAGAAAGGGGGGAGACGGTGACGAGTGCCTCGGGGAGCTTGAAGGCGTCGGAGAGGGAGCGAACGGTGGAGAAGGAGAACACGTGGACGGCCATGAGCGCCCCTAGGGCAAGCGCGCCGATAGCGCACGATAGCAGCCACCGCAGGAGGGACAGGCTGCTAGCGCTTTGCCTGCGCCTCTGCATCTCTCTCTACGTACTATTTCCTCTTCTCTTCGCCCGCGCTTTGTTCTCTGGTCTCTCGCCAAGAAGAGAGTATGTGTGACAGTGAAGTGGTAGTGAGAGTGTGAGAGAGAGAAAGAGAGAGCGAAGGGTTCTTCAACTAGCCCCCGTTCCAACTGGCCCCTTCCCAGTGCCGGCACTTGCCATTATAGCCCCCACTTTATTCCCCGTGATTTCCGTTCCGTTGCTCCTCACCTCTCTCGAACTCCAATGGCGGATTCCACGTTCACAGGGTGCCAAGGACGGATGGGAAAGTAGGAGAGAGACGTCAAGTCGGTGTCTATTCCCTAAAATAAATAAATAAATAAAATATTTTTTTTCTTATATCTTGTATGAATATATCCAACAAGCTTAAAATACAACAACTCGCGGAATGCTACTGACAGCCCTTTCCCTCCTGACCAAAAGATGTACCCTAAATGGTGGGCCGCATAGCCAACCACCCAGTCGGCCGCCCCATTGACTTCTCTGAATACATGCTTGGCATGTAAGGCCTCTCATCTCTCATCATTATCCCTATGTTCCGGATCAAGAAGTGGTCCGTGCTCTGACTCCTCGATTCCTTTTGAAATCCATCCGATAATCGTGGCCGAGTCATCCTTCAGAATAATCGAACTGGCCTGCAGTATCATCCACGCATGTTGAAGATTCACCTAGATAGTTCGTAACTCTGCCTTCGAAACCAACATGTCAAACAACTGGCAGCCATTTACTGCCACTATCCTGTAGTGCGCGTTTCATGTAACAAAGTCTGTACTGTCTTGTGTACCGTCATCCAGCACTATCCTGGGCTCCGGATAATAAAGCACTATGTTCGAACGGTAATGTATACTGATTCAATAATGTCATCCGTAACTGATTCCATCACCGACAGGTAGATTCACCGGCCTTTGAAAACTGGGATGGTACATGGGAGAGTGAGCAGTGTCAGTCCAGACAAGCGGACGGTTATGAGGTGGCTCATACCGGGTTCAATCGGTCGTCCATTTTCCTTGGTCTTCATTAGAGCGGTGATCTGGATGGCGATAGAGATGGATCCTCCCTAGCTTTTTTTTTCGTACTAATTACTAAAATACTTGCCGTTCGTGTCATTTGTCTTAATAGATTCTGAGAGGGCGGTGTCGCGTGAAACATGTGTCGCTATCTCCTTCAAACATTTTTTCAAAAATCAAAAACCATTTCGTTAAAATGGGAAGACCCAACCGCTCGAGTCGCCCCAGTCCATTGAAATTAGATGGTTTTCTATGTGCTCAACATCTAATATTCTATATCCAACATAGCTTTCGATATAGAGAAAATTTAATTTACTTTACTATGGATACTTTAGTATCCAAAAAATAGATTTTGTTCGTCTCAAATTTTTTAGCCATGCTTTTACTTGATAGAATTTATACATTAGGAACAAGTAGTTTTTAATATGACATTGAGCAAATTTAAAGACTTAATTAAAAAATAGTTTTATCTAATCAACTACGAGAAGAATCGAATTAAATAATGGTACATGTTGGAGAAATATGATCAATTCTAATTAATTTAGAGATTAGATTCTGATCAATTTCATCCATGCATGCTCTCTTGTCCTCCATGACTCCACAATCACTCCTTCCACGATTCTGGAGACAAACAACAAGCATGCACCTCTCTCTCTTCCTCCTTCCCTCCTAGGGATTCTCACATTAACAGCCCCCCATTGTTGTTGATTTCCTCCCTCCCACTCAACTTTCTTTTAATCTCTAAATATTATAATTAATTCTTTATCTTTTTAATAAATGTTATGATTATCTATCTAGAATGTAATATTTATCATATGATGCGATAATTGAATTGTTGGATGGCAAGGGTAAGAGGGCTGTTGGTCTCTCTCTCAGGATTTTGTTTCTGGCTTTTAATTATTGATAATCTCATACAATTTTCTTCTCGGCCTCACATATTGAAGATTGAAGGGAGTTGATCGCAGCTCACTACAAATTGTGATTGTATGTGATAATATGAAAAATTAAGTACGGTCAAGCGCCAGGAAGATGGCCACCCTATTCTCAGGGATATCCAGAGGTTAGAAGCGGGTTGTTGTTCGATTCAGGTTGCCCATGTGTTTCGGAAGACGAACAGGACTGCAGACTGGATCACCTCCTTTGCTGCTCACCATTGGAGAGAGGTTCTATGGGTTGAGCCCAACTCTCTCTCCTTACCTTTATGTAGCCTGTTTTCTAGTGATGCTAAGGGTAGTATTCATGCTAGGTTGACATGAACTACCATTGTACCAAAAATTAAAAAAAAATAAAAACTCTATTTTATTTTATTTGATAAAAATCTTATTTATTATTTTGATGGTTGAACTTGATCCATTGTGCAACAAACTAAGCTTAATAAATATTTTGTTAATGACCGCTAATTGTTAAGAGGGCCAAAAGTATACTTACTAAGTATGACTTTTTCTTTTTCTTTTTTTTTTTTTTTTTTTGGGGGGGGGGGGGGGTGCAAATAAATGCAATTATCACATTGTTGTTTGAGCATAAAATCCAATGATGTGGCATATAAATATATAATGTTAGTTTTATTTATATATCCTGCAATTTCTAAGTTCTTGGCATTTCAAATTTTATTCTTAATGAGATAAAAAAAAATAAACACAATGATGGAACATGTTCAAATATTTCTACTTGACTTTAAATTAAGTATATATTGTCAGTTTTTAACCAATCATTGATATAGTTTCCTATCAAGCATTTATTTTTTATGATTTAATTCGTAGCATTTAGTTGGATATTTTATATGTAAACTTCTCAAAATACAGATGATTTAGTATGATTAACTGTTCAAGATAATACTGTTAACAAACAATTGAGTAATGGTAGTTTAGAACTTTTGTTCCGTGATTACATTAGATGAAGTAGAAAAGAAGAACCTGATATCTCAACATTTCTCAAAAAGTATGATACTAAATCCAACGAAATGAAAGAAAAAAGATTTATGCAATTATTCCTTAATAATTTGAGATTAAGATTTAATTAAGTATTTTGAAACTTTTTCTTTACAGTGATTTTGGCCCCCATTTTTTTTTATTTTCTGATGACTTTAGCCATCTCTAAGAACACTTCCTGGTCGATTTCCCCCTTGGAACCTTACTTTCCAGAGAATTTAATGTCCATTTCAATGAAATTTATTCCATCCAACCAAACCCAATACGGTGGGCAACGGGTGCAGGCAATTCCATGTGGCTATAAAAAGAGTGGAACAGCGGACGTGACCTACCATGCCAGAGAGATTTTAATTCAAAATGGGACCAGCGATGCGACGGTGCTGATGTTAGTGTTCAGCATCAGATTCTTTGACGTGACCAAACGTTGGACTCGCGATACGTGGCATCAGATCCTTATTTCGCATTGAGAACCACCGGACGCATCGGTACTCGGACCACCGGATAACTCCGACCCAACGAGTGCTTCTGATTTGCGTGTCGGTGGACTCGGGCAAGCGTTATTGACCGTACGCAACGTTGCGGACAAAGGAGACGTAAGCCTTTTCCCTGAAGCCCCTACGCGGCGACAGGGGAGGGGTTTTGATGGGCCCGGCCACGTGTAAGCGTCTGTTGCTTGATGAACTTTGGGGCCAGCACTTTGGCCGCTGATTTGCGCTCGGCAGAGCTGATGGTTTCTTATATATATATATATTTTTTTTTCTTCTTTTTTGGTACGTAGATCTGATGGTTTTCGAACTGAAAACGACGAGTGCACCGGGACTTGGCGAAAAGCGAAACCGCACCCGAGAGCCCTAGCTCAGGTTATTTGCTTTCCGTGTTGCATCAACTTGGAGCTACCATGAACTACCACGTAAGATTAACGGAGTCCATTTGGCGAACCCCAAAAAAATATTTTTTTGGCCTTCTAAAAATATTTTTAAATAAAATAAAAATATTTAATAAAAAAAATCAAAAAACTGCATTATAATATAAATATAATATTATATTATATCGTTATGTTATATAATATCAAATTATATTATATTATTATGTTATAGTATAAAATATTATATTAAGTGTATTAAAATAATATTATATTATATTATAGTAATATTATACTATATTACATATCTATATATTAATATATATTATATTTTATTTTTGCTTTTGTATAATGGTATGTAATACTTTTTTATGACCATCTAAAACTATTTCTTCAGTTTATTTGTCAAACACATATTAAATTTTATGACAGTTTAAAAATATAATTAATAAATAATAAATAATTTTTTATATAAGCTCGAGTAGTTTTGTTAAACAAGCCTTAAAAACTCGGCTAGACCGGCCACGTATCCATCTCATTTGGATAAAATGGATGGGATGGACTGCAACAGAAATTAAAAAAATAAAATTGAGCTGTGACGACTATTACCAATGAAATAAATTTTGAAAATTTTGAAAGAGAGAGAAAGATTAAAATTATATTATATTCAACCGGATTAGGAATGGAGCACATCATTATTCATATCCGACCCAAACTCTCTCCTAATATTATATCTAAAATCTACATCCGGACCAAATAAAATCCGTTCTACTCGGATACGATGAGAGCAGATATCTGATGGATCGGCTAAAACTGCTACACTGATTACTTGATTAGTATCAGTAGTCTATTAATGATGAAAGGAAGAGCGGGTATAGGGTACTCTCGTTATTAGCCACTATTATTATTTTTCCGTCAAAGAAATCTCTAAACTGTTGGTTAATTTCAAAAAAGAAGAGAGAGAGAGAGAGAGAGAGAGAGAGAGAGAGAGAGAGCTCTCTTGGTGAACGGTGATCCTAGAAAATTCTCTTTTTCTACTATTGCCGCCGTGATCCGCATATCAAAGGCATGGAAATGGAGAATAAGGGAAAAAAAAACAGAGAATAAAGATGGCCATTGTTCAACCAACTGTAGAGATGGGATATGTGATCCCGGTGCAAAGAGTACGAGGAGATGAGTAGGGAGAAAACGAGGAGGATGGAGGTGGTCGGGGCCATGCTCTTTCAAGATATATAGAATTTATTTGGTTCGTGAGAATTTTTTTTATTAAAATAATTTTTTGAAAAAGTTGATTTTAGAAACATTAATTTTAAAAAATTGATATATAAAAAATAATATTTACATATTTGGTTCACAATAAAAAAATTGATATATTCAAAATAGTTTATGGTTGGTCGAACATATACTTTAGTTTTGTAAAATATCTGTTATGCTCGTAATAAAAAAAACATTTTATTCCTTTCTATCTAAAAGCTCAATGATACTTTTAGAAAAAAAAATTATTCAAATTCCTATAGATTTTTATATTTGTTTTCTATAAAATAGCGAAATTCTATTCTCACGATAAATCTATTTTTTCATTTCTAATTTGAAAACTCAAACCCAATATGAGACGTTTTTTTGTTTTTTCGTCGGCTAAACTTTTTCCTATTTCACAATCAAACATTAAATTGTTAGCTCTGACTGTTGCTTACCATAGTCATAAAATTAAATTTTAATGGCTAGAGTGCATACCAGTTATATTTGTATAACATATATTGTTATTTTTAAAAATAAAAATAAAAATACATTTTACTTATAAAACCTATATAAATGAATGCAATATTTTATAATTTTTATTTTGAGCTTATTTGAGTTGGATGATAGAAGATCAGGTAAGTTCCAAGCTCGAGTTGTTTATATTTTGAGCTAAATTCGTAGTCGAGATGTGTGACTTTTAATACGAGGAGCTCTTTTGATAGCAAATAAAATTCGGATGGTAGGAAAAGAATGGTTCTCATCCTATACACCCTCGACGAATAGGATCTGAGCTTAACAATGAATTGGTCCACAGCCCCCGGATGTTGTCAACTTGTTATATAGTCATGTACGGGTGAGGATCTTACTTGGTATAAAACACATACACCACATATTGATAGCTGGATGTGAACCCTATGCTATATTGGTTTTGGGTCAAATGTTGAGTTTTGATCTTGATTGATTCACTTGAGAAATTAATTTTAGTACTTAGAAAAGTTTAGACATGAACCAAAATTCATATGCAACTACCCAATCTAATTGAGTTCGATTTTATCTTATCCTCTCACGAATTGCTTGACTTTGATGGGGAACTGGGTATAGCTTCGAAATAGGCCTAATCCACTTGCCTATCTTGAACATTTGCATGACATCCTAGCTACAAATGCGACATTAGAATGCAACTTAAAGCCAGATCATTTAGGATATGTTTGGACACCTAAGTAAATTATTCGATGGATATAATCCAATTTAGATCGGTCATGAGGGAATATATAAGAATTTCTCTCAATCGCAGCACCTCAGCACACAAAATCATGAAAGAAAGTAGGATACCGAATTCTACTGAAAAGATTAAATATCTTGTGTTTTAGGAATTATCTATACAGCATTCCGACTTAGAAAAGCTCTTCCCGCACTGCATGGGCCTCTTATATTTCCATGGCTTACAGCCCTTCCATATTGTCAGCCCAATCCACGACTGTCATTATTATAAAATATTGATTTTGGCATGCCTAACCAAACCGGTCACCAAGAAAGTTAGACTTCGAGTTTTGGGTGCGGACAATATTTATCTTGAAGGAGACTCGGCTACGGTGATCGAGTGAATTCAAGGCCAGCACAACTATGACGATAGGCAACCGCGGCTCCGGAACATACACAAGTTTTTGAGAGAGTGTGGCTCTTTTCGGTCACTCATGTTTATCGGAAGGCAAATAGTGCTAACTAGATTGTTTTCTATGCTGCACATCATTCAGAAAGAATTCCTCTAGAGAATTATAAGTTTATTTCTTTTTTTTATCAATTTTTTTTTTGATTTTATTGGTTGTACTCGGTATGAATTACTGTTGAAAAAAAAAGGCCTTATAAAAATTCGGACCATCCCAACATAGAACTTACAGTTGTTGGAGTACCGCTCTCCAAAACGTCGAAATGAGCTATCTTTCGCCAACCAACTCAACAAACGAGGCAATCGATTACTGCGACTACCTTTAGATCCTCTAATTGTTACAGCCATTTAATCTAGACGAAGAATGAATTGTCTAATGGCTGTCATCCACCTCTTTCTTTCTTTTTTTTCAGTCCATGTCAAAATAACACCACTTTTTTCTTTTGCCGGTTAAAATAGCACCGGTTTAGAGAGGGAAAGAGCTGCAAAAAAATCCAACGCAAGAGCTTGCGAGCAGATGGACAAGTTCTACTAGGAGCTGACTCCAATGTACTATTTTGGGTCTTGCAAGTTCCATAAATTAGAGCCTGGTATGTAAAAGGACAATCTGCTGGATCAGCCGAATCATTTATTTTTTCCCAGGACACCGATTGATTTTTAATCAATAACAAAAAAAAAAAAGGAGGAGTTGTTCTCTCTCTCTCTAAACTTTCTAGAGAGAGATTAAGAGTTTCTCTCTTTTCAACAAAAATTTTAGGACCATCTACGACAGGATATTTAGCCACCACACAGTGCAGTACCATCATGAATAGCCACCATATCATCTATCTTGGAGAAGGATGGCTCTTCTTTAACTCCACATATACCATGTATCGCACTAAAAAATGTCTGGACACATTTCTAGCAACTATTGATAAAGGAATAGAGCTTTGCGGTGCAAAACTAACATTGCAAAGGATTTGAATTCAAAACTCTAGCTCTAGCTCTTGCACAGCCTCGTTTTGGTCTCGTTGGCCCCTTGAGTGCGGAGAGTCCCCAACCCCTCCTCCTCCTCTCTCTCTCTCCATCCAATCTCGCTCCCATTCTCTCCTTTCCTCACCTTTCTCCCTCCTCTTGTTTCCCTAGTGTGGGAGTTGCTTGGTGCGAGCCCTAGACCCTAATGGTTGTATATTGTCCGGCTAAGGTGATAAGGATCCAACTTATGAAGCAAGTGTTAGGTATGACGATGGAGGGAGGCCATGGTGGTGAGCGAAGATAATGATAGTGAGGAGAGAGAAGGCTCAGAAGCAGTTTAATGTATTTGAAGGCCTAAGGCGAACTCAAAGGTCTTAACAGCATTTGGAGCCCTCAATAGATAAATAAGTAAAGAGATAATAAATTTCTTTAGGTAAGAGATACGTCCCAATATAAATGCATTTGGAGGCCTCAATGCATTTATAGCTATAAAGATATGTAGCATTTAAGGCTCTCAAAAGATATGTAGCATTTGAATTTGGAGGCCTCAAATGCATTTGGACGCTCACATCTTAACTCACTATAATAAATGCATTTGGGGGGCAGGGCCTTAGATGACTAAGGTAGTCACCTAAGGGTTGAGCCGGCCCTGAGAAAGCTGCGATGGCTGACTAGTGACAAAAGAAGACTATGATGGCGGGAATTTGTGATGCAGTGGTGAGTGGAGCCGACACTAAAGTGATAGTGAAAGCAAGCTGTGGTCATGCCCTTTCATCCTATGCTCCCAATGGGGCGGGACGACTACGATCCATATGCATTCGGAAACATAACTACAGCAGATCTAAAGCCATAAATAATTTAAACGAATTATAGAATACATTCAAAATATCAGTTGAATCCAAACCATGATCATAAATTGGTGTTAATAAATTACTGCCAGAGAAATTATTATTTCAGTTGTATGTGATGCATTCTATTAAGCAATGGGAATAAAATTTAAGTTGTGGATAATTGATTACATATATTTTATGATCATTATAATTTAATACTCTTTTAATAATTATAATTGTTATAGAGTAATTTAGTGGTGTGTGTATGAGAATTCTCTCCAAGTTATTGGTCATATTATTTCTTGCCTTTTTTTAAAAGTCATTAGAGAGTTGGGATTTGCTCGTGAAAGTAGGAGAATAATAGAATATTTCTGATGTTGCTGAATGTTTGGACGCTATAGCTGAATTATTTTTATTATCTAAAAGTAAAAAATATTGGGCCAAAATCCACAAAGGTCGACGTTCACATGATACTTATTAGAGAGACAAGTAGGAGGGGAAGAGAGGGAAAGAGAGAGGCGGAAGTTCCACGGCCCATCAAAGCGGCACTGGCCTTCCGTTACCCTTCCCCGTGCTTTCTCTCTCTTCTCCCATCACCGGAGAAGGACGCGAGTGATTGAGAAGAATTCCAGAGAGAAAAGGAGATAGATGTGGGTATTTTTTTCCTCCAATATCGCTTCCGCTGGTTCTGGGCATGGCGGTGGCAATCCTGCGGTTCTTCGCGGGGCCGGACATCCTCTTCGGCGTCAGATGCGCCTGGTTCTGCTCCCTCTCCATCATCATCCTCGTCCCCGCCGACATCTGGACCGTTAGATCTCTGCTCGCCCCTTCCTACTCTTATCCCTCGCTCTTTTTTCCCCTTCTTCCCTTCTAAATAAATCTTATGCTGAATTTCTCCATCAAGAATAAAGGTTTCCATCAATCCCACCTCTTTCAGTTCTAGCAGTGTTTTACTGTTTTATTGGTAAGGTTGATTCATTTGGGCCTGTGAGAAGGGATGATTTGGATTTTTATCTAATTGAGCTCTTATGAAGTAATTTCTTTTCGTTTTTTTTCCTCTTGTTTTGATTTCGTATGGAAGGAAATACTTGTTGAAGATTGAATATGGATTAAACCTGTATGACTGCATCTTTTTCTGGCAATAATAATCACTAGGATTAATGCAAACGTTCCGCAAACCTCTGTCCCTGTTTGGGATTTAAATGAATCGTTATGAGAAGAATGCGTACCCCTATTTCTTGTTTTCAAGGCATTAAATATTTTGCTTCTATATATATATATATATATATATATTCCTGTCTACTTATGAAACCTTGCTTTGTTTGATCTTTATATGGTTTCCTTGTTGAAGATCGGGATGTCGATGTTTTATTCATTAACTCCAAGAACAAGAAGCTCAGTTAGCTTGCTTATGATATGCTGCTAAGTTTCTATGCAAGTTCTATTCCTGTTTAACTATGTGAAATGATTTTAGACTAATTATTGCATGTTGATCTTATAGTTCTGCGAGAACGGTTGCACGCTATGCACCACCTTTTCTTATAGTTTTCTTAACCTCATTCATCTTGAAGGTAATGCCAAAACAATTTGTGCAAAGGTAACTGTTCATCGTACTATTTTCCTTTTTTTCTTTTCTTTTTTCCCACTTGTCTTTTTGTTTCAATTTAATGATGTTCATGAGAAGCGAGCCTGAAATATTAAGAGATTAAAAGCATTTGTTTCCAATCAGCAAAGGACAACAAAAATGTGGTACCTAATTTGAGGCAAGATATTCGGTGCATTGGCTCAAGATGAACTTTAAAGCAATCTTTAAAGATCCCAAGACTTCATCCAATTTGATTGAACAATTCATGCCTAATGGGGGAAGATTGTTAACTACCATATACGTTTCTTATATTTTTTTTTTGTATAAGGTTCTAGATTGTGAATCGCCATTTGGTGAAGACAATAAAGGAATTCGAATTATATAGATATAATGTTATTTGTTCCATATATATATATGGAATGCCATATTATAATGACGAGGTATATCAACTATTTTTCGAAACTGTTTTGCAAAAAAATAGGTTATATTGATGATGCCATCTCTTTTTTTTGTTAAAGTTTTAACAAACTACCCCATTATTGTGGTTATCTACACTTTGTTTTCTGCAAGAAATTTCTTTTGGCAAGTAACAGTTTTTTATTTTTTCTGAAAGCTGAAAAAAGTTCTAGTTCGAAATAGGAGGAACATATGCACAACAATCCAGATCTCATACAAAAAGGCCAGCCAAAAGGTATTATTTGTTTTTCTTAGCCTTGTATAAGTTTCTAAAATTTTTCCAGCATATAACTAATATGGAACTAAATATATACCCGCTCGAATTTTCACATACTCCTCCTATTTAAGCCTTGATGTCGTTGCTATGTTAAAGTTCTAAATCCAATCAACTCCAATCGTGAACACCACAATTAGCCTGTGTTGAGCCCTATATAGGCCCATACTGCAGTATTTTCAAATCGACATGGGCCACCAGCTGAGTCCACTTTGTTATCATTTATAATAATCTAAGATCTTATCCAAAAAGGCAAGCTGGAAGATATTATTAGCATTTTTTGGCCTTGTATAAATATGCAAGGTTTTCTTAGCACATAATTGATACGGAGCCAGACAAACACCTACACGGATTCTCACAATATGAATGGATTTGATCCATTGGGAACAATTATCGTGCAGAAATGTGAGTGTGATTTTTTTCCGTCTTTTGTGATTCTTTAATTCTGTCCCTCTTTATGCCTTCTTGCATCGACAGACATATCCATATGCAAAAATTTTAGCTGTGGAGCCTCTTGATTGAACCTGTCAAGAGCATGCCTTTGCATAATTCTAGCCTCAGTCTGGGTTCAGGCCTTATTTCTAGCTGATGTAAAGCCTTGGAGCTCACTCATATGTGGTGGTCTTATTGGTCCTTGCTACACCTTTATGTTTTTTTATAAACTTTGCTCATTAAACTGGTATTAACTATTTTTAGACCATTTCACATATGGATTATCTTCATTAAACAGATTGTAATTATCATTGACACTATGCTTGGTCACCTCTCTAATGGCAAGTATTGCAATTTGTTAATTAAGCAGCCGACAGGTTTAAGTTTTACTTGGTTTTATTGTCAAAACCTTCGCTGACCTGGTCCTTAGAAGACCTCCGTAGTGTTATGAGCACTAGGGAGATTGTCAGGTTCCATTTTCTCTCATGCAGTTTCTTATGTGATTATGGCCCTCTCTGTTTACAGAGTGGCCTTGGCTTCAACGAGGGTGTAAAGTTGGCGAGCAAGTCGTAGCATTGGCAAGAATTATCAATGATACAGATATGGATCTTGAATCTGGTGTCTCACTAGTATGTTACCTTCCAAGTTGTATTATGTTAGTTGCCAGAAGCACCATCCATTTTCGTAATGATAGGAAAAGAGAAGGAAATGTTTGGTTGAGGGGGTGGGGGGGAATAATTTTACTGCTCATCTTACAGTTTGCATGTGTTCTAGAATTCTACATTTATGTTTGTCCAGACTTTAGAAGTAGCACTTCCATGTCAGATTTCTTCGTAAGTAATGATCTTTTTTTCTTGCTGGGCAAGAAAAATTACAGCGACCATCCTAGTAAAATTTTCTGCTTGAGAAATCAGAGAAGCTGCATCTATTGAACAGCTCACATGGCTTCTGCCCAATTCGAGGATTGTATTTTGCCTTTATGCATTGTATATGTTTTATTACTTCAACCTCATTCATTTCATTTCTGGCCATTAAGCTCGGATATTTGGCATTCAGAGTAAGGGCATGTGAAGATGAAAAGAAGTCCATCAAAAGCTCTGAAAGAGGAGAAACAGAAATATGGTAGCAGCAGAGAAGCCATTGCCAACAAGTATGCAACTAACAAGGAACAACAAGGCAGGAGGTGCTCATCCTCCAAAATATCAAAACAGAATGACATTTCACCAGCTTCATTCTCTTTGCGTGATGCAGGTATCTCAGAGGATCATTCAATTGGCAGCATGGCTGCCTTCTCCTCAGGGATGGCCTTGACATGGGCATCAATGAAGACTGGATTTCAAAATTTTAGGGCCAACATATGGGCAAGGAAATTTCTTCTGCTGGGTAAGGTTCAGGAAACTACACATTATACTCGAGTTTCCTCCTTTTGAGTCACTTGATAAAGTTTTTCAGACTCTGAAGCAGCATCCAACTAGGGACCATAACAATGAATATGGTTATGGTTGTGGTGATGATGATATGAATCATGTCGTGAATTTCATAAGCGCATTCAGATATATAGTATGGGCCGGGCACGCTCATAATAGGAAGCCAAATTCAAATCTGGTTTTACCATATCGGTATTTTGTTTCATGAAAACATAATGGAAGTTGTGCAGAACTACAGACTATTCAAAAAAGCTAACAACTCGTCACTTTTTCCCTCCAAGGAATTTGGGTTAGCATAGGAGATTGATGATACCAATACCCATATTGCTGTATTTGTTATAGGGGCTGAGTACATAACTCAGACAGCAGTGAATATACCTTTGTTCATTTGGTTTCATCTCCTTTATATGGAATCAGAGAATTAATGAAGTGCTGCTTGGTTTGACAAAAGAATAAATAAAACTTTTCTTCTTGAAATGTTGCCAATTACTTTTGATATGGTGTGAGCTTACTTTCCAGGTGGTGAGAAAAAGGGTGTCAGAAATCCTTTCTAGAGCATGGAAGCTGGTTTTTCGAGGTTTCTGTTTTCCAGATCTTAATGACTTCTTCTCCATGTTGCAAATTGGATGAAAAAGTGACGAGGTAGATTTGTAGTTTCTTGCTCTGGAATTCTAAATATCAATCCTGATGAGATGATCTGGTGGTACTGATGTAGCTGTACGATTAGATGTTTGTGATAGGTGCATCCTAACAATTGAGATTTGATTGATGGATTTACGATAAGTCTGTCGGTGGGTTTGATAACAATCAGATGCATTAGTCAAGGTGGTTTGAGGAATCACAGGTTGTATGATTCAGAATTGGTTGTGTTATTCTATGTTGCACCATCCACAGCCAAAACTTTACCTGTTGGAATGTGCCCTGGGTGTCCACTGTACAAAAGGTAGGAAACATCTATAGAGGGTTTTTGACAGCCTCTAAGAGGTATCTCATTTAATAAGTAATGATCCACACAAGCAAATTAAAGCAAGCAAAAGTATAAGAATCCCTGATCTCAACCAAACCTTGTCAACAGCACCAAAAATTAAACCCTGTCAACTTGTGCTGGCTACAAAGAAGAGTTTAAACATGGTATTCAAGTTGTTCAACCTTCTGAATAGAAGGTCCCCACCTTCTCATACTCAAAAGATAAAGGGTTTTACATCATATCCATGACAACTATAGCTTCTCATGCTAAGAATCAATCTTTTTGGTGATGCTTTGTCTTATTCCGCTGTACAGGTTGAAGCAAAAAGAGGATTAGAACAATACCCACTTGGCAGAAGACTTCTCCTTCATGGTCTTGGAGTGCGACAAGCTTCCGTCCATCTCCTTCTTTCTACCGTCTGAACCAATCATCAGCCTTAACCAGAACCTTCCTTTCTTCTTCCTCTTGTTGTTGTTGTCTTTCTCCTTCCTCCCCTTTTCTTTCTGCTTCCCTCTGTCTTCCTCGCTGTTCTCTCTCATCACAAAGGCCAAGGATCGGCTCTTCCTCAGTGGTTTGGATTTGCCAGGGTTTCCTTTTAGAAGGGAGAGCCATGTGGTCTTGGTGTCTTGGTTAGGAGGGGAGTAAACTGATGAAGAGAGATTGGAGTCAGAAAAGCATGAAGAGGTGGAAGAAGCATTGGTGGTGGCTGTAGAAGAAGGGGCTGAAATATGAGACAGCCTCTCTCTGAGGCAGAAAGGGCAAACCCCTTTGGACTGCCTGTGCTCTGGATGCCTCCTGCACCTGCCATCCATCTCTGACCTTCCCATCTCTCTCTCTGTGTATCTATCTATCTATCTAATATGGTGCAAATCTTATTAGATCTCTTATATTGATCTCAGTTTATTATCTTCCACGGGCTCCATATATAGATATAAATATAGAAAGGAGAGAAAAAGGAATGAGGAGCCGAAGGTGAGCTTCTGGGATTCTTCCTGTCATGTGTTTCCACATCATACTTTGGTATTTGGTCATGCCTTCTTTTTATTGTAAGTTGACCATTCAAGTCTGGAAAAAATGACGCGAGCCCACCCAACCCATTACTCGCCGAGGAGAACAAGTCGTCTCAGAGTCGTGCACACAACACGCGGTGCAGCGACCTTGCCCACAAGACTTTTCTTAAATGATGAACAACAAATAAGGCAATCTAGTCAGCAACCCTATTCTCCTTCCAATACACATGAACAACCTGAATAGAAAGGCAGCTGGATACCAATCTCTGAATATTTCTGAGTAATGGATGACCATCGTCCTACTTCTCAGCTTGACAAATCCACTCAATCACCGTAGAAGAGTCTTCCTTCAGGATGATACGATCAGTCCATAGAAAATTCCTCGTATAGGTGATCCCCTCGATCAGTCATATCGCTAATGCGTTGCCTGCCTGCCACAACCAACCTGAAGTTGTAGTCCCAAATCACAAACTCCGTCTCTTCTCTGTCTCCGCATGCCAAGACGCTACCGTCAAAATTCACCTTGAGGTGGCCAAAGGGTGGGGCTTCTAGAAAACAAAAGTCACGCGAGGCGTTGTAGAAGCGGTATGGAAGGCGGATGAAGCCCACCAACGTACCAGCGTAGCACCATAAATCAAGCTTGATTGCCCATCAGATCATGTTAAAGTTGGCTAGGAGGTCTCTGGTGGCGCACAATATTATTGTGTATTTATTGATGCTTCTTCATGGTCGCATACTTGCATGAGTTCCCAGCGGCAATATCCTGGAAGTTAGCTGAAAAGAGGACGTCGAGGAGGAAGGCTAGGAGGATGTTAAATTTGCAGTTCTTGCAAGCATAATATCTAAAATTTTCAAAAATTTTGGGATTTGCCGAACTAAAATTCAGGGTGTACAAGAGATATCACTTAAATGTAATATCCAATATTACATCAAGGGCCAACTATATTACGACAAAAGTGGTTACTAGCAATATTTTTAAATACCACTGTAAGGAAACAAAATATTGCAAATATTTTAGCGGTATTTTTGTTTTATTTGTTTATGTACCATCTTAAGATGGTGACGGCAATTAATATCGATATTGTCAAAAAAAATGATAATTTTTTTTTTTTTGTTTTAGCGGCATTTGTAAGTGCCTTAAGGCTTCAATCTCAGTATTTTATGTATGTTGGTAAAAAATTCTAAAAAATAACTATATATCCTAAAATTTGAACAAAGGGAGGAGTTCGCTTGTTTGATTTACACAAGAATGCTTTATTTAACTTATAAACATATATTCATATCATTAAATAATAATTTGATGTATATTCTAATATTTTATATTTTAATCATTATTTTATTGAAAAATCTTTTTCTTTTTCATAAAAGTTAAAAATGAACTTACTTTATTTTATTCTTTATAATAATTTCAAAATTTTATTGTGACAATATTTAAAAATTAACGTTTGTGTGTCATCATGATCATATATTACTTTGTTACAAACTCTCTAGGAATAGTTAATTCATGACTATTTTTATTTATGTTGTAATAAAAGGTAATAATAATTTTTGATGCAAAAAATGTTAATATTATTATATTATTTTTTATCTTAAATAATTTTTGATTTTTAATATTTTAATATAAGTCCGATCCAACCGGTGATCTATATATAGTAATGCTAAGAAGATATGCTAACTTGTTATAAATATTTTTACCATAAAAAGTTTCAAGTATGAGAGGTTCAATGACCACCACAATGTGTATGATAGCATATTGGATAACCTCGGTGTGACCAAATCTTCTAAAATTTCATATATTATGATATTATTTATTGGCATATTAGTTAAAAGCCATAATAGTTGTTCTATTTCGATCACATCAAGTTATACCGTAGAATACAAATTGTAGTAGTATTTACAATAAGGTGCCGCCAATAAAAAATATTCATCGGAAAATAATGGTATTTATTCTAAAATGCAGCAAAAAAAATTTCATGGCATATGATAAGAAATGTTAGAAACAGTTTACCACCAAAAATTCAGATTTTGGAGTCTATTTAGAAACCTTTTTTTTTTAATCATAAAGTTTAGAGTTTAGACTTCCTGCTTCCAGCCATGACAAGAGGAACCGATTATCTGGAGAAGTCATAAAAATATGGATATAATATGTTTTAGATTTTTTTTATTTTTTTTTTTTTTGAAGGGACTCTATGCTGGGAACAAAGCAAACTTTTTCTCCATAGTAGGGGCAAAGCAAAGTTCCAATGTGCCGGAGTCACACCAAAATCCGTCCTTCCTTCCTTCGCGGCAATCCACCGTTGGATCGTCCAGAGCACAGATGTCAAAGCGGATCGACACCAGCGTTCATCCGCGTGCACAGCTCTCAAAGCGACCAGTGGACGATCTAACGGTGATTCGCGCGAAAGACAGCGCCCGTGTCCGTCCAACGCTCCGGAACAGGGGGCGGCAACTCTCGTGAATCTCAGACTCTTTGTCCTTCTCGGTCTCCAACCCGCTTTTGCCGACACGGGTCGGCGCGAGGAGTTAAATCAGAATCGGCGAGTTTCGTGCGGGCGAAGGCGAGTACAAAGGCCAAAGTCGGCCGCTCCACCCGTGCGACGACGTCAGTTTTGTCTCCACCTCGGCTCACGTGTTCCGCCCATGGAGAAGGCCGGGCAAGTACACCCACGTAGAAAACCACGCGGCCGGCCGTCTCAACCCCGACACGTCGGGGGAGGTCCTCATGTGGGCCCCCTGCTTCTTAGAATATTATGGGCTGTCGCGGTGGGTGTTGACAAAGTCGGTAGGTTTAGTAGCCAGCCATTCGTTCCCAGTTCACACGTGAGACTCGGAGGACAGGGACGTCCAACCGTACTCCTTGTCCGGGTTCGGCGGCCTCACCGTCCCTGGCGGGGCCCACGTAGGAGGCGCAGGTGGCAATATTTCCAGATGTCCCTATAGAAGTTTATGCGGATCTATCGTACATAGTAGGTCACTGCTCCTCTTCTTCTTCTTCTTCTTCTTCTTCTTCTTCTTTTTTTTTTTTTTTTTTTTTTTTTTTTTTTTTTTTTGGGCACTTAGGCGGGTGGATGATGCCAGACGAGTACGGATGCACCCAATAAAATCAAAAAACAAAATATTTTGTAGTGTCAAAGACAACTTTCTATCGAGTGACTGGCTACACAAGCAAACATTCAATCCGCGGCCCTATTAGCTTCATGGAAGACATGTTTGGCATAAAAAGCTTTTTTATCCCTCACTATTGTCCATATATTTTAGAGCAAAGGGTGGACGCAACCGTTGCCCCTTAGACCTCCTCGGATCTAGCTGATGATTATGATCGAGTCCTTTTTCAAGATGATGAAATTGGCCCGTAAAACATACCAGGCGTGACGAAGGTCCATTCAAGCGGCCTTCAGCTCTGCACTCGAAATCGATATGTTGAAGAGTTGACTGCTTTCTATAGTCACGACTCTAGCAAACGGATTCCGAATAATAAAACCTGCACCGCCCCTTGTATCTCCGTCTAACACAGACCTATCGAAACTGATCTTGAAGAAACTCGAAGATTGGGGCTTCCAGAAGAGTGCACTGGATTCCATAGAAGAGTTAGATTTTATTGTAAAGATAAAGTCACCCGTTTACATTTTGGTTAGGTTTAAAAATAGATAGGGATAATAAGATAATTAAAGGAGAGAAATTTTTCCTCTTTCATGATATAATTTCACTCTACCAAAATGGTGGAATAGAATTGTATCATGTAAGCTCACCTATTTTTAGACATGTAAAGACTATTCTTTACCTATTTTTGATGTTTGGGAATATAAAGAGGAATAAGGCCTTATCGCATGGTTATACCACCTACCAAAAGTGTGCATTGATTAGTGCTGGATGTCAGATTTTCGAGGACACTGTCCAAAAGGATTAGATTATGGTTTAACATAATGATTGCTACAACTTTATAATGGCCATTATAGTGGCGTTGGTGCCCTTTTATTAGGTTATATGTAATCATAGAAAAATGATCACCATTAAAACATGTTATTTCTTTTTCAGAATTTAATTCTTCTGATAGTTTTTCTTTCAAACTTCAATATTTATAAAATGAATAGTGATTGGAAAAATAATATTATTCTCTTCCATTATTTCTTTTATCTAAATTTTATTGCTGCATGTAACAATAATAATTATTATTATTTTAAATAAATAAATAAATAACTGCTATTATGATTATTATAATGATCAATAATGGTTTCAAGGGGCCTTCTTATGATATAATTAATAACGATACTATTGACAAAACCTTTTGACCACCATGGATAAACTCCTCTTCACTCCTTATGTCACCTCCATGTGGGACAAGGGAATGTAAGAATTTACGCAAATGCTTCATGGGCCCAACAACTTTTGTTAGGTGGGAGAAGTTACGTGGATCAACCAATTACACAAAGCGTTCTCAGTATGTTGTCAAGAGTGACGCCGCCCGCTGTAGATCTTGCGAACCACACCAGCCCCACGACTCGTGTTAAGTTGCACCATGTAGCAATGGAGGGACTTAACGGTGCCTAGAAGATAAAGATTACCTCGGTGATGGATGCTTGCGGAGTGACACATAGCACCATATCAATATCTTAATCGAGTTGGCAGGGGAGGCCAAGTCAGGCCAACCTTGACTTGGGCCAAGCTAGGGATTTTCTAAGGGCCATTTGGTTTGCAGAAAGCATTTTTTCTTCTAAAAATCTGCAATGCCTGGAAAAATACTTTTGACATATTTGGTTGATCATGGAAAAGTAACAAATTTTCAGAGTGCTTATATTTGATTGATCATCCACTTTTCTGGAAAGGTTATGTGTAATTTCGATTATACCCTTAATAAAAATTAGATCATTAATGCTTTTTTGAGAAAAAAAATAAAAATGGAGTGATTTCTGACCATGGAAAAATAACTTTTTAGTATTTTTCATGGAAAATTTTTTTTCATTAAAATATGGAAATCATATTTTCATGGGAATACAATTTTTCCGTTTTTCTTCTTTGAAAATTCCAACCAAACAAGAGGCATCTCATTAATTTCTCGTTGACCATACGTTTTTCCCTTCTTTTTCTACGAACCAAACGTGCTCTAAAGAAAAATTCTCAGCCTGCTCGGCCAGCCAAATAACAATCAAGAAGTTGAAATATAAGCCACGTAGTATCACAATAAACTTTAAATTTTAACGAGAATAGTCTCAAGGCATGCGGCAGCCAACGTGGAAGACGGTGAAGACTTTTTCCGCTGCAGAAACACCCTTCTTTCCCAAGTCGGCAGCAGAGAGCCAAACATCAACCGGTCCCACGCTTTCCAGAATCCAAACGGAACACGCTTCCGTCTCCATCTAGTCCAAAGCGAACTTAAGGAGCTCGTGCAGTCGTGCACGCTTGATACGTTTTGCTGAAAGTGAAGGAAGAGACGACTGTTTTGGTCTTAGCAGCTGCAATCGCAAAGGGCGCGCGGCAAACATTCACTCTCCTCCCTTGTTTGAGGGGCACGTCTTGGAGTCTGCTCATCAAGGCCAACCACAAATATTTTATCATCTTCTCTGTGGCTGAAGTTTTCCTGTGGAGAAGGATTTATAACCTTAATTGGTAAGTTTCCATGAGGGCTGGCCGGCCGCTCTACTTGGTCGAACAATCTAGTCTGAAAGGTCATATTCATTTCAGCAACTTCTGATTTTCCTCGGCTGTTAATATTCCTCTCAACTCAAAACGCCAAGCTAAATCCCTCCATCTCCGCTACGAGGGCAGAGCAATGTTTTCTTTCTATGGTCGTGATGAAATGCCTTGCATACTTATAAGCAGAGTTTTGTATAAGTATTCGGTGGTTACCGGAACTTTTGACTCACGATCTCAGATTGAGGGCATGATAGTTGTCAAGCCGGAAAGCTCATCCGCAAAAAATCCACCTACCATGATGGCCATTAACTAAAACCTCCATTGAGTTCAAATGAGACAAACTGATCCACAAGTTTGGAAAGCTTCAAACTTGCACTCCGGCAGGGTTGTAGCTCAAATGGTAGAGCCCTCGCGGGTTCGATCCCCTGCATATCCAATTTAATCACACTTTTGCTACCACCAGGATTTCATGAACTGATACAACCTACCCTTAAATGGAAGGTGTTTTGTGCATCATGAATCAGACGACTGTACTGTTCTTATGGCTTTTTTTTTTGTCAGGTGCAGCGCACGTCAGCTGTGGACTCCTCCATTTCCATCTTGCGAGGGGGCAGCGTCAGTGGGAAAACGGAAGCCCTTGGTTCGGCCAGTAGTCGAGCATCGGGCCCAAGCCCGTCCCGGCCCAGGCAATAGTAATTTGCGTACAACTTGAGAATGGGCTTCTCGTCAGACCAGACCAGGCTCACTCTCTCCACTGAATGGGTCTCATCTCAATGCCATGCAACGATATTTTTGAGAAAGACAAGCGACTTGTGAGAAAGATGAAGCTGGAATTTGTGCGAGTACGGATGCCAAAGATTCGCATCTTGGAGTCCTCAAACTTGATGTCACATTTTCTGCGGTAAAACAAGTCTTCCAGTGGGATGGAAGCCACACCAGTTGGCACAGTTTTATGACGAGACCATTCACAGGAGCTGGACCCCTGTGGGATCACTTGCATACTCTGTTTTCAAGTCACAGACCATTCACATGAGCTGGACCCCCCTGGGATCACTTGCATACTCTGTTTTCAAGTCAGCCTTGCTGTACATTAGAAAGCTTTTGTAATCATTCGAGTGTTATGGACTGATTTGATGCTGATTCGAGAATCCTTTGATGTTTGGCAGCTGTCATCTTTGTCTAGGGTTCCAAGTCCTTCCAACCTTCACTTCCAATTGGGAAGGCAACATGTAGCTAATTAATCTTAGAGAATTTGATATGTATCACTTCTGTTCAGAAGAAGGTCATGAGTTTGAGGTTGCGAGGATAGTTTGGTAAGAGTTGTGCGCTCCTTAATGTCTAGCACACTAGAATGCTTTCAGGTAATTTAGGTAGCAAATAGCAAAAAGTAAACTTGTTCTAGAGATTCTTGGCGTTAGTTAAATGGCTTGCCTTTCCTGGAAGAACGCAACCTTCTAACCCCAAATTAAAAGAAAGGAAAAGAAAAGGAAATAATAATAATAAAAAAAAACAAGGCAACGCTTTCAAAGGAATAAAGAGCATCGCCTCCCAAAGAAATAATGCATGATGTAATCAATTAGCAGCTTGATGATGATGACAATAAAGATGGTGGTGGTGACAACGATAATGATGGTGTAAGTGGGCGAAGAGGGATGAGCCGTGAGAGGACGTTAAGTCATGCTTCATGTGGAACCTTTGTAATTGATTTAATGGCTATTCTTAGGATGGGTTTAGTTGCTGGTTATTTGTTGGTTAAGAGTAGGTTAACAGCTTAAGCAGCCAAATATATGTCAAAAAGTGAGGGTTAATGCTATTAAGTCAAAGCCCCCAAATGCCATTTAACATCGTTAACTTTATTTTACAGAGAAGGGTGAAATAAAGGTAACCACATGAACTCAATTTTCTCTCTCTTTACCTTTTCGCTTTATCACAACTTATCTCACTAATCCAGAAATGTCAATTAAGATAATTTTAACTAGTCATTACCTGGTTAGGGAGTGGGTACAAATAGTTAAATCTATCTACCTTCTGGTCAACTAATTGGCATCTAAATGCAATTTTAGTAGATATATGTGCTTTAGTGACTTACACTAAAAGGATAAAAGAGGTTCCATTTTGTATATTCACACTTGCATCGCATGTAGTTGATGTTAAAACAAATCCAAGAGGAATTAGCCTAAATTGATGATCAGATTGGATGTGGTGTTTGAATGCATGATCTTTTAGCTGTTGACGCTCCTTCCTTTTCCTTTTAACTTTTTTCCCTTTAATATAGAAGCATATTCTTATATACCGAACCTTTGTTATGACAAAATGGATTAAGCTAACTCCATCTAAAACTATTTTAAGATAAAATTGAATGGCTCAACTAAATACTTCCTGAAAAAGCACTTCAAATATAGTTGAGGACTTGACTAATCCAACTCATTTTAAGCCGATCAAATCATCAATATGTAAGGTGTTTCAATATCATAATCCACCCTAAGAAAATGGATCTGAGTATGAATAATAATCAATTGCAGTAAATATATATATGAGAGAAAATGCAAGAATTTGAACTAGAGTTAGTTTCAGCGGTCACACATCTCTGTTCTGCAATCATACATCATGTGTTTGATTCTTAGGTAATACATCTCAAAAAATCCGAACCCTAATAATTATAGTAGAGTTTCTCTCTTTTTCTCTAAAGAAATTGCGTTTTTTTCTTTTTTTAAAAAAAAAATACACTCTGATAACTTGATTGCATCTGTAAAGTTGCATGAGCATGAAGGCAATCCGAACAAGCCCTATTCACAACAAAGCGTAAACGTTTCACTCCAACCAAACTAGTCCGGACCAACCTAAGGCATAATTCCATAAGAGGAGATTTAATCTAACCCATTTCAATTGGATCACGCGAGATGTTGGAAATTGTGGTCCATTACTCCAAAATGGATGAAATCTGCATCTAAAATCTTGCCCTATTACTCAAGTGGATCAGATCTATTGATCCGATATACCATGATTCAACTCCATTGCTGCCAAAGTGGGTGCGTGTTAACCAAGCCAGCTATATATACGTCCAAGTATACCCTTGCTGGGGCCAATTCCAAAGCTCTTTCGAAATATATTGGGATGTATGAGCTCTGCCCTTGACCTTTAAATATATTAGCTTTTCAATTTCCCGGCCCCACGAAGGAAGGGGACATCTACCGAGCCATGCGCATTAATGGATTGAAAGGGAGATGAGCATGACAGCTTTGATGCCCGACGATCTCTTTAAATGGGAAATTTCCTTTTTCTCATGGAAATAGCGAGTTAACTTTCTGAAAACGAAAGGCCTTGTCATTTTTTTTCTTTTAAACTCAAGTTGCATTGGGTGGGACCATCTCTCACTCCGTAACGAAGAGGCTTTTCTAGCTAAGTATAGCTATAGAAAAGCTAATAAGGCCATGCAGGAGGAAGAGCTATCTAGGACTCTTCATGATATTTTATTTTCTAATTTTATTGGATGTATCCATACTTATGTACTGTAAGGCGCCCGCTAAAAAAAAAAAAAAAAAAAAAACTTAAGTTGCATTTATGTTCATTAGCAAGGTTTTCATTGCTTAGCCACTCGGGCTTATCTTAATACTCCCTCTTTTATTTGTTTAACATTGATAAATGCCCTAAACAAGTATAGTTGTACTCTTTTTTAACTCAAATACTTAATTGGGTCTGCTAGTTTCCCATGCACTAGTAAGAAGTTATTGTTTCTACCTTTAAGAGCAAATTCAAGTGTTGTAAATGGTTTCTATGTATCTAAAAATTAATTGATATAGAAATATATGTTGTGCGCGCGCTGTAAGGAACCAAATTTATGTATTTTGGAAGCCTCCTGCATATACAATATTGATAGTATAAACATCTTGCAATAATTTTAGTATGCTAGATATATCATAGAATATATAAATTAAAAACCCACACCATTATATATATATATATACATACATACGTGTGTGTGTAGCTCTTAATAAATATATTTATCTGAATGTTAATCTAATAATGCTTTGTAATGCTATCCATGATATCTAATTCAACAAGTTTAATAAAAGATAAACAATATAAGTCAACTTAATTACGCCATGAGTGCCTAGAAGGAAAATGTCAACTAGCATGAACCCAGAGCAAAATAAACCAGGGTTGAGAAATGTTTTGGATGGGCCATATGCCTAGGTGATAAGGGCCCCTTAGGCAAAAGTTTTCTTGATCCTTTATTTTTGAAGATTGTTATATCTAGGTTGATGGTAGGTTATCCTCTAAGTAAGAGAAGAGAGTCACATCTGTCACCCATGCTTTACCTTTCAAGAAATATAATGCCTATCAATTTCAAATAAATATAGTTAGAAACAAACTAAAATTTTAAAGTTGCCAGTCAAGTACTGAAATTTGCAAAATTTCGTGACAAGAGAAGTGAATGAAAGTTTTGTTAATTTCAAAACATGAAAATCTCCTACCTCCTTTTTTTTTCCCCTATGGGGGATTTTCCTCTCTTCCAAATGATCAGGTTGCCTCGTAACATTAAGAAAAGAAACTTTTGTTGAATATAGTAGCAGTGCCTTGTTATTAAAGAAAGTAGAAAAATAAGAAAAGAAGCTTGTAATAGTAGTAACTAATTACTAATGAAAACTAGGATACTAATTAGTTAGGTTAGCGAAGTCACCCGGGTTGGATACCAGTGACTTGTGTTCATATTTTACCCTTAGGTCAAGTTAGCTCCAATCTTAGTTCTTAAAAGGAATAAATTATAAGTTGCTTGGTAACAGGATTCCAATCTTATAATTGCATTCCTAATTTCTTATTTTTGTTTCTCATGAGATAACCACTCATTCATCTATGTTAATTCTACGCTAGAGCTACCGTCCAAAATTCAACTCCACAGCGATCCAAACTTAAAACTTCTTTTTGTATACATATATTAAAGCACGATGTACATTAATGCATGCCAAATTCTAGAAACATAATTTAAAATGGAGGAAGAAACTGTAAATGCAATTCTATATATATATATATATATATATATAATATAGTTGATGGGGTGAAATGGACCATCCTGCTCAGGGCAGGAGATCGTCCCATCCCGGTCGGGTAGACCATAACACTGACCAGGCAAGACCTCGATCCTGCTCAGAACCAGCCCGATCTCGGACTCCGCCGAAGGTTCAGTTGACCTCGGTCAGGCCTTTCCACTGCTACGACCTGCAGCAGCCTCTTATGATGCTTATAATGACGTCCCGAGCCCGAGCTCGGAACACCCTGCTGTGCCAACTGCAAGCCCAAGAGTTCCTTCGACCACAGGACTATTCGCCGACACGCCTTGACCGAGCTCGAGGCGTCCCTTATATTTGCCGACACGCCCTGGCCGAGCTTGGGGTGCCTTCATATACGCCAATGCGTCCCAATCCGAGCTCAGGGCACTCTTAATATTTACCGACGCGCCCCGACCTGAGCTCGGGGCACTCTTAATATTCGACGATACACTCCGGCCAAGTTTGGGGCGCCCCATCCAACAACGCATCCCGACCCTCGAGATTAGGACGCCTTATCGAGCAAATCTTGGAATCGGGGAAGCTAGGCCGACCTCAGCACTCGTCAAGCCGACCTCGCCGAATATACGATGCGACCTCTCATCGAGCTCGGCTTCACCCACGACCGCATCCACGTGCGTGCCAACGACAGCTAAGGACAACGCCATGCTACTACAGCCATATCCTGTCACACTTATCAATGCCTTACCGTTTGCAGGAATGGCCTATGCCGTGCGCCTCAAGCAAGCTCTAGCTACGTGCTATCTATCTAAAACCCATCTCCTCCCATAATGAGGACGGGCCATACCTCCACCACCTGAACACATATACGAGAACTATAAAGAGCCCCATCAGATAACACTACAAAGACTTTTGGACAAACTAAGATCCACTCTAACTTGAGTGTCAGAGGCCCTCACCGAAACCACTGGTGAGGTTTTGTGTAGGTACCCTGTCGCACGGGAGGTGGCTCTCTTTCTTCCGCTTCGGCCGGCAGCTTTCTCGACTCCTCCGACGTGGTCACTCTCGGGCCAAATTTGAACCACAATAATAGTATAGTCGATTAGATGGCTATTTTTATCGCTAATCATACCATAGCGGAAAAAACTTCATCCTTTCCATTGGCTTTTCTGATTGTACGGTTACATGGGAGCATGCCACCCTATGGGCTAGCTCCATTAGCTGCCTTGGTGATTCACGAAAATCCAACGAATGGCAAAACTGTTATCATCATAAAACTCTATCATATAACGCATATAGTTATTTCCCATAATAAAATAAGCTCCTCCCATCCACTCCCCGGCCAAGGTGAATGATGCCCTTGGGTGGACCCCATGTAACAACTCTACTGGGGACCACCATAGGCCGTCAACATCAAGCGGCCCAGATTAGAGAATCAAGCGAATACCAGCACGTACGAGCGATACGTGTTATTTCACCCTCAAGTCCTTTCCATAAGTGCTCTCCCCTTTTTCTGGCTGCCGCTGCCCTCCAAAGTGTGCCCCAGAAAAAGATAAGGAAAGGAAGCAGGAAAAGGAAAGGAAGCACAGAGAGAGAGAGAGAGAGAGCGCGACGTCGACGGCTCGCTCTATGAAAGAAGTATATTTTTTTAATTTACTAAAAGCATCCTAGGCTTCTTTTACAAAAAAAGGTCCAACATTATGCTGCACGAGCTGACGAGCCCCTACTTTTTTTTTTTTTTAAACTCCCCCTTCTTCTCGGTTGGATTTGCTCGTAGTCCGGAACAGAGGTGAAATTATACATTGCTCCTCAGCGGTGTGACCTCTTTTTTCTTTTCTTTATTTTTGGTGGGCATGGGACAGCCGCGTCCCACTTCGTTATCGTCCCCTGGGAGGAGCGAAGAGGCCCAGCTTGATTCCTTTCGGGTGTTTCAAGAGGTCTGCAGGGAGCCCCTCATATCAGACAGTTGGAGTGGTCCATGGTGTCAATCAAACATCCTATTTAATCTTCTTAATCATCAGATTCTTGACTCTAAGCATTAACTAAGTTTATGTCTGTTTCTCCATGAGTAGTTATATATTTCTTTCTCTTATTGGGTTATGTCGACTGTTGTGATTGGAATGCTGCCCTATACTTTCAAAAAAAAAAAAAGAAACTTTTTTATGTGGTGAAAATCCATGCACATCTAAGATGGCTTTTGGTTTAGGAATGAGAACAGATATTAGCAAGAAAAGTTATTTTTATTCAAATTTATTTGTACCAAGTAATATCTAATTTAAGGGAAAGTTACTATGAACTATTCGAGACCTAATGCCTTAGTTATGCTGATCTCTCTGTCTTATTGTACAATGATCTATAACAATAGTTGCTCAAACAACTGGCCAAATGGTATGCCATTAAAAATTACTGTGTTTCTCTGTGTCAGTTATGCTAGCTCTTGTCTCGAGCTGACAATTTAATGTTTGTGCCTTAAAGTAAGAAAAAAAGCGACGGGATAGGGATCTTGCGAGGGTGCAGTCTCTCAAGAGAGAAAGTTCCATTGAATCAAGAAATCCAAGATGAATGTTATGTATCGAAATTTAGTTAAGTTGGATCAAATTTTGGCACCAAATTAATATCCTAGCATAAGTTTAAAGTTTCTCTACTCCATAACTCGAAACAAGCTCTCTTCTTTTTTTTTAACAAATAAGCCAGCTCGAAACATGTCCGATTAACTTTATTGAACCACAAACTTGTGCAATTCCAAGAAGTCCAACAGTCTTGGCAAGTATAGGTTTGAACACCGGACTAACTGGAAAAATGTAGGCTACCACTTAGTTCTCTTTATTTCAAATTACAGCGAAACCATCTATGCCATCAAAGTAGAGTGAGGCCATCAAACTAACTAATAGGACCTAACATACTACAAACTTATCTTGGTATGGCTCTAAATGTCTCTCGACGCATAAGGTCAACCTTCTATGATGGATGGTGTTTCGTCATGTTTGTTAAGGCAAGACAATCCAGCCACACTATGAACAGAGTCATAAATCTTCTCATGTTCTTGTGATATTCTCTTCCAAGGAACAAGTTCTTGTGATGTTCCATTAGGGGAAAATAGAGCATTGGTGGAATACTATGCATTACAGTAACAGACAAGAATGAGCAAATTAAACAGTCAATGTAAAAGCAGGAGCAACTTGGCTGCAGATTTGGTTGCCGCCTACATTGCAGACCGTGGAGGAGAAGGGTGATTGAATGAATAGTTCTTTTATCACATGATGTTAGGGGTTTCTGTAACTTGAATAAATTAGTGGGAGTGGTAGTTGATTGACAAGCCACCAAGCTATTATAAAGTAGGAACTTTTTTATGAGCAGTAATGTGTATCCTAAAGCATTTGTAACTCTTATTAAGATAGATAGGTTTCAATATCTGTGTCCAATTCACCTGACCTAATCTACAAACTCTTCTTAATGACATTTTTTTCCCCAATTGCTTGAGAAAAAAAAATTTGTTTTGCTTAAGATAATGACCAAGGGACCAATAGATATAACGCCAACAAGGAACTCCGAGAATGCATCAAATACACTTTGAGAAATCTTGCTACATTAAGAGAAAGAAGAATATAGCTAATTCATGAAAGTATTCAATATGGTGATTAACTAATATTTAGCTTCAGACTGACATCTTCACGACCACATTAAACATTGAAATAAGTAGACGGCGGCTCTCGATTTGTTGCTTGTCGGTATAACATGGGACTAAATTCCACGTTTGGAAGTGACTATGAAACACTAAGGATTCTATGTTGATTAACCTTCTAAAGAGAAGGGAATCCTGTCACCACAAGACATGTCATTCTGCTTCGCTGGGTGATTGCTTTCATTGCTCGCATTTTGGCATCCCTAAGTTGTTTCCTATTCATTTTCCTGCGTGACCTGTGAATCACCTCGACAAGGCCCCATGGGATAGTTACCGAAGGCATGGTCTTTCTGTAGGGACCGAAACGAGAGATCCAGGTATATGTATTTGTGGATGCAAATCTCCTCATAGCAAACTAGTAATCACTGTTTCTGATATTGTTTGGAGACTAGAGGAAAACTATGGAAAAGATCTATTGAACAGTCCCCCTTGATGCATGGTGGGGTGGGAATTTCTTTGAGATAAGGCTAAGGGTTTGAGGATTAGTGTGATACTTGCAAGTGCTAATAATGCGAGTGCAATACTGTAGGCTCTCTTGCCCGCAGCAGGTCCACCACCTTTTAATGCTAAAATGACAATGAAATCAAAGTAGCACGCACAGATGGCTATAAGAGTTCTCCAAAATATCCTGTACACTCTGAAAGCCCTCCATAACTCAACCTACATGAAAGCATCAAGTAACAGATGCTCAATGGAGGAAAACCAGCATGAGCTCCAATATATTTTTCTCTTCTGTTCATCAATAGAGGACTTTTTCTCAGGTGTGATCCAATCATCACCATTCAGATAGGATAAGATCACTTTATATACGCTGATCTGTCAAAACATATTACCGTGTGGATGAGGCCCACAGGCCACATCTGGCGTGAATTTTAAAGCTCATAGATATGCCAATGGAGGCTGAAAGTATCAGCTAATAAAGCTACACCCTGAGGAAAAGGAGCTGAAAGTATCCTCCTCTTTTAGTTTTCTCATGATTTCCCCCACTTCAAAATGGTTGCTCCATAAACCCCATGAACCAGGCTTCCAAACTTACTAGAATTTATTGTACGCAAGCAACGTACGTACACAGGCCCTGAGTGGTAAAAAGATAAAGCCAGAAAATTTATGGGAAAAATAAAAAAAAAATGGATTTAGCTGTGTCAGAGTCGACCAATGCTGAGAAGGGTACTTAATTGGGGTAAATTTGCTGCGTTATAATAGTAGAGTTTGCATTATAATAATAAAAAGATTATTTTGTAAAATCTCAATTACAAATAATGTTCGATATATTAGTACTTTAATAACAATGATAAAGATATATAGACGTTATCTTGCCCAAAGAAGTGAAACATTCCCCGCTTACCGCCTACAAATATCCTATCTACACCCAACAACACCCCTTTATTCCCCATGCCATCTCCCCTCAACTCTAACCAAGGTGACGAGTCCACCACTAAAACTTCATACAGAGAAAACAGCGAGTTTTTGAGTTAGAAAAGAAGATAAGTCGCTTTCCTCCTGTCCTCTCCAGCGCCGAAAACTATGTCCCTTTTGGCACGGTTCACACTATAGAAGCTCTATTTACACTGCCATTTTTAAAAGGATCCCCCAAAGTTTCTTGCTCACTCCCACCCCTTGGAGCAGTACCAAGAGAGGCTCGGCTCCTGCTCCTCGGAGAACAAAGCACTGCAAAGCTCCTCCCCGCTCACAAACCCCTCCTCCAAGTAGTCCTTCTGACCTAAAGCTCTGCTCTCAAACAAAGACGAAGAGGAGGAGTAGGATCTGAATCCCGTAAAGTAGTCTTGGTCGAGCACCACCCTAGAATAAGGGCTGTTCTCATCATTAAACACCACACTCGAATCGCTGTCCGAAGCCCCGTCCCTAAATATCAAAGCCGGCCTCTCCTCGGCGTCTTTGTTCTCCAATCTCGTTATAGTTGCAGAGTTTGCTAACTTGGCTTTAAGCTGCTTTATCTGAATAAAAAATAATAGCGACAATTATAATTTAAACCATTTGTATACATATAATATGTATGAATTAGTTAAGATCATGGAACTGAAGTGAGTAATTGTTAAATCAATAATAGTTTCTCTGATACATGCTATGTTTAGATAATTGTAGTAAATATTGCGGGGCTTGCGTATATAAATATACTGCAAATAATCAGGTGATAGTTTACCTCGGCGGCGAGCTTCTCTTTGTCATGGAGGAGGGCGTCGCAGTCGATCTTGAGAGTCTCGTAGCGGGCCCGGAGGGCGGCGTAGTCGCCCTCCATCTGCTTGGACTTCCACCGGGCGCGGCGGTTCTGGAACCAGATCGCCACCTGCCGGGGCTGGAGGCCTAAATCTTGGGCCAGCCGGGCCTTCCGGTCCGGGTCCAGCTTGTTCTCCACCTCGAAGGTTTTCTCCAGGGTCTTCACCTGGTCCACGCTCAGCCGGCGCTTCTTCTCTCCCAGAGCTGAGCGACCGTTGGAGCACAGCTCTTCGTCTTCCCACTCCACTCCATCCATCATGGACTGGAATCTCTCTTCGTACTTCTCTTTCTCTTGCACTATATATAGAATTCAATGAAATAAGAAGCGATTAATGATATAGAAGAAATAAGATGCGTGTGTGCGCGTGTGTGTGCGTGTGTGTGTGTGTGAGAGAGAGAGATGGGGATGAGACCAGGTTCCTTCTCTTGCAGTCCTCCAAAGGAGTCTGAGCTACTGGGCCTCTTCATGGGCTTGCTTTGTTGATAGATTATAAGGTGGTAAGTATGGAGGTGATCGGAAGGAATGGAAAATGAGATGGGTATTTTAAGAGGAGGAAGAAGAGATGGAGAGTTGGGTGGAAGGTTTAAAGGATAAGAATGAAGAGTCGGTCCTCTTCTAGAGCTCCTCTTCGTCGCTCAGCTTCTCGCCCATCTCATCTCCTTCTGAGATCATCACCAGATGGGAAGATTTCGTTTTCTAAATCTTCAACTCTCCATGTCTGCTCCCAGGTCAAGATGGAGAGAGAGAGAGAGAGAGAGAGGTGGCAGAAGAAGGGCCAGACAGAAATGGGGGATGCCATGTGGCTATAAAATTGAAGCCAGAGAGTAGGGGTTGGGGTGGTGGGGTTCAAGGGAATTTATTTGATGGACCTGGTCCACTGGACCTGTCCAAATCCAGGATGATAACCGGATGAATTTTGATCTCTGTTTTGATCTTGAATTTCTTAAAAACAGGAGTGATGTGGCGAGTGGCCATTGGACTGGTCCACTGGACCAGGGCCATTTTAATAATTTCTGAGGGTCCAGAGGAAGGTTAAGAGGCTGACCCTTGGTCAAGGGGAGAGGAAGAAATGAAATGACATCCAAATGAAATGCAGATACATTACTTTAAGATTTTTTATAATTCTTTTGGTCGAGGGGACAGCGTAGGGCGAAGGGGGAAATATTTTATTCGTATTCATTTTGGATATAAAAGCTTTTATATTAATAATCAGCCTATCTCTCCCTCTGATTTATTTTTTCCCATTAATTAGCCGGGCCAAGCTTACTGCCCTTTCAGGTTTAGAATATCCTACTACTGTTTTCATCCAAATCTTATCAAAAAAAAAAAAAACACATATCCTACTACTGTTTTCATCCATATCTTTTCAAAACACACACACACACACACACACACACACAATTCACAGTATCAGTGGCTTGCATAAAGACACCAACTATAATGAAATGGTGTAGTAGAAAGCCATTTACAGCAATCCTATTAAATAGCCAAATGTTTAAATAAAACCTTGATTTTAATATTGTTCTATGTGTTTCATTCTTTTTTTTTTCTATCTATAAGTATGCTTGGATATGCATTATTGCTACTGAATGAAAAATTCCAGATAAAATTTGTTTAAAACTAGTAGTGACCAAGAATAGTCATTTTCATCTTACTAGTAAATACTTTTAGGTAGGAATTCATAGCAATTAATTGGAGATATTTTCCATTAATGGTCTTCCTCAAGTGCATATGAAGTGTGGCAATAACAAAGAAAAAAATAATTATCCTCTTGATATTTCATATGGAGTTATAATTAAAGATCAGATATTATTCATGAACTTTTTTAGTGAATTAAATATTCAATAAAGTAGATCAAATGAGTTCTATTATTTAAATTTTATTTATACTCTATATATAGTTCATTTTTTTTTATTTATAATGAAGGCTACATTCTTCTATTATTCCAATAGTGCAACAGCTGCAATAATTTTGAACTATTAGGTACAGAAATAGGAGTAGTGCCATTGTTGGTCAGTAGTTTTTAACTAAAAAGGCCATTGTTAGATAGATTGTAAAAGATGCCTTCTCTGTCTCTCTTCTTTTGCTCGCAGAGGTGTAAAGAAGCTTTTATACGATAATGATGGCAACATAAATAGCTTTTTTATTACCATTTTAGTTTCTTGTATTAATCCTAGTCCTATTTCCTTAAGTATATATACCACGCCAAACACTTGCTGAGATGATCATAGTATCCATCCCACAAAAGAATGATTCACCTTCCTTCGCACCCATACACCAACGGATCATCCACAGAGTGCTTTGAGGTCTATGCAGTAGATGATCTAACAACAGATGGGCGTAAAGAAAGTTGAATTCTTCTTTTGCGCGAGGGATACAGCTGTGATTCGATCAAAGGTTGCACCTGCATGTTTAGGGAACGTTATTAGTTGATGAGTTCCTTAAAAGCCTGTGAATTGAGTCCTATCTATTAAAGAGTTAAACTTTTGGTTACTTCATCATTCTATGGTCAATGGAGTATATAATTATATAGACAGGGGACAGATTAACTATGTACGTACCATGTAACCTATGCTCCTTTACATCTGGAGTTGCGACTGGCATTAGATCGAAGGGTGTGATTGATTGCATGTACAAAATGCTTTCAAGAAAATCACAATTAATCGTGTGTTACCATTTTTCTTAATTTCTTGGTACATATCTTAGGTTACTCGAACATTCACTAATAGAACATTTTGAAACGAAAGCCAATTTATCATCGTTGGCTTCTTCAACATGAGTTATTACCAGAAGAAAACTTCTCGGACATGAGCTGGGAGTTTTGGCTTTTTTTTTTCCTGCATCTTATTTCATGCGTACCCTCTCCAGTTTGTTAATTGCTCCACAACATTATTATTAGCTATTTTCTTTCAAAGTCTCTTCGGCGAATAACCGATGTGGGGCTAAACACACGTCCGTATGGGTCCTCATATACTTTTTCCATTTGAGCCCTGACGTCCTCGTCAGGCTAAGAGTTTAAATTCATTCAAATCTAATCACATGTATCACAATAGGCCCATGGTCAGCCTTTATTAATTCGTACTGTAGTGTTTTCTAGTCCACATAGGTTATGGGCCGAGTTCGCCCTGATACATTTGTAACAATTTAGAACTTCACCCAAAATGACTAGTCGGAATGTATTATTCGAATTTCTTAGTCTAGTATAAATACTCAAAATCTTTTCGACGAATAACTGATGTGGAACTAAATATACGTCCGTATGGATCCTCACACAACATCACAAAGCATCCAAAAAAAAAAAATCTTACATGCCTATGAGATCAAGATGTTTCTCGATCCAATCATGCATTGTATGCAATGCAAGTTAAGGCATTGGAGCGTCATGCTCATTGTGTTCTTTTTTTTTTTTTTTTTTTTTACTTTTTACCAGTAGGTACATATTTCGGCATGCACGTTCAAGCTTTGGACCGATTGATTCCGTACGTTAGAAAGTTGTCAGTCACTCTTGGAGTCTCGCTAAAGTTGCTTCGTAGATGTAAACGTTTCCAAGTCCAATTAATAGCACTGAACTGATGAGGATGATGATCATGTTCCCTTTAGAATCCCTAAAGATGAGATTAAAGCTGTGAAGTTAACTTTTTTGGTATCATACATGCATGCCAAAAGTGCTGTTCGTTTTTATTTTTTATTTTTTGGATATTGTCAGTGATGAACCAAAGTAAGTCCGGGGTTCTCAAAATCATTTTATTATAATATATTATCTCGTTGTACAATAAAAAGTAACTTCTTTTTTTACTTATCAAATAACAACATTTGTTGTATCATGCATTGGCTTAGCTTGAACCTATCAACTCACTCTTTCTCTCTCTTCCCCACAATTTTCAAGGGTTTTTTTCGCAAAGCATCCCTTCCATTATGGATGAATTACAAACAATAAACACCTCTTCTTATACATTTGTAGATCAAGACCTTTCTCATCCCATAAATTTTCTAACAGACTCTGACGTAACTTGTCATTAATCATGATGGAATATTTTTGCTGCATTTTTTCATTCTTCGCTCGCTTGATCCTTTAGAGCTTCTAATACTTGTCAGCACTATTGTTGTTAAATTTGATTTTCTCACCGCCACTGTTACGGGAACTTGATTTTGTCTTAAATTCGAAGAAGATGGCAGCACAAAGTAGTGTATTCAGGGTGTAGATACTTTAAACAACCAAGTGAGAGGAGAATATCAAAAAATACAATAAATGTTTTGTGATGGGAAAAAATACAATAAGTATTTCAAAATGACCGATGAGAAATTATTTTAAGATATTATTGCAGAATTTCTGGAATAAAAAGATGTTTTGATAATGAAAAAAATTCTCTCTCTTTTTCCCCCTTTTCAAGGTCTAGACTGCAGACTTATCATTTGGAAAACCTATAACATTGGTAATCTTTGGTAGGCTGGTTAGACAACTGACACCACAAACTATGGTATCCCAGAAGCTCGGATCCATGCATGCAGATTCCCTGAGAAGAATATGATATCCCCCATAATAAAAACTATGGTGGCAGAGTTCCTGCTTTCTATGAGAAGAACCTTACAAACACAGTCCTCTGAAATTGAAAGGATACAATTGCAGGGAAACTTTTATTTGTAGTGGTCCTGACGCTGCATCATTTAGCTTCCAAGTTCCAAAAACATTCAAAAAAGCTTCTCTCTTTTGCTTCTGTCCCCCTCAAGTTCAGGTGACGAACATGGGGGCATTTGCAGTCATCTTAGCTTGTCTTCTCAGCCAATCCCACCAACTTAGAATGGTGCTCTAATAGCCCGCACTTCCAAGTTCCAACTCATAGCACATAGCAGCAGCATCGTGGGCCATGCTGTGCATTGAGTTTTCTCCGAAGAAGCTGGCCCTCCTGGCATTAAATAGGGTAGTTTCCTCTTTTTATTTCAGTTTGCGACTCACAGCTCATTGCTGTTGATTGTAGAGATACCTGGGAAGGAGAGATCTCTTATCAGCAATAGCAGAAACTAGATTGGGAGACCGTGCTAGTTTAAATCATGATGGACCATTGATAATCCATGTTAAATTTCTTTGAAAAATTGATAATCCTGGGAAGGGCACGTGGATTATGTTGAAAATATATTTTGTCTTGAAACTGCTGTATCTTTATTTTATAGAAGTATTATAAAGAAGCTTGCCTGAATTGAGGTGTGTGATATACAGTGCAGGTTTGCGGCGATCTCGTTCCTAAGGTACAACAACCCGGCTCAACCCGATTCAGAACTCTGTCGCAAACAAAGTACCAGTAAGAAAGAGAGAGACAGACATTGGATTGGAGAAAAATCGATTGACTTTTATACCATGTTAAGTTCCTATTTAAAAACTCGGATATTTAGATGATTGGGTTTAATAGTATATAAGCACCACGAGAGTTTTTAACCTATCAGATGTGAAACTATTATTTCTCAACATAGGGGATCATGAGCTATGAAAGCACCATAGGGAATTAGCGAGACCAAATAATGGTATGCCAGCCTGCTTTCAGCTCTCCCACACGTCATGCCAACAATCTTGGCTTAGCCTAGTTGGCAAGTAGTCCATAAAAGGAATATTTTGGCTTATGGTAAAAATTAAATCATAGGGGTAAGGATTCATAGATTGGCAGGGCTAGATGGATGGGCCATGAAATCTATGCCCACAAAGTCCTAGAGAAACTCGTCTGAAAGTGTTAAAGAGGGCGATCACTGTCACTCTTAGTCACGCGTCTCATTTCATTTTTTTTTTTTTTTTTTACCTCAACTCTCTTCTCCAGCTTCCAAGTCGGCAGAGGAATCCAATGTTCAGAGAAAAGCAAAACAGGACTTCTTTTGGCTCTCAAAGTCGCAGCAATCAATTGCTGCACAGCTTTGTAACTAGGGAAAATCGATGCACCAAGCCCCCCTCTTATTACAAAGTGATGGCTTGGTCGTCTCTCTCTGGTTGCTGGTGGCCAGTGGGCCCCTAGGGAATCTTACACACTAGGGAAAATAAAGGCCGGGACTGATGGGAAGAAAGAGAGTAAGTCCATAGAGCTATATATGGGAGCTCTTCATGTGTATCCTTCCTCTGAATGGTACCATGGTCTGAAAAGATGGGCTGGATTGGATTTATCCCTTCCTTCACTAACTCTCCTCCATGCCATGATTATAGATAGCCTGCATGGCAGATGTTGTGGGTGCTGAATATTTGGCAAATGCTTTGGCCAATGAAGAAGGGATGATGACTGCCGGAGATCCCACGGCATTCCGAGCAACAAAGAAGTCCGGCAATGGACTTCGGTCCTAGATAGATCTGATGCTGCGTATGAATGCCGAAATCATAGTTGCTGAAAGATTCTATATCGGCTAGACTCATTTCCGTGTGTGGGCATTTAAGACAGATGTCTCCAAATCCTGCACATATGTTTTGGATGGAAAACAAAACCGGAAAGAGGTCTGAGCGGCGCGTGTACGTGCGTGCGGGGCCCGAAACCAGACAATAACTGGCAGAGGAGCCTGTGTTCTCTCCTCATATGACCCTTACGTGGGCACTGGGTGTCTCACATGCCCCGCGTAGGCAGGAGTGCGACATTTTGTATCAGAACTGAAGATGACTCTAGTCCGAGGATGGGTGAATGAAAGATCCCACATCGGCTAGACTCGTTTCAGAGCCTGGGCATATGATGCGGATGTCTCCAAATTCTGCAGACGCGTTTGGATGGAAAACAAAACCGGAGAGAGGTTTGAGCGGTACGTGCGTACGCGTGCGGGCCCTAAAATCGGATAACATCTGGTAGGAGAGCTCCGTATTCCCCCTTATATAGCCCCATGTGAGCACTGGGTATCTCACGTGCCCTGTGCAGGTGGGGGCGTGACAGTTGCAAGCAGGGGCAACTCACATAACCTGTACCGGAGTCGAATTGGCTAAGATTCGAACTACTTGCGGACTTTTTCGGTGGATCCAAATTGGGTTGGCTTCATTGAGATCAGATCCTATTTGTCTTCAGATCTAAGATTTTCAACCTGATAATCCAATTCAGGTCAGTGCTAGATCTAGAACTCTGGCATGTGCATTACACACACACGCATATGCGTACACATGCATGCCTCCCATCAACTTGACATCAACTGGTCATGATTTTTTTTTTTTTAACTCTCTCTTTTTGTCATAGAAGTAAGAGGGACCTTTGGACATAATTCAGCGGGCTTAATTATTTCAATGGTACGAATTATAGGGCTAGCCCATATTACAACACAAATAAAGCTACTCATGGGCCGAGTTTGGATACAGAACATAACAAGTTTTACATAGGCTTCGTCTGAAGCCCGACTAAACATAAATAGAGTTTAAGCCCGAGGGCCGGCCCATGATCAATTCTAACCACAAACAAATCACAATGTATTCCGAGTTTTGGTTGTTTCAAAATTTACAGGGTTATGGTAAAAGAATGTTCCCATGATTTGCATCAAGGCATAAAGATCAAGTTATTCGATGGGTCAATTGTGCTCGAACATCATCATTGGAAAATCAAAATAAAGCCATAATCACAGCAAAGTTAATAACACCCCTGTAAACAAGTTCTAGCTGAGGAAGGGAGAATGCTGTAAAAAGGGAACTTCTTAAGCCATTTCTAGAGATTTCTGTAGCTGATTGGGAACGTTGTTCATTTTGTCATGTTGTTTCCGCCTAGGCTATGCCTTCACCAAAACAAAAACCAAAAAAAAAAAAAGGGCCACTTAGAAGCACACAGAAGAAGAATTGAAACAAGCTAATAGCATCGAATTGCAGGGAACTATACAGATTCCAATGGCTAAGGATAAGTAAGTGTAACAATGGCATGGAGACAGCATTCATCTCCACTATCAAAATTTTGGAGATCATCAGAAGTATATAAAGAATCAATCTCAAGTATAAGCCCTCAAGCTGCAGGCTTTCAGGTGACATGGGAAATCTATTTCTTACATATTTTCTGCAATTGCAACCAATATCTTCAGACCATAGCATCAGTCACGAAAGTTCATTCTGAATGCATCAGGAAGACAGGAAGCTTGACTTAACGTGCATAGTCCAGATTGGGAAGAATTATGGGAGCCATTGCCACCACAAATTTCAATAAAGCAATACAACCTAACACAGTTGAGAGGTCCCGAGAGAACTTGGATCTTGTCTTGATATGAGAGCCATCCCCTGAAAAATTAATAGATGGTTGGATTCAAGCCAGTGAATTTGGAGCCAAAGAGGATGCGACTTAACGTAAAAATAAGATTACTCTATTATGATCTGGCTATCACGGGTTCGAAACGTAAAACATGACGAAATAAAAATATATGCATCTGGCACTCTTCGGACCGCATAATGATGGGAGCCACATGAGGATGCACATTTTCTAAATTAGGTCTCCGATCGGACTCTAGGCCGGAGTAGGGCTTAGGCAAAGGTTGGTCGAATCAGCACGAAATCCATTTGGACTATGACATTTAGGTTCCCAACCTGATCATCTTGGCCCAAAACCTGATCCATGGGCAGTCCATTCTAATTAACGGGCCTCAGTCTGGGCTGGAGCAAAGGACAACCTAGTGATCGTAATGCTAGGTGAGGGGTTCTTCACACCTAAGCTCTAGCCCTGTGGCCAAACTTTGGGATGATGTTCACAGTCCAAAGGTTTTAGGTGAGCAGGATAAGTGTCCGAGGTGATTCGAATGCTGTGATTTCCTGGATCTCCAATGGGTGCGTGTTTCTTATCTTCATGTTCTTTTTACTTGTTGGTGTCCCATATTGTTTGCGAGGGGAACCAGCCTTCCTACTGGGCTGCTAACCTTGGGAAGGTGGCCAACTTGAGACTGTAAGACCTCTTTGTAATTGGAAAAGGGCAAAAGAAAAGAAAAGCTCGTGTAAATTCAAGGTTTTGGTGGAGAAGGTTCTGCCATTGCGAACCAGCATGGTGTTTTACGTGACAGCATGTTTGAACTGGCACCGAAGTAACACTACTTAAAAAACAAAGAGTCGTGGCAGTCATACCTACAGACATGTCATCCACTTTTGTGTACCTCAAGCTATCGTACTACCACGTTAGGGAAAAATAAACTTCTAGAGAAATATTTATATTTAACCTTGATATTTTGCCAATAAGTTTTAGTGCATCCTTCTCTGGCTACTTGGTAGAGATCAAGGTTTTGAACCTCATTTGTGGCTATTCCATTGTTTTTATGAAGAAATACTTATCCATGTAATCTGTAAAGCTAGTTTAGTTTTGATCATATGCAGTACACGAGTTTTTGTTTTAAAATGATAATAATAATAATTGATAATGGAATGCAATGGCCGAGCCTTCATGTCCAGTAAGAGAATTAATGGTCGTTGGCTTTGGATGGAATCTCAGTATGTGAGTAGGTGGAAAAGAAAGGAGTTGTTAACATTCTGCTGCTCGCCCTACTGGACTTACTTGGTCTAGACACCTTTTCCCCCTCTTTCCCTCATTTGTTATCATTATGTTCTCTTCCCTTGCTTTCCAAGTGCTGACTTCTATCATAGCTGGTTCATTTTCTTAATGGAAGACCATTTATTTCTCAAAAAAAAAAGAATATAGAAAATTGAATACGAGAATATTTTTCTGCACACAAAATAAAGTTATTATATTGATAGATAATAATATAATGATATAATAATAACTGAATATAAATGAATTTTAATTTAAATAACTAGGGTTGTAAATGAGCTTAGTTATTTATGAATGACCTAGATCTGCTGTGGAAGCAAGCTCCACTTGAGCTAAATACACCTCGATGATAGAACCAAGCTCGAATATTTTTTATATCTCAATGAATTAACTGTTTTGGTGCTTGCATAAATAAATTCAAGCTCATTCCACCTCAACTTAGATCACAAATAACCATCTTTAGCATGCATTGTCAAGCTTAGTTCAAGCTCAACCACTCCTTTGATACGATGAGTTGCTCGTTACTCGATCCAACTCAACTTATTTCCACTTGTTAAAAGGTGATAATTAGATATTCAAACGATACTTAATGCACGATACATGTTTGCCTCACTCGACTAACACACATTATGCTAACAAAGTAGAATCAAGATTCTTTTTAGGATTGTTGATGTTTCAAAGGAGGCTTTGTGTTTTATGGATATTGAAGTGATTTTGCTTTGCACGATGCAAATTGAATAAATATTTGGTGAAGGTGTCCAGATTCGTTTCAAAAGAGATGGTTGCATTTAAATAGATCATTTTGGTTGCCAAAAACAACCAACTAATCTCAACAAAACCTCATTTAAACAGAAAACAATTTAGCCATAACAGATGAGGTGAACTTGCTGTTGTGAGTTCCTTGCACATGAACTTTCACTTGTATAAAATCCTGAAAAATGGAATGATACTAACCTATTATGTCCAGATACATGTATGGGTGCTGGATCCTTTTAGGAGAGTATTTTAGGGTCTATGGGACTGCAAATGAGGCCAAGTACTTTGAACTCGAGCCTAGAGTTATATATCCTCTATCCAGCCTTCTGGGTGGAGACAGGTTCCAAATCCACGGTATTATTGGCTTCACTAACTTGCTCCTAAAAATAAATCAACTAAAAAATTAGCATCCACAAAAAGGAATCTCTTTGCTCCACTTCCTTTTCAAATCTCTGTGCAAGTGGAATGATAAAAGCAATGTACGCTGTCTCGATATTGAATCTCATACTGATGCCATTCTGTCACTATCTTCGAGATACAGAGTGTTACTATGCTTTCTATACTATATTTAGGTACCAAATCGATATGATACGGATAGACTTGTACCATCTGATTCAGTACCACACATCATACTATAGGTAAAAATGCATACAGAGGTGGATTTGATACTATACCTCTCCAAATTTCAGCTACCATACATAGTTCAATAGAAAACATCTAATCAGAATACCAAAATGATTTTGGGCAACTACCATTCAAGATCTTGATAAGAAAACATTGGCAAAAATATTTACAAAACATATGAAACCAGAACCCGGAATAGATCATGGTGAGACCCAAAATAGCTTCTATTCTGCCATATTAATATCATCAGTTGTTAATGAGTTGCATCAACCTAAGCGAACATTGGGGGATCTAACAAGCAAACAGCAGAGCTCTCTTTTTCTTTTTTTTTTTTTGCTAAGAAACGCAGAGCTTCTTAAGTAAAAGAGGATTACTGACCTTGTAATAAACAATTGAAGACGTGTATAGGGTTGTACTTTGACAGCTAGGGAAACTTCTTTTCCATTTCATTGCTTGGAAGTTTCCTGCTTTGCTGGGGACAGCAGTCCTTCCAGAAGCTTCACAGCTCAGAGTTGGTGCTGCTGTGCTCCACCATGTCCCTCGCCACCCAATTTTAAGCTTGTTTACTTGCAAGACACCCGAATCTTTGATCCATCTTCGCTGCACACCCAACCCACCTGCTCCCAGCCATCTGATGCTTGATGGAGGAGTGCCAGCTCATCACAGCTGTGTTCTTAGATTCTGTACAAGATCACATGTGCTTTCTACGTTCTCGCGCCTAATGCAACATAAAACTCATTAAAAAAAAAAAAGAGTGATACAAACTAATACCTAGCGATTGGTCACTTCTCACCACCCGACCATTCCCGCCTGTCACGCTAGCTACCTATTCAAAGAAAAGAAAAAAAAAGCACTCCCCAACGGCTAGTTGGACTTCGTCGCAGCTTTTCAAAAAAACCTACAACGTTCACATCTGGAACAAACTGACCGTTCGATCACGATCCTACGGTAAGGCCTAGGTGTTCCACTTTCGTTCACTCTCCAAGGCGAAAAGGCGTTAGGTTGGGTTCATCCATTAGAGGAAACGCGGAAAACCAGAGCTTGACGGAATCCACCCCAAGTGGACGCGTGGGAACGCCAGGCCTTAATCTCCTCCGTCCAAAATCCAACAGACGGCCCAAAGTCAACCGACTCAAAAATACGGACCTTTTCCCCCGCCTTACTGTCTAAATAATTAAACCTTATATATTTTTGAAAATTTTCGGCGATTAATTTATCAATTCTTATATGGGTAATCCGACGGTTGCCACGGTCTCATGCTGCTTAGCTGTCACCTCTCTATATTTGAATTAGCATTAATACATTTGAACGTTTCTTCTTAAGGACAAAAAGGTAAAATTCCTTCTCTCTACCGCCTTTGTCCTTCTCCACCTCTCTATAAATACCCCTCCCACCTCCCTGTCCCTTGCCACTGCAAGCAAGAACTTGAACCCTAGAGCAAATTTCTTTCTCGATCTCGACCTCGATCTCTCGCTTCCGCTCTTTCGTAAAGATGGCGATATCCTTCGTTCGCTTCTCGATCATCGCTGTGGCGTTTGGGTTACTTGCGGTGACCTCCTTCGCCCAGGCACCCGGAGCCGCCCCTATGAGGCCTCCCACCGCGGCCCCGGTAAAGCCTCCCACCCCGTCTCCGGTGAGGCCTCCTACCCCCGCCCCCGTCTCCCCGCCCTCCGCCTCTCCGTCCCCGGCCTCCGTCGTCACCCCCCCGGCATCCACTCCGACCCCCTCTTCTGCCCCGGCCGCCTCTCCTCCGGCCCCTCCGACGGCCGCCACCCCCTCGGGCTCTCCCTCGGGCTCTCCCACCGCAATCGCCGCCCCGCCGTCCGAGGCCCCCTCCGCCTCTGGGGGGGAGACGCCTGCCGCCACCTCCATCGTCAGCTGGATCGCCGTCGCCGGCGCTGTCGCCGTCGCTTGCGCGTTCTAGATCTGTGCGATACACTCGGCGCTTTCTCCGCCGTTGATCCTTGATCATGCGGTCGCTATTATATTGTTCATCTCTTTTTTTATTCATTTGATTTTGGGTTTTCGTGTGGAGACATGTGAGTTGAGCTGACAGCGTGGTGCTGGTCGTTGTACTTCTTTTACTTAAATTTTTTTGGGTGATTCTTTCTTTTTTTTACCATTATACCCTTCTCTTGTTGGCCTATTATTTTCCTCTCTACTGTTATGCGCAAGGGCCAAATGTGAATTTGGACACGGTAGCCCTGAACGCGTGTTTCAGGGGGAGCGCGGGGAACAGGAAACACGTGATCGCTGGCTTTTGTCACCATAGTCACGGTGATTTGCGATCGCGTATCTCTGCTTTGTCCTGCTCCACCTGGACCACCACAAACAAGCGAACCAGGATTTCTCATCGATATCCCAAGTTTTTAACTTTTTAAGTTTGCTTATTAATTTCCAAAAAAGTTAGACGTATTAATTCTTATTCTAAGGTTCAAAATGATTTTATATACTTGACCTCTCTTTGGCAAATGTCGAAATATTGATGTATGTTTTTCCTACTCTTTGAAGTCACTATTGTTTTACATAGAATGTGTGGAAGATGTAATATTTGACGTGTTTTTTCGGTAGGAATACTTTGGAAGCTCTTCAACAAACATGAACATCTATTCCAGCCATTGTTAGCTAAAACCAAGTATAAGAAATGCATAACTATTTTAGATTGGAAAATGCAAATTAAAAGAACCAGGAGAATTTGTACCTACAAAACAAAAAGAGAGGCCAGATTAATATGCACTTGACAGTCCAAAATTTTAGGGTTAAGTGACCGAAATATCTTAAATATTTGACAATTTAAGCATCAATTAAAAAAGGATTTCCCTCAGTGCCAAAGCCATATTCCCAGCTCCATCCTAACTTTAGCAGCACATGGGGCATCAGTCAAAGCATGGAGGTTTTAGCAAAAAAAAAAAAAAGCATGGAGGCCAAATAAAGTTCCATTGTTCGTACAGAGGCATCTCCATCTGCCTAAGGCCAAATCAAGCATCCCTTCCGCAACTTTATCTCTTTGGCTCCTTCCATTGGGACATATCCTGCAATAATTTGGCTTCTCCCTGCTAATATTCCAGAGAAAGTTCAAAGCAAAGCGTTTCATCACATGCATTTGGGCTTTAGCCATATAAGTTGGGGGGTTAAAGTAGGTTCCTGCAAATATAGTTCTTTTAAAAAGTAGGTTCAGCAAATCAAGCCGTGGGTTTATTGAGAACATTGCATGTGAACATGTGGCATTGAGAGGTTATTTCTCATGTCATGGTCGCATAACAAAAATGTTGGTAACATAATTTTTCTGAGAAAATGGTGATTTAACTTTAACCTATTTTTCTTTATAGAAATATTGTGGACTTGGCGTTGTCAATATAAAGAAAAGTACCAGAGATCATCCACTTAGATCGCTGGTCCAACAGTGAAGTCAGTGATTCGCTAAGAGAAATTCGGTGCTCAACTAATATCATCTATCTTCCATATTGCACCAATTCTCTACTACCACAGGGGCAGTGAATAGATAAATAATAGATAGCATTTTTTCCAAGAGTATAATTCTTTCTATGCTAATTGCCTAGCATAAAAATGATCGGCTGAGTGCACTAAAAAGGTTTTGAAAGGGTCAATGAAGCTGCCGTTTCGATTGAGAGCCGGAACCATTGCAAGCAATGTAGCTAGGGCAACCTTGAAGATTTTTGGTAGATGATAACAAACTATCAATTAGATTGAAGCATCATTTTGTTGGGACATGATCTGCGGGTCAATTTTTTCCTTTCTTGGGTCCCCGCAAATTCCATTTAGTTCCTCAAGAAAATTTCTCCGCATAATGTATGGCCTTTTCTTTCTTCCATGCATGCTTAGGAAACTAGTCATGGGCAGAAGAATTTGCTCTCTCTTCACATATAAATCAAAAGCCAATCCAATATATGCTAAAAAGGTATTCATAATTTATATAGCTAGCATTTTATTGTCGAGATTCCACAAAACTACGTGCCACCTCCTTAAGGTGCACTTGGGCTAGTTGATGTAGGCCGAAGAAAAATTGTAATGAGGAAAAAGGTTTACCGAAAAAGGAAAAAAAAAGAAAGCAAAAAAAAAAAAAAGATCAAATCTTTACTTCTCATGCCTCGATTTATTTTCTTCGGCTCTTAAACAATATTAGGTTAAGATTTGAGAGTAAAGAACCATGAAAATATGTAGCCAAAAATATTCTCTCTCGGAAATCTCTTATTTCTTAATTCAATTAGAAAATGTAGAAAATTTTGAGGATTAGCTCTTGGTTAAACTGCCACTTAGCGTATTAGCCCTGTTGACTGGCTGTTCTGTTCTTGGCCAAGGATTCTATGGCCATTCTATTTTAGTCCTTGATATATTAATATTTATAAAATATACTATTTTGTTGAGACACGGATGCATTTGTGTGTATTTCAAAGCCTAATTGTGTTTGTGAGATTAAACGCAAATTAGTAATTGTATACGGAATTAATTGTAAAAAGGTGGTCAAACAAAAACCAGGCGAGTACCATCCCTTGGCATCTTCGGAAAAACAAAAGAAAAAAAAAAAAGAAAAAAAAAGTGGTTGTTGGAATTTGTGTAGATAGGTATCGTCAGGCCAGCGAGCTGTTCAAGTAGTTTTGACATGGCCTACTCAAATTAGCGAGGGAGCCGAGCTATGGCTAAACTTTATCTTAGCTGAGCCCAGCTCAGATAAGCTCAATATATATAAATAAGTAATATTAAATATTATTACAGATAATTTTTTTAATATTTATTTGTTAATTAGAGGTATAATTTATATAAAATACAAAACATTGCAACATTAAAATTATTGTGTGCGTTAACTTAGAATATATATAACAAAGGCCCGAGGGATCTCAAGCTCTTATCATATCCTTAAACGAATTGTTTCATTAATAGTGTGAATTTGACTTGAAAGTCGATTAGTTAGACTGATCTTGGCTTGGTTGGAAACAAGCTAAGTTGGAGCTAGATTTGTTCATTAGGGTTTGGCAAATTTACATTCCTTCTTGGAAAGGATTGTTACAGTTGCATATCCTACTTGATTTTTTCATAAAAATATCTTTTTTAATGAGTTGGAATTTTCTGTAATCTGTGATTAAACTAGAAAAAATCTATGCTCAGTCGTTAGCTACTTGTGTATCATGTGATGGCTTGTAATTGAGCAAAATTATGGGCGTATAAGTTCTGTCTTATTTTGTTTTCTTTTAATGGCAAATATTTACAGATTCATTTGGTGTGCAAGGAAGAATTGTTAATGAAAAAAATGACAAATTGGTTTATATTTGTTTGGACAACAAGAAGCCAAGGACCTTATAGGAATAAAGTCAATGGACAGACGTCAAAAGGGAGCTAACTGATGGGTGATTGTCTCATTCGCCATGCTTTGTCATTTCCTCCATGTTTTCAAACTATGTTTTCTTTTTATGAAAAAAAGTGTGGCCAATAAAAAAATAAAAAAATATTTCTTATTTAGCTGAAGTTTCCAATAGAGAGAGACAAAAAAGTAGCATTCCCATAAAAATAAGATTTTTATGTTTCATGAAAAAGAAATACTTATAGTGGACATGGAAAAGTTACTTTCTCACTAGATTGAGAATTAGGGTATTTTTTTTTTCAAAAGTACGTTTAATCCATCAAAACCCATGGAGATGGTCTTTTTCTTTATTAAGAATATAATCAGTATTTCTTACAACTTTTCTAAAAAATAGATACTCAACCAAATATTAGCCATTCTGGGAGATGCTACTTTCCTATGATCAACCAAATATGCCAAAATTAATTTCCAAACATTATATTCTCAAAAATTATTTTTTCAGAAAAAAAAATTGCAGTGAGGAAAAAAATTTTCAAACGAGTTATGAAGTGACAATAGTAACCTCACAAAAGTAATAAGTCAGGATGTTAGAGTGAATTAGAGGAAGAGCGAAGAATATGGCTAAGAGGGCTTGTATGGAGTACAAGGTTTAGGGGAACAGAGAAGAACATGAATAAGAGAACTTGTATGGAGTACAAAGTTGCATAATGTAATAGGTACATGTATAAGGCTCAACTAGCTAAGGTTTCTACGATTTTTGTGGGTTTTATGTCCAAATCCAACTTGAACCCGATCTAAGGTCTGGACATTTCTTTCAAAAGGTAAGATGTGGACAACTTTGTTTGCTCTCATGAACGTAGATTGAGGTCATTAGGTTAGAATCTACAAAATAAAATGCATATCCTATAGTCTATAGATGACTTCACTAACCTACATGATTCATCTAAAATGTCAAGGTTGACTTGTAAAATATCCTTTGGACCTTTGTGAGGACAGAAGCTTTGGTCAAGTTCGGCTATGGCGATTTTTGTATTTCACCTGTTCTTGGTTGCTCTTGTTGTCTTATGACTACTGAATCAAAGTGTTACTTTGGGTGGTGTTTAGCATATGATTGGTGTCTGATAAGGAGAAACACAGCCATTTACTTTGCATTTTGGCACCTTCAAACGTTTTTGATATATATCAGTGAAAGTTTAAAAGTCACCACTTACTGCAAGAGTGGCACTAGGCCGACTTAAAAATCTTTTACAATTTATTGCTGCATCAATGGAGTTCTTTCTGAATAATGTTACTTATTAACCACTACTCTTTGTTGTATGTATGTACCTTTTTGAGTTAATACTTATATATTCAATCAAACTTTATTTAGTGTATTACATTTCTAGAATATACAAGTGATTGCATTTCTATTTCACATCCCCTAACGCAAATTAGCAACCAGCTGCCACTTATTAAAATAAGTACATGTCATACATGCAAACCTGTAGTTTTTTCTTCAGTACTATTTTTCCAGAGTAATTTATCCACCAATCATATGGTAAAATTTATTTTCTCCCATAATTACTTTTTTAGATATATAATTCTCAGACCGCCACATTATCTTATAATCTGATATACTTCAAGCAAACAAACCTTAAGATGGCATAAGTCATTGCATTTCACATTCCTTTATATAAGTTTTATTGAAAATAATTTGTCTAGAAACTGCCATATCTTTATTTTATAGAAGTATCATAAAAGAATAATCTATGAGAAAAAAAATAAAAGATTGAAAAATAGCTTGTCTGGATCAAGGGGTGTGGTATACGCTGTCATAAGAATGTGATTCGCCCCTACGTGCAAGTTTGTGGCAATTTCGTCCTCAAGGTATAATAATTCGGCTCAACCTAATTCTTCTCTAACGAGCACGATTGCTGGAGAGGTTTGACCCGATCGACTTCTTCAAATACCCAGAAAAGAAGAAAAGATAAAAAGCAGAAAGCTGAAGAGTGAAAAAACTCTCTATCTGTGGAAGAAACTCTCGGAAGACAGAGTACCAGTAAGAGAGAGATTGGATTGTTTTCGAATTAATCCTGAAGTAGTCTATTTATAGACTCTATTTGGAGGACCGAAGATATGTAATGTTTTGGAAACACTATATCTTTTTGAAAATCAATGTTATCTTTCAATGGGTCACACTCTTCTAAAGAGGTGTCTTTCAAAAGAACATTTTAAAGCATTTAAAACAACCGGAGGTTAAGGGATAAGAAAATTTATTTTTTAAAAAAATTAACACTCCAACAATCTCTCACAAAAGATTTAATTTTTTAAAAAAATATAAAGTAGAATATCTGGACAACTTATATTATACAATAGGTGAGGTGTCCCGTAGACTTAAATCTCACTTAGTATTGTGCAATAGTATCCATCTGAAGGAACCATAATGGATTAGACCTTAAACTAGATTCTTTGACTTAGACTTCTACTTATCACACACACAGTATGAATCAATTGGGTCTTTATATGGTCAGCGTTATTTAAAAGCCTTGCACTTAGTACCTTATTTTTTCATTAAAATTTTATTGGGGTTAGTCCAAACCCCTAGTCATGGCCTATACGACAATTCTCACATAAGTAAGTCCTCCTATGATATTTGTGACCTATTATTTTGTAGATTTCATGTCTTGGACTTATTAAGAGTACAACTCAACCTTTCCAATATATTTTTGTCACCGATAAAAGCACTCATCATAGGGGTGGGAGGAGATATACTCCAAAAAATGTGCTCTGATACGATCACTCAATCAGCTTTATTTCCACCATATTGAAACTCCTTCATAGAATATCCAATCACAAAGGTTAGGTATCCACTATTGGTAACCAAATAGTAGGCTTAAGCCCCATCCTCCTCGATGAATCTACAATTCCACTCCTATACAAACTCTTGATTAAACATCTGCCAAGTTTTTTTCATAATTGACAAATTCCAAGAAAATAACATTACTTTTTTGAATTGCTTTACAAATTTATGACGCATTTGGATATGCCGGTTCATCTTTTTGTTAATACTCTTTTGATTCGTAAGATTTTAAATTAGATTTTAGATTTTGAAATAAATACAATAATATAAATAAAATTAAATAACCATACTAAGAAATATAACAAGTAATGTAACATTGTAATTTCTGCACGTTTTCCAAAGCAACGCTACAAATTTTGAGAACATCTAGTAGTATGCACAATTTTTAAAGCAAAATTAATTTTTACACAGCTTTTAAAAATGCAGGAGCTTTCTGCATAGATTTTAAAGATGCAGAAAATCTGTACATAAATTAAAGATTATAGTAGAAAATTATCTTACCGTAGGTCTAGACAAAGAGACTCTTCTTCTCCCTGCCGATTGATCCGAGCTCCCGCTCTCCTCTCCTTATCCAGTCGAGCCTCACTTCTGCTCTCCTCTTTGCGTGCTTTATTCCCTTTCGGCGTTTTTTTTAAAACTCTTAACCTCGCATCGGCTTATTCGCTACAGAAGGAAGTTCTTTCAAACAGAAGGAACTCCTACTTTCTTTCTCAAGTTGTTTTGTCCCACTTTCCGAGTTACACGAACTCCGATCTCTTTCGATTATGTGATATGTGAAATCGGCTTACTTATAGTTGCTTATTGCACAGAATTTAAAGTTATAAAAAATCTGCATGAATTTTAAAGCTACAGTAATTTTCTATATTGATTTTTAATCGGCAGAAATTTATCCACAGATTTTAAAGAGTAAAAAATCTATATGGTTTTTAAAGTTGCAAAAATTTTATTTGCACAATTTTTAAAGTAATATGACTTTCTAAAATGATTGATTTTTGTAAAGAAAAAAAACTTTTATAGCTTTTTAATTCTCTGCAATTAAAACTATATTTAATCCTAGCAATCTAACAAAATTTGATAAATGATCAAATAGCAATTTCTAGTGTAATCAAGATCGCATTCTTAGATTGTTGGAAATAGTGTGCCTAGAAACTGTTATATCTTTATTCTATAGAAGTGTTATAAAGGAATAATCTATTAAAAAAATTAGAAAATTAAAAAGAGTTTGAAAAACTTTCTGTCTGTGGAAGAAACTTTTGGAAGACAGAGTACCAGTAAATGAGAGAGATTGGATTATTTTTGAATTAATTTCAAAGAAGTATTCTATTTGGAAGACCGAAAAGATGCGATGATTGCAGGAATACCGAAACATCTTGGGCTCGTTTGGTTCGCGGAAAAAGAAGGGGGAAAAGTGTGGTCAACGGAAAAGTAATGAGATGCCCTTTGTTTGGTTGGAGTTTTCAAAGGAGAAAGATGGAAAAGTTGTATTTCCATGGGAATATAACTCCCACATTTTATGGAAAAACCTTTCTTATGAGGCGGGAATCACTCCATTTTTATTTTTTTCCAAAAAGACCCTTCAGTATTAAAGAGGCATTAAATACCTAATTTTTATTAAAATCATAATATGAATTATTCATAACTTTTTAAGGAAAGTGGATGGCCAACCAAACAAAAACACTTTGAAAATTTATCACTTTCTCATGGTCAACCAAATATGCTAAAAGTACTTTCATAGGCATCTTTTTCCTCGGAATTTGTTTCCCAGGAATCATATTACTAGAAGAGAAAATGCTTTCCACGAACCAAACAAGCCTCTTATGTTTTCGAAATCAACGAAGAGTCACGCCCACAAAAATATATTTTTAAAGTATTTAAAATAACTAAAAATTAGGAGATAAAAAAATTTATTTTTTTAAAAAATTAAAACTCCAACAAGTTTCACAACAGACTATCACTTGTGATCTAGTAAGTGAAAATCACATGCACCGTGAATGCAGACAACTGAAATCTCGCTCTTGACTTTTGCAATTCATGATGAATTTAGATCTAGTTTAACCGTTATCATTTGATATCTAAGTTAAATTATTATGGAGTAGATCATATTGTTGACTTAGGTTGCTTATGCTAATTGAAACTGTTCCACTTCGAGATGACAAAAGATGAGCTTCACATTCAGGGAGATAGATTAGTAGGCGGCTAACACGTACTAATAATAAACGAAAATCAAAACGCATGAACACCACTGGCATCTCAACTTTTACAATTCACTGTTAATTAAATTTTATTTAAATTTATGACCATTTTATCATAATTTAAATTTATCAAGAAGGAAGGAAACCCCTCTTTCCGGAATTAACAAGTCCCTCCCATTGTTTCCTTCTTTCCATCATCTCTCCCTATTTTTTGTGGTATCTTTCTCTCTCTCGGCATAACCCGGAGAGAATTTCTAGGTTTCCTAACTGCGCTCGATCCGCCGGGCGGATGAGGAGAGGCGCCTACCCCCATCGCTGCTTGGCGCGGCCGGCCTTCCGGCCGGAGAGGCCGCTTTTCTGGCAGGAACGGCCGCCCTTCCGCCCCCAACCCCTGCCCCACCCGAGGCGGTGGCAACAGCCGCCGGAGCCTCGGCCCTGCTTCGTCGTCGTCCTCCTCTGCTCTCCTTCCACCCAGAAAGGCCTCTCCTCGTCGTACATCCGCGACCTCCTCGTCTCCTGTCCTTCCACGCCGGAGAACTTCTTATACTTCCAGGGCCCCGTCGTCGGGAAGCTTGTCTTTCGGTGCTGGGCCGATGCCCTCGAGGCCGCCGTCTACCTCTGGGGCCGCCGCCTGGACGGTGCCCACCTCCTGACCGCCGAAATCGAGTCCTCCACCGGTCTCCTCCCATCTCAAAGGGCCGAGGAGGAGAGCCGCCTCAGGGCCCTCTTCACTGGCCACATCCGGGGCCTTCTCGAGTGCGCGGCGGTGCGGCGGTGCGAGGGGAAAATCGAGCAGGTGGACAATGAGATCAAGAAAGTATCGGGGATGCTCATGAAGCCGAATCGGCTGGCCAGCTTTGGGAAGATGCAGGACACTAGGAGGAGTCTGGAGGCGGAGAAGGAGCAGTTGGAGAGCAGGTTGGTGGAGTTCAGGGCCGCCATGGAGTGTCTTATTGCTTACCTCAGTGAGCAGCAGGAGGTCTGTGAAGAGGAGGAGGGGAAATTTGAGATTTTTAAGCTTCAGGGTGAATTAGATTGGAGCAGGATCCACCATTTGATGGAAAGGGAATGCCGGCGGTTTGAGGATGGGTTGCCCCTGTATGCTTGCAGAAGGAAAATTCTTAGTCACGTATTCTCCAATCAGGTACTAGCTTTTGTCAGTGAAGTTATATATCTTGGTCATGCTTAATTGTTTTACTTAATAAATTGCTCTCTCTTTCTTTCTACATGGAAGCACGATTATCAATGAATCTTAGTATAATAGTATTTTTTTCCCACCGCTTGATGGTTGTGTCGGAGTGGAGTTTGTATGCAGGGTTAATGACCTCTCTCTACGTATGTTATGGTAACCATGGTGATCCTAATAGAATGTTGACATTAGGTTCAAAGCCCTGGTATAAAACATTGTCAATTTAAGTGGGTTTTATTTTGATCCATGGAGCAGTCCCATATAGATGGGATAAGGCGTGTTGCTTAAGGTGTATAAACAAGATCCTAAAATAGAAGAAGGTAATTGAATTGTTTGCTGATTATCTTTCTGCATGTTTTATATCTATGTAGCATGTAATTTTCAGTGTTATTGGTTTCTATTGAATCAATCGTCAAACACGGCATAGCAACAGCACACCTTTGGATGCCGATCGAATGTTGTTACAATACGAATTGAAGGCCACACGCAAGCAGGAGTCGAACTCGCAGAGGCGGATTTACCGTGGGATGGATTCCAAAAGGTTCTTATGACCTTGTCTGGTTTTGAATTAATGACCTAAATATATATCTCAGCCAAGATTCATCGTACTGGTACCGGACCCCGTACCGGTGCTACACTAGCATAATGTTGGTACAGTATGGTAAGACATTCGATACGCCACCGATATCGATACTGAACCGGTACAACATGGTACGCCTGGTACTGTCCGGTACAGTACGGCATACTATGATCTCACTTAAGCATTGAGCAAATGTTTTATTTGCTAAGCATCTTCTTAATATTAAAGTCACATGATTATTTGAAAATCATTATTTTGAAGAGTTGGTTTCATGAGACTTGGTAAGATGAAGATTTTGATAGGGGATGCTGCTTTTATCTGATTGAATATGGGATACAGTGTTGGTACGTTCCAGGGTACATGTCTTATGTGAAAAACAATGTAAATGAAGTTGAGCTAATTGTATCGTTCTTTAGAGATAATCAGTTTCAAGGCTTGTGATGATAACTTAATGCCAAGAATTAAATAGACATGTTAGCAGAAAATTAATTGAGATACAAACTTTAGATTGCATTTTGCAACTCTGATACGTGGTTTGTGATGTAGCCTCTGATAGGGTCATGCTTAGGTTTGGGGAGAGAGGAAGAAGAAAAAATTAGGATAAAAACATAGAGAAAAGAAAAAAGAGAGTCAATAAATGACTCTTTCAATTATCATACTAACAATTTTTTTTTCTTCTTTTGGAAATCAATTATCATATTAAAATATCTAATTCTCTTCTAAATTCATTGAGAAGGATCAATAAATGACCAAAAGACGGTCCTAATAAATGCAAAGCTCTCTAATCTGACCTATATCAAATTAGAATTGTTCTGACACAAAATGTTAAAATAGGACTCGGGATGAGGCAAATATTGAACTTTTCTGATTAAAAAAAAGATATCCTAAACAAAGATTTAAACTCCCAAGTTTCAGGAGTTTTGAGGAACTGAGGTTCTTTATTATTTTTTTTTTCAGGCCCTTAAGTAACAAATAAATATGTTAAGAGTAAACTGAAAAATGTAAAATCTAAATTTGTGGACCTTGTTTCCATGATCTCATTGTGCAGACCAATTTGAGTCCTTCTTCCAGTCAAATTGCTCAATCTTGGCTCCATGTGATTTAGCTCTATGTGGTGTACTTAACCAAGGACCGAATGAAATAACATAATGAATTTATTTTTGTTGAAGATAACTGGATAGTCATCGAATATCTTGATCTCTAGTGTTGGTTCGATGCTTATGTTTTGCATTGGATCATCAAACTGGATATTCAAGATTTTGAAGATTTGCCCCTAATAATTGGCTCTTCTGACATGTCTCATTTTGAATAGCCAAGTGAGGTGAAGATATAGTCCTTGGAGTTGTGGTCTTAATGATATATTTTTTTCTCTAAACTATGACCTAGTTGATCCAACTAAATTCAGATTTATTTTAGCAGAGGTTCATGGTGATCTAGTCTTCCCAAGTCTTCTTGAATAACTTGCTCTCAAGCACCCTTGCTGTGGACTTCCATTTCCCTTATCTGGTTAACTGCATTTTTCAGCCATAAGAATGATCTTACGGATCAGTCAGGGAGGGTTTGCCTCTAATACCAAATTGACGTAGCCCCAGAGACATGGTTATAGGATTTTGGTTTGAGTACAGAGGAAAAAATAAAGATAGGAGGAGAAGAAATTAGAAGAAGAAGAGAAGACAGGAAGGTGAATTACTTTAGAAGAAAATTTTCGTCATTCAGAAAGTAATTATTATACTACAATTTCTTGACGTCTCCTATGTCTCATATGAAAGATAAAAATGACGTAGAAAGACATTCTTATAAATAGAAATCTTCTTAATCCAACATGTTAGCAACTCTAATTTGTTTGATAAAAACTACTAAACATGACTCCAAGTTAATCAAGATATTGATTTTTCTGAACCATAGAACTAAGCATCTAAGATTCAAGCTCCTAATCTTAAGGGTTTTATGGATTTAGATTTTATGAGCACTTTCTTTTCAAAGAACAGTCGATTCGTAAGTCTTAAAGTTTATAGTCTCTTCTCCAAACTATGAATAACTCCAAGGCCTCAACTGAATGTATAAAACAAATCAGGACTTGTGTTACTACTATGTTTTGTCAACAAAAGACACCAAAATAATTACAAATATTTTCTGCAAACACGTATATTGTGAGTAACTCCTATCTTTTGGATGATTTTCTAATAATATATAACTAACTCATCTGAGGAGAAAATATGAAAAGAATCAGAATAAGTTTGTCGGTAAATTATAACTGAGTTATAGGTCTATTTTGTGCTTGTAAATTTTGATGAGAGCTTCATTATGAGTGTTCTGTCATTAAGTTCCAGTTTTTAGATGTCAAGTTATGCCTTTTGGTGGCTTGTTGACAGAGTCTAGATTGCCACTGATTATGGCTGCGTGTTGTATTCCAGAGCTTTCCTCATTTGAGTCTCCTTTGAAACTAGATCAAGACATTCTCCTTCCCTTTGATTATCTTAGATTCGGACCAAAAGTATGTTTACTTGTTGTCAATTGCATGCATATGGATCTTTCAAATAATTTCAATGCCTTTTGATTTATTCTTGTAATTGTTCTTTTTATGAAAAAATTTAACTTCTTATCCTTTAGCCAAAAAGCAGTACCTGTTATTTAAGAGTATCTTGATTCACAATTGCTCCCATATTAAGCAGCCATTGTCTCCGCCCAATATCGTGTTGGTGTTATAAAATATCTGCATGCTTCACCTGATCTGTTACTTAACAGTGAAAAAGAGAAAAGATGTTGTTGCTATTTTTCTTTTTTCATGGTGGTTCAGCCATGGTTCTTGTATGGGGAGTTTTGGACTCCTTCAAGATGATTTGTCATACCATCGTCTTTGAGACATGGATTTTGATACTTTTGCTTTTAAGCATTCATTTTGCAGTTTTCCTCTGGGTTTGTCCTCATATGAAGTTGTAGAGGTGCTTAAACGGAATTTGGTTTTGGGCTGCTTCTTTTGATTTGTAATCCTTATCCATGGTGACAGTTATAGGACATTCAGCTAAAAGTGAACATCAAGTTTCAGCATGTTATTCTCCAGAAAGGACAGCTGTTACGCTAACTTCTAGAAGTGGAAGAAATATGGGTTTGTGATCTCTGTAATTAGGCAATCTTATCTCATCTAGTTCGGGACTTAGTATTTTTAACAATTTGAGGTTATATTTACATGTAGTTGCTGTATCCATGTGAGCATATATAACCTTCATTTTTTGCTCCAGAAAAATTTAAACATGTCAGATTATGCTTTACAGCAATTAAAGAAGAAAATTTTGATATAATCTTTGGATCAACCGTGATTATCTAAAAAGTGGTCGCTCTGTTGAGCCTACTCAACTACTGTGCACTTCTTGAGCATCATCTTGAGAAATATCTCAACCTAGAACGCATATCCTTCTTGGAGGTGCTTTTATGCATTCATGTGGTTTTTGCTGTTATTTGGTTTTCATTGGAGAATAATGAACCTTTTATGCTGAAGACCTAAAGTTTCCTAAAGCACAACCTTAATCATATACGTTCCTTGACTCTAACTATTATCAAATTAGGCTTCCAATTGTTATCTTTAGTCAAGATAGTGCTGCAAAACATTGACAAAATAGTGCCTCAATGATTTCTGAAACAGCCAGTCCTCCAATATAATGACTTTTAGTACAATTAAGATTTCTATCATAATTAAAGCCTCAAAAAGGACTAGTTTGATGATAAATACTAAAAAGTAAGGATAAATTTGACGGCAAATTATAATCAACCATTCTTTAACCCCTACTATGTTTGAAATGGAATAAGAATTGTGCAGCAATATTTCTAAATCTCAAAGGAAGTTTTTCCATGAGCATGATTATAAGCCCTTTTCTAGAGATTGCTGGTAAATTTGAGGCTGCAGCTCGCTATCTGGTTCTTGATATGATGGATCGATGGCTTCTCATGGATCATTGTTTGGCTTTTGCTTCATGGTCATTGCAGACAAATAGTAGCAGACCAGGGTAGGCTGAACTGGACCGAACCGCCCGGTTCCGCCCATACCGAGCCGACTTGGTGGGAAACTGGGTCGGTTCGCCTATTGGAATTGGTTTTGGCTCCCAACCGGCTAGAACGGATTTCGAACCGACCGGAATTGGCCGGAAAAGGCTCGAACCGGACTGTATTTTATAACTGGATCTACTTGGTAAAATTTGTGAAAGAATTTGGATCAAACCAAATGGTAAGCTTGTACTAGATGTGTTTCTAGAGATATTTCTATGGAATTTGTCAACATCACTGAATAGTTATTCAGTCACTTTTCTGTCTTACCCTGAATTCGTGAAGATAGGATAATATACAATGTCAATTCCAGCTCCTTATTCTTCTCCAGTCCTTGTAACTATAAGCTTAACTAGTGGCTTGACTTTTCTGGATAGTATTTGATTTTTTTGTCAAATACTTGTTCAGCATGAGCTTTGCTATCTCTCTTGTCATGTCTTCTATATTTAAATTGATAAGTTCAAACATAGAGACACTGAGAGTAAAATTAGCAGATGATAGTATTGTTTGGATTTGCATGTTTTTTTTTTCATCTGATTGTGCATAACTTAATTGACATTTGTTTATTTATTTGAATCAAATGACAATTTTTGACTTTAAATTGCATGCTATTTTTTTTGATGATGTTTTTTTTTTGTCTTTTGTCTTTCTATTATTGAAACCAACATGGATGTTAATTCTTTCTTAGCTGTTCTGAAGCTTCTTAAGGGCTTGCTCATGCATTTACAGTGTCATAATTTATTATAATCTCACACCATGCAAGTTTTTCAATGCCATTTATCATTAGTTCCTCAAAATATTTCTGATGTATCATTTGCTGTGTACCTACAATGTTTAACTGCTGGACAACCATTGGTGGGTTCCTTTGGAATAGTTCTATCTAAATTATTCTAGACGTGCTGGAATATTGCTCCTGATGAATATGGTATAATGTTGTTTTTCTGTCGACTAGCCTGACGGTTAATGGAAACATTTAATTAACAATATTATTCAAGTTCAATTAATTCCTTCCCAATGAGAGTCATGAAACTGTTTTTACTTGAACAGAATTAGATTAATGGAGGTTTTGAGAGTGAAATTTTAGTACCGAAGTTTTCTTTGACTTTGGATTTGTAGGTTTTGGTTTTGATTGGGGAGACTGGTTCTGGAAAGAGTACCCAGTTGGCCCAATATCTTGCCGATGCAGGACTAGCTGCTGATGGATCAATTTTGTGTACTCAGCCTCGAAAAATTGCAGCCATATCTTTGGCACAAAGGGTTGGGGAGGAAAGCTATGGGTGCTATGCAGATAACTTCGTGGTTTCTCATCCCACCTATTCATCCTCTAAGGAGTTCAATTCTCGGCTAATGTTTATGACTGACAACTGTCTCCTGCAACATTGCATGAATGATATGAGTTTGTCTGGTATATCATATATCATTGTAGATGAAGCTCATGAAAGAAGCTTGAACACTGATCTTCTTTTGGCATTGATTAAGAAGAAACTGCTTGAGAGGTTAGATTTACGGCTTATAATAATGTCCGCAACTGCTGATGCAGGCAAACTTGCTGAATATTTCTATGGTTGCTACACCCTGTATGTCATGGGGAGGAACTTCCCTGTCGAAATAAAATATATTCCTGATATATCTGTCAACACTATCTGTACCACCACTTTGACGCACACTTCTGGTATTTATGCTTCCTATGTTTGTGATGTAATAAAGATGGTGCGCATAATTCACAAGACAGAGGGAGATGGTTCTATCCTTGCATTTCTAACTTCTCAAATGGAAGTGGAATGGGCTTGTGAGAATTTTCATGATCCCTCTGCAGTGGTGCTGCCAATGCATGGGAAACTTTCTTATGAAGAACAAAGTCGTGTTTTCCAAAAATACTCAGGAAAGAGAAAAGTTATTTTTTCCACTAATGTAGCCGAGACTTCTCTTACTATCCAAGATGTTAAGTATGTGGTTGATTCTGGGATGGTAAAGGAGAGCAGGTACGAACCTGGCAATGGCATGAACGTGCTCAAGGTTGGCAGGATAAGTCAAAGTTCTGCTAGTCAACGAGCTGGCCGTGCAGGACGGACAGCACCAGGCAAGTGTTACAGGCTTTACTCAGAATGTGATTTCTATTCAATGAAAACACATCAGGAACCTGAAATTCGCAAGGTTCACCTTGGAATTGCTGTTCTGAGAATTCTTGCTTTGGGCAGTAAGAACATGCAGGATTTTGAGTTTGTTGATGCTCCAAGTCCGCAGGCAATTGACATGGCTATGCAGAATCTTATCCAGTTGGGTGCTGTTACTAACAATGCTGATGTCTTTGAACTTACTGATACTGGCCGGTCTTTAGTGAAATTGGGTATTGAACCACGGCTGGGGAAAATTATTCTTGATTGCTTTGGCTGTGGTTTGAGAAAGGAGGGCCTTGTTCTTGCTGCTGTAATGGCAAATGCTAGCAGCATATTTTGTAGAGTTGGCAGTGACGAGGATAAATATAAAGCAGACCGTCTTAAAGTTCCATTCTGCCACCGTTATGGAGACCTTTTCACGCTGCTCTCTGTTTACAAGAAATGGGAAGATAAACATGAAAATAAGAGTAAGTGGTGTTGGCAGAATAGCATTAATGCTAAGTCAATGAGAAGGTGTCAGGAGACTGTAGTGGAATTGGAAAAGTGTCTTCAACATGAACTCAACATTATCATTCCAAATTACTGGTTATGGGATCCAGATGAGCCCACTTTCCATGATCAAATATTGAAGAAGATTATACTTTCATCCCTTGCAGAGAATGTAGCTATGTATTCTGGATGTGATCGACTTGGTTATGAGGTGGCTCTGACAGGTCAACATGTGCAACTTCATCCATCAAGTTCATTGCTAATGTTTAGCCAGAAACCAAACTGGGTAGTTTTTGGGGAAATTTTATCAATCTCAAATCAATATTTGGTTTGTGTAACTGCAGTGGACTCTGAAAGCTTGTGTGTGATCCAGCCTCCTTTGTTTGATATTCAACAGTTGGAGAGCCGGAGGATGCAGATGAATGTGATCACTGGAGTTGGCAGTAATCTGCTTAAAAGGTTCTGTGGCAAGCATAATCAAAACCTACAGAGGATTATTTCACATATTCAGAAAGTTTGCATGGATGACCGCATTGGTATTGATGTCGACTTTGGAAAAAGTGAAATTCAAATATTTGCATCAGCAAAAGATATGGAGAAGGCTTGTAGCATTGTCAATGATGCCTTGGAGTATGAAACAAAATGGTTGAGGGATGAATGTGTCGAGAAATGCTTATTTCCTGGCAGGCCTGGTAGTTCTCCCCCGGTGGCACTGTTTGGCTCAGGTGCTGAAATTAAGCATCTAGAACTTGACAAGAGACATCTAACCGTGGAAATATCCCATCCAAATGCTCATGCTATAGATGATAAGGAAGTTCTTTTGATGGTTGACCAATGTGTGTCTGGAATAGCTAACTATCATAAATATGCCGGGAATGGACAAGAGGGAACAGATAAATGGGGCAAGATAACATTTCTTAGTCCTGGGGCTGCAGAAAATGCTGTTGCCAAGCTGAATGAGGTAGAGTTTCATGGTTCCCTGTTGAAAGCTGTTCCTGTAAGGGCAGTTGACAATAAGATGCATCCATTTTCTGCAGTTAGAGCCAGAGTTTGTTGGCCACGGAGGCCAAGCAAAGGAGTTGCACTTATTACGTGTGCTAGAGGGGAGGCTGAATTGATTGTCAGGGACTGCTTTGCCTTGGTGGTTGGAGGTAGGTATGTAAACTGTCAGGTCAGCACAAAATACAAAAATTGTGTATTTGTAACAGGACTTCCAAGAGATGTATCGAAACCAGAATTATATGATGCTTTTTTGACTTCAACAAAGAGGAAAATCCTTGACATTCACTTGTTGAGAGGAGAAGCAATACCCAACCCCCCAGGTGCTACTTGTGCAGAAGCACTTGTTAGAGAAATTTCTGCTTTTATGCCTAAAAAGAATTTTCGTGACCATAGTTTCCAGGTTGAAGTGTTCAACCCTGAACCAAAGGATTATATGATGAAAGCTTTAATCACATTTGATGGCAGCCTTCACCTTGAGGCAGCAAAGGCTTTGGATCACATTGAGGGGAAAGTACTGCCTGGTTGTCTCTCATGGCAGACAATACAGTGCGAACATGTGTTTCACAGCCATCTATCTTGTCCCGCTCGTGTCTATTTTGTTATTAAGAAACAACTGGATTCTCTACTTGAAAGCTTCCAGCGACAGAAGGGTATGTGTATATTTCTTTGAACTAGATAATTTGACTTGTTTATATACAAATATCTGTTTCCTTCTGCATATCTCATTCCTGTTCCTATTGTGAAAATAATGGCAGCATTTTTCATTTGTGCTTCTTACTGCTCTAAATCATGCCAAGTATTCTATGATACTGAATGATGAGTTCTGCTTTTGATTCATGTCTTTCTTACTCACAGTGGCCGAATTTGTTCTCTGCTGCATGAATTATTATTTCTCATAGCCATATTAAGTTAATTAAAGTTAAAGAGCCTGGTCTCTAAAAAACTTTGAAGCGTAATCTCTTGGTATCAATATGTCACGCTACCTCTCTTTTGGAATTACAAAGATGCTAATTATTTATATAAGATCATTAATAGGGAATTTTCTTTAAGACACAATTTATTCCAGCAGGCTCGAAAATTGAAAACTCAATTGAGTTCGAGAATGTTGAACAAAATCAGAATTCTTTCTAGTCAGGTGAGAAGATTTTAAAAATAGGGGGACCCATAAAAGGTGTACAGAAAATGAAGATACTTAGCAAAGTTTGAAAACATTTAAACAATTGCTTGCTGGAACTCAAGAATCATTCAGAAATATACATAAATTGCTGAATATGCTTTCTTTTAGGTAGGAAAATTTTAATAAAGTTTTGATAACCTAAACTCTAGATTGACTTTACTTTTTTTTAGTACCTGAAGGAGTGGTTTTTCTTATTTTCAAGTGCTGTTATGACCCATAATCAATGAAACAATCATCTTATAGTCGAATTAGCAACACATTAGAATTGAAACTGCAAGAAACATCACAAAGAGTCATGGCGCAAATGGCAACATGCATCACTTATGCAGCTCGAATGATGCTTAAAATTCTGAAGGCTAAAAAGGTGCACGTAAAAAGGAAACATGGTGGTGGAATGCGTAGGTCCGAAGACAAACCGAGGACAAAAAATAATTGCTTCAACTGTTTGCAGAGAACTTGAATTGCATATATTCTAAAAGAAAAGGATTTTAAAAGGGGAGGCAAATAAACTAATATGACAATCATGCAACCTCGGTATGGAACCCTATAGATTTCCAGTGCAAGCAAACGTTCTCTGCAGGACAGGGAAACTTGAAGAAAATTGCATGGTTACTTCCTTGTGAGATACGGTATGCTATGACCGCCACACCTTTTAATTTGTCATACACAAGTATCATTAAGAAATTGCATTATGTTTAAAATCTGGTAAGTTCTCCAGGTGCAGATCGTGACTAATATCCAACTGTGCTATCATACTCTGCAGGTGTGTCCTATAGTTTGGAAAAGAATGATAATGGTTCTTGTCGAGTGAAGATATCTGCCAATGCCACAAAAACTATCGCAGATTTGAGGAGGCCTCTGGAGCAGTTGATGAAAGGCAAGACCGTAAGCCATCCAAGCCTCACTCCAACTGTGCTTCAGCTACTCTTGTCCCGGGATGGCATGGCCCTATTGAAAGCTGTGGAGCGGAAGTCTGGAACTCACATTCTGTATGACAGGCAGAACCTAAACGTCAAAGTGTTTGGACCCCCAAAGGAGGTTGCTGCAGCTGAGCAGAATTTGGTGCAATCGCTGCTATCCCTCCACGAGGACAGGCAACTCGAAATCCGTCTTCGAGGTCGCAACCTCCCCCCCAACTTGATGAAAGAAGTGGTTCAGAGATTTGGACCAGATCTTCAGGGGCTGAAGGAAATGGTGCCTGGGGCTGAGCTGACTCTCAACACCCGAAGCCACATCATCGGTGTTCAAGGACACAACAGTCTGAAGCAAAAGGTTGAAGAGGTGATCTCTGAGGTGGCACTATCTGTCGATCATGGTTGGATGGCTGAGCAGCCGTTGGAAACCTCTTGCCCCATTTGCCTGTGTGAGCTGTGGGAGCCTTACAGGCTTGAAGCCTGTGGGCACGATTTCTGTCGGAGCTGCTTGGTCGATCAACTGGAGTCCACCATCAGGTCCAGAGATAGCTTCCCCATCTGTTGCACCAAGGAGGGTTGCAATAAGCTCATCCTGCTCGTGGACCTGCGGTCTCTTCTGCCATCTCAAAGAATGGAAGAGCTTTTCAGGGCCTCTTTAGGGGCCTTCGTGGCTTCCAGGAGCGGGTCCTACCGGTTCTGTCCCTCACCCGACTGCCCGTCTGTCTATCAGGTTGCCACTCAGGACGCACGGGGTGGACATTTTGCTTGTGGGGCTTGCTTGGTGGAGACATGCACCAAGTGCCATCTTGAGTACCACCCTTTCATATCTTGTGGGAGATACAAGGAGTACAAGAAGGACCCGGACCTGTCACTAGTGGAGTGGCGCAAGGGGAAGGAGAACATAAAGGACTGCCCCGCCTGTGGTTACACAGTTGAGAAGGTCGATGGCTGCGACCACATTGAGTGCAAGTGTGGGAGACACATCTGTTGGGTGTGCTTGGAGTTCTTCAAAAGCAGTGATGAGTGCTATAGTCACCTTAGGTCTGAGCACCAGTACTACTAATCTAATGAATTAATATATCATATAAAAATATCTGTAAATCTGTATATGTTTGTCCATGCATAATATAGAAATACTTCATCTAGCTGAAGCCATCATTGGCCTTCCGTTCTCATACTATTAGTAATGTTCCCTCTTTGTGCGTATTTATAATGTTCTTTTTTTCTTCTTTTGATGGAGTGCATGTTAATAGTGTTAATTTGATAAATGATCCTGATGAAATTGATCTGCTCTGTTTTTTGAGTGTGCATGTGGTTAAGTCTTCTGTAACGAGAGATCTATTGCTTTTTGTAAATCAATGGACAGAGCAATGGAGAGGGGAGAAAAAGCCATGCAGCGGCCAAAGATCGACCCCATACCGGCAATGCCCAAGCACAAGGCCGAAGCCGGACACCATGCATTGGTACTCTCTGCGTCATCATCATCCTTGGCTTCCTCTGATGTTTTTGTTATGGAATAGCAAGGATGATGTCTCTAATCCTTCTCTTGTGATCATATCCCTTGAGTGAGAAGTCTTTTAAGGTGGCGTTTGGTATGGGGTGATGATTTTAAGATCATACTTGTGTAGATTACCTCATTTGATAGCACCTGAATATTTTTATATGGTAGTAATTTCAAATCACCTCCACATTTAAAGTCACTATTCAACCCAGTCATGTTAAATCTGTTTTTGAGGATAGGTTTCCAAGATATTCTAAGATAGTGATGTTGAGCTGAAATTTAGAGGCAAAAATGTCTCTTAGTCCAAAAAAAAAAATTGACCCAATCCTCCATATCCATTTAGCCCCAATTAAAATAAATGGAATATATAGAGTATATCAGAGATAATTTTGGTATTATATGATCACTAATCCTGGATTCTATCAAATATGGTGATCTTAGATCATCAAGGACGAGATTACTTCCAGATGAGGGTCACCGGTGATCTAAGATTACTATAGCAACACCATTTGGGTCACCAAGCGCAACCTAAGCGAAGGTGGAAGGTCATGGCTCCGGAGGAGGCCACTGGTTGAGCTCTCCCTCTCATAATGCCCCATATTGCCAATCCAAATACCATGTTATGGTATGGAGGTGGGAGTCTGTTATGACTCGAGATCCCTGGGAAGGAGAAGGCGGTGAAGTTCTTAAATCCATATATGCATTTACTAATAAGTGGAGGAATAAAAGTTTCTTCCTTTTGGTAGGGAAGAAGAAGGGGAAGGGAGGAATGGGTTGGTGTTCGGAGGGAATTCGGTGGGGGAGGAAAGAGTGGGAGGAAGGGCGACGCAGGGAAGGCGTTTTCCGGGCCCTGTCGGGGTTCCGGAACCGGGTTTGATGTGAAGTCCTCGGTTGCTGTCGGACTAAGATTTTGGACCCAGATGGGAGACAGACTACGTGGCATCATGTCTCTGGGCGATTACAGATACGACCGTAGACAACACCATGCATGTTTTCTTTCCATTTTATGGGATCCTATAGTCTGATTTCTTCCAAGTAGAAGCACCTTCTTGTCCTGCTTTACAGTACAGCATCATTACTGATCAGCCTCAGCTTTTTATGGAGTATCCCTCTTCATATCTTCAAATCCTGCTGGTGGTGTGTGTGTATATATATATAAACATAAACACCACAAGTTTCAATTTTTGATTTGCCCTGTTCAATCTCTCGCCATTGAAATTAGATGGCTTCGGCACAGCTGTGTTGGTTCGACCATCCACATTTGAAGTTAGGTGGACTCAATCAATTCTCTACCTAATATCTTAAGCTTTCTTCTATTATTAAATTTTCTGAAAGAATTGTTTTTTCATAACTGCACTTAAATTCATTGCTGCACCTGCTCCGGCTTCAGATAAATAATTAAGGTTTGACATGATTCCATCAACTTCTGGTTCTGCTGTCTTCAATACTCTATCCAAAATTTTTTATAGAGAAGATATACGAAATCCCAGAACTACTCCTGAGGATTGTTAGAAGAGCTTTCGGAAACCCAAAACTGGTACCTAAGCTTTAGGAAACGTCTTGGATCCAAAAGATGACCAAAAAGAAACGACTTGGTTGCAGTTTTATAAATTTTGAGAACTCTCAGAGATTCTTGGTGAAAAATATTACAAGTCCTCTTAACTGAGTGCCAATTCAAAATCCCTGATACTTTGAAATCTTTCTGATAACTTATCTATAACCTATCCAATAGCTATGGCCTTTCAGTTTTTCTTTCTTATCCATTTTATCTGGCAAAGTAATCTTTCCGCTGCTGTTCTTGCTAAATACACTTCTCCACACACAGAAGAAGAGAGAGAGAGAGAGAGTAAACAAACGGTGAGATTGGAGAGAAGGTGGACAACCCAAATTTTTGATACAGCACCATCTTGTACATTTGATAGGGACCTTCATACCACCACGGCAAGGAGACCGTGTTGCCACTCAACAAATATCAATAGAAAAACACTGCCGAAGGCAAGTAGTAGTTTATTTGTCATACAAGAGGATGGATCTGGCTTGAATGAGATCTCAGCAAACTCCCATTGGAGCTCGATGAGGAATTCCCTTCCTCCTCTTCGCCATCCTGTTGGTCACCATAGTGGAAGGTGGTGATGGTGGTGATATGCAGTCAACTGGGAAGTTGTTACTATAAGAACATTCTGCTTCCTTGTTGGTAGTATCCCCAGTGTTTGATTCAGTTGACATTTGCCTCTTGCTAAAATTTGTTGCATTTGAAGAAGTATTTGCCAACTGCAACACCCAAGAAATGTTCAGCTTCTTTCTCACCTTCTTGATGGGAAAAACAAGTCAACCTTTGGCCCAAAAAAAAAAAAAAAAAAAAAAAAAAACTCGAACACAACCAACTCATTTACCCAAATTTCATGCTTGGATGCACTGAGTAATTATCACATTTCAATCATATACAGACATCATCATCAAGTCTGAAAAGGAACAAATAAGAAGCTGTGTTTGAAAGGTTTTTCCTCATATAGCTCAGATTTTCAGAGAATCCCGATCAGGGGGCAACCCAAGACAAAGGGCAACTAATCAAATTAATCCATTGCCAATGTGCACTCTGGAACCATGTAACTAACATCCTTTTTTTTAGGTACTTCATGTTTGCTTTCTTGGCAAAGTAGAAAGAAAGAACTTTTGCACTGGATTTGATCATCACAAAGTAGTATTTTTTTTTTGAAATGCATGCCAGGAAGATGATATCGGTGGTTTTCTCGAAGAGTGGAACATAGTTCATCTCTTCCATGAATATTAAACTTGCAGCCACACTGCATTCGATTTCTAACCTCTGGCTTGAATACTGTAATGAAAGCAGGGGAGCTAATACAATACTCTGGAAAAACACATAAGAATCAACAACTCTAGCATCGATCCTGATGCTCGATCAAAGCTGGTGGAGTTGGTGAGAACTCCTGCAGTCCACCTACAATGTAGGGGAGGACGGACTTTAACTCGTGTGTGAATAATTTTGAGCGCGCATGATGCAGCAGCATTGCTTCCTAGAGCAGCCACTCAGGGAATCCCTGTGAATAGCCCTTCATCTGCCGCTCATCAGCACATGAGGATTGATTCATAGGATAACATGCATGCATGCAAACATTTCTGCTCGGAAATCTCAGCATATCGGCGAACGCTGGATGGATGGGGGTCTGTTTCAAGCCACAGACCTAGGACTTGTCAGATCTCCAACTTTGCTAATGGGTTCGATAAACAGTAAATTATGAAAGCTGGCCTAACCTACACCAGCAGGGCAGTTCCTGGCTTTTCTCAAAAGAAACCTGGTCAGGCATCCGTCGATGAGCTATCATATTACCAAACAACATGGAAGAAAATTATATAAAGCATCTGTAATGGCACTAGTTTGGTCCAGAATTATTGATAGCTTCTTCAAAAGGTTCCATCAATTGGGTGGGCATAAGATAAAGCTGTGCATTCATTGTTGGGTAGGTAAAGACACCCAGAATGATTGGTGGGGTTCCTCGTGATTCCCTTCTCAAGTGGTGCGCCCTATCCCAGTTCCCAACAAGTTGCAACACTGATGACTGGTATGAAAAAAAAAGCCCAACCTCATGGAAAGTCTAGTTTTCCCGTCCAACTTCAGCCTTGTAGGGGAGTCAACAAAGAGAAAACAAGCAGGAAGGCAATGTTGTTGTTACCTTACACCCCAGAGAGCAGAAGGTGAAAGCATCAAGGAGACTCCTTCTACAGTGATGGCAAGCGTTCGTCACGCCTTTCCCGAGCCCTGGCCGTGGCCGCTCGTTCAAGAACACAACCTTTGCACCATTGATGATGTACGTCTGCACCCCTGACAAGTCCAAGAACTTGTTGATCTCTGCCACTCTGATCACATCATGGTAGGATGATCGCCGTATCTGTATTTCAGTCAGACGATGGGAATTATGAAAACATTCATCGATCCCGGCAATATAGCGTGCGAAAAGAAGCATGAAGAGATTACAGAATATGGATCAGATGGATACTTGGATGGAACGATGGCCGCAGTGGTAGATGAGGCAAGATGAGCACATGGCGCCATTGGTGCAGTCCAAGCAGTACATGTTGCATTCCTTCTTGTTAGAGCTGCCGTGGTGCTTGCAAGGGAGGAAGAAAGTAGTGCGAAGGAGGGGGTAGAGCCATGGGGGCCTCACCTCATTTCTCTCTGGCTCCACCATTCCCTGTTTAGAAGAGCTATAGCGTTCGAACAAAGCAATACGACAGTGGAAAGGAGTGGATGAGGGCTTGTGGAGTTCTAAGTTCCAACCATGGATTTGAGAAGATGGTATCTGTGACGGTTGTAGAGAGGAAAAGTAAAAGGAAGTTTGAGTGGTCCTCTTTGCGTCGAGAGGGAGGAGAAAGTCTCTCTGTTCTGTGGAAGGAGTTGGTGGTGTATATATTGTTTTGAGAAACGTTAGCAGTATATATCATATAGTTTTCTACACGGCCCACTAAAGTCATGACCTAAAAGACAAAATGGCTACGATGAGCTGATGGCAGAAATGCGTCTCATTTTTCTGAACATTGATACTTGTCTTGGAATTTTCTTTGAACCAAGTGATATATTGGTGAATTATTATCTTGCCGTCCTCAGTTACATTTAACGAACACTTTCCCTCCCATATAATTCTATAAAGTATTTGGAGTAAAGAAATAGAAGGATATTTGTCACACCTTAAAGCTAATGTGGATGCAAGTACTGTAATTTCGAGAATGAATTTGACTCATTATATCATTCTGATCTCCATCACCATTTTCCCCCAACACATACAAGGAACTCATGACATCTCCATTGCTTCTTTTCTTTCCTTTTCTCATCCCACCTGTTGTATCCTTGTTCCATTACCTTCTGCTGAAATAACTGATGCTCCATAGATTTCTCAAGATCTCTTCCATGGTTGTAAGCCAACTTTTCTTTGCAAATTTCAGCATCTTTAATCCCTGGATAGAAGTGGCTGGGGAACCATGGAAGAAGAAGATATAAATAGAGAGCGAGCTCATGTTGGTGTCTCAGTCCGATCCTTTTAAATCACCCAGCATATGATTAGATGATGATCAAAACTTCTGTCTGCTAGTTTAATGACAACTATTAATCAGGGAATGGATGATGAGAAGTTTATATATACAGAAAGCAAAGGAAAGGATTGGCTGAATTTAGAAATTCTCACGTATTAAAAATAACCGGTAGATATGTTGTTCTAACCAATTTACCTCTCTTTTTAGATGGCGAGATTTAATATCTCAGAAGTTTCTTTGAAAAAATCTTAGGTTCCCACAAGGAAATCTCGTCATAATTTTCATAGCAGTTCCTGATAGCCGTTTTTTTTTCTTGCACCATCAATCTCCGTCGCCATAATATTTTTTTAGGGGACTTGCCTATCAACATGCTTATATCAGCATGTGCATGTAATAATAATATTTTTTTCTTTTTATTTTTAAATTTGTAATGTTTGCCACAAATGGTCGATGAATCTTGAGTTTTTCTCCTTATTAAATAACTTTTTAATATTGAATTTATGATTTTGGATAAAATTACAAGACTGCTTTGTGACTCTATTGCCACCATAAATATTGGAAGAATAGCTGAGAATAAGAAGCATCTACGGTGGAAGCATATTTATTGTGATAAATACAGCTTCAAATATCTAAAGAATGAGATGACTATGCGGAAATTTAGATTTTTGATCATGTTTTATTGAAAAGGTTAAGATTAATGCAAATATATATGTGTGTGTGAGAGAGACAAAGCATGCATATATACATGCACCTTTTCATAAATATTTAAAAGTATATTAAACCGTTGTTTAAAAGCCAGCCATTATAAATGTTTCTAAAGTAGAGATCTCTTTATTAGAGAATGTACAGATAATTTTAAATTTTGAATAATATTTTTTATTATTGTTACACTTGTTCTGTTTTTTTTATATATATATATAATTGTTTCCCTTGTTCTTTGGAGCTTTATTCTTTTATCAAAAAATTTCTTATCATGTCTACCATTTTTTTTCTATCGTTGCCTCTTGAATATTCTTCTTCTTCTTCTTTTTATATGCAGCCTATTGAAACTATTAATTTGCTTCTTTAACACAAACATTTAATAGGTTTATATTCTTGATTAGAAAAGCAGAAACTTTTGATAGGTTTGATTTGAAGACAAAAGTAGATAAGGAAAGGTGACAAATAAGTTCAAAATACTAGAGGACCGACCAGCCTAGAGACTACTCCCTATTATTTAGATGATTATGATACAGTACGCATTTCTAACCACTATGGTGTCTGTTGTTTTGAATTGGAGATGAGTTAAATGACGCATTGTCCAAACCATCTAACTTTTGTGAGATAAAAATAAAGAAGAAGATCTAAACTAGGGTACCACACTAAAGTGCATCAAGAGCAACAGCGGACCAGAAAAAGAAAACCTCTTGAGCATGGAGTGGTGTAGACTTGATCAAAGTGTTCAGCTATAAAAATGTCTCGTGTTTTAAGCTGGATTTGATTGATAGTTTTATGTCATTGCTTTATGCATGGTTGTTGAACGCCTTCTAACCATCCCACCTAATGATTTCAACAGCTTCAGTTCCGGTATTCCTTATGTAAGCTAAGATGCTTCCATCGATCTAGGGTCACATTAAAGAATAAATTCTAGATCCACCACTCTATTATTATGAGTTAACAATACAAAGAACATCTCATTCTAACAAACTTATTTTGGGGTTGCCTATATGCATTCTTTCTCAACATCGGTTGTTGCTACCTTGCATTGGATCCTTCGTCAACACAAAAAAAAAAAAAAAAAAAAAAAAAAAAAAAATCTTGCATTGGATTCTTCATGATTTTTCTTCCAATTAGTCAGTACTAGTGCGTACTTGGGTCCATGCCCTTGTCCCTTTCTTTCAATTATATTCAAATCTCCTTCGATGAGATTTTTGGCAAGAAATCCACAGGTCTGAGCCAGCTCAAACGGCCGTTAGTAGGTTTATTTTGAGCAGTGCCTCGTCTATCTTAAATTGACTTATTTGTAACTTCATTCCTTCGGCTTGGATATTTCCACCTTTTCTAATTTCTACGGCTAGTCTCATTCAACTAACTTCTTCAGTAGAAGAATCAAAGTTCTACTTTTCAAATAATAGGAGCTAAAGATGGACCGTTGAGACCTGAAATTTGATTTCATATTTGGCTAATAGATGAATATAATTATTTCTACTAAAGCATGTCTGCAGACAATTGGAACTGCCTATTGGCCTTCAGAAAGCAAGATTTAAACGGCTAGTAAGGTCCGTTGAGTTGGGCCCAAAGAATTCGGACTCTGACAACGTTTATTGGTTGCAATAGCCCTTTCTACTGTAGGAATAGTCAGAAATCCAGCAAGCACATGGAATAAGAGAATAAAAGAATAAAGAGAGAGGGGTAGAAAGAAGCGGGGTGAATTGGTAGAAAAGACGGCTTATGCGTGCATAACTACATCCCATAATGGCAGAAATTAAAAGGACTTGGGACACCCAAAATCCTAGAAAGCAAGGGCAATTGGCTCAAATAAAAAGATGATTTAACTTATTCCTAAAATTTGGAAATAGTTAGATTCATAATTTCTTTTTGATAAACTGGATAAATTAAAATATCATCCAAATATGGATACATCTGTAGAAATAAAAAAAACAAAATATTTAAAAATTAACTTAAAAAAATTTATAATAGAACCTCATAATACAATTTTACATTATTAGCATTCTTATAAAGCCCTAAACAAAGCAATGTATGCATCATTCATCAGCAAACTCGCAGAAGGTTGCTGGCTTAAGCTAACTCAAATCTCAATTTCTTTCTAGAATTTTCTCCTAGGGCAGGTTATGCATGAACAAAGCCTTTTGTAATAAAGCTAACCCATGTGGCAAAGAATATCTTGCTTTGACCATAACCAAATTATTTGTGAAATAGCTATGTTAATTGTCAGAATAATACTTTATTCTGTCACTTATTCCCGGTAATTCAGCAGCCAAAAGAGAGAACCCACATCTCACCCCAAAATGGTTTGACCGATATGCATAACTTTTTGCGGGCTACTGATTCCTCTCCCTATGTTCCCCCCTGCGCCGCACGTGCCAATTGCTTACCCAAGTAAGTCTACGATGCAGCGGAGCCTCTTCCAGGTGGACGACGCGGACGTCGACCACGTGTAGCATATCCGGCTCGCCGAGCCCACCATCCGGTATATTGCCGCCTCGGCTTGCAAGCCCGGCGACTCGCCTCCTCGGCGCCGCCGACGACGGCTGCCTCGTCCGCCGGCCAACTTCCGCTCGGATAACTCCTCCGCCTCCTCCCCAAGTGCGGCCACGCCTTCCACCTCCTCTGCATCCATACCTGGCTCGGCTGCCACCTCAACTGCCCCCTCTGCCGGGCCCCTATCGTCGCCCGGGCTACCGCTGCTCTCCCTTCTTCTTCTTCTTCTTCTTCTTCTTCATCCCTCGCCTAAGCCACCGATCCGGTGGGCCCCAAGTCAAGCTCCTCTCCTCTGGCGGAGGATACAGATCGCCGTCCGCCCACCGGATACCGATCGAGTGGAACCTGAAGAGAAAACAAAGAGCGGAGTGACAGAAATTGGAACTGGAACTGGAACTGCGACTGACCCAATAGCAGTGTCTTCTTCTACGCCGCCAAGTTCGCAGTTTTGGATGCCAAGTGATCTGGAGGAAGATGGGTTGCGGCCGGTTCGGCAGTCGGTCTTCATGGACTCATCCTTCCTTGCTGCTCTCCTCCTCAAGGCAGATAAGGAGGAAGATCCAGCGAGGAGAGAAAAGATTCCGACTTTGAACAAGAAAGCACTCCTAAGAACAGGGGAAAGCAGGGGAACGCTTCAAAGGGAGCTTCTCAGCAGAAGGATCCTCAAGAAATGGAAAGGTCTCTATCAAGCAGCGGCGCGGGCTCTTGTTGTCGAGACATGGACGAGGCCGGAGTGCAGTTGTTTCATTGTGATAAGCTCACGTTCCTATGATAGAGAATTTTGAGAATAGGGTGTGTTCTCAGCAAGTAGGGAGCCGCCTGTCTCTGTTGATACAACTGTGTACAGATTTGAAAGGTTAAAAAGAAATCTTTCCTTGCTTTGGGTACTGGACAAACTACTCTTATGGTTGAATGCAGAATTTTTGAGTATCTTATAGCAGCTAGCTGAATGAATGTGTGTGTGTGTGTGTGTTTTTTTTTATTTTCAGATGAACCAGCTTTATCTCTGTTGGAATTAATAAGTTAATTTTGAAGTCTTTTTCATTATAGACTACACGCTTCTTTGTGCTTATATGATATGAATGAATGAAGGATCTATGCCAGCCTTCCTTATATGCTTGCCTTCTTGATTATGGTTAACTAGTGATGGGCACAATTTTGGAGGCTCTGATGTTCTGTTAGCAGATATGCCATATGTTATTTCTATGCACATGACCAAGCAACAAGAATGCCGATCTAGATTATGAAAATAAAGCAATTTATACGCAATTCACTTACAACCTAATAAAATGTGTTTTGTTCAAAAGTATCTTGACTTTTAAGACTGAAGTAAAGAACATTTTTTTGTTTTCCTCATCAATCTTATCTAAATATGCATGTGCCCAACTGGATAATATGCATGAGAATGTTAAAAGGATGAAAGATTATTTTTAGATGGCAAAACCTAGTTGTTTGATTCAACAGACCATATTTACATGAATATATCAGTAAGCATTAAGAAAAATAATTCGCTATGCATTTTACCATCTGTACCATAGCATAGGCTGTTAGTGTTACTTCTTGCAGTGCAAATTTCTGTATTAAATATAAGAATTGAAAATACAAGACAAAATGTTATCATTAGCCTTTCATACTCTATTAAGCTTTACAAATGCAGAAGCAACTATGCATATGGCTAGAGACAATCTAAACCAACTAAATCCAAAAGTTAAAGAACACATTCCGCAAGTGGCATCGCATATATTTCCACTAAGCATCTGGTTGTATTTAATATAAATAATTTGCCCTTATAAAAGTAGCGATACAATTTTGCGAAGATTTAATGAATGTTCTGAGGGTCTTGCATCGAAAAAAAAACATTACGAAGTGCGAACATAAATAATATAAGATAATTATCTAACATTGAGGAAGCCACACCTAATACGAAAATTAATGAATTATAACTTATATGTTTTCATGGGATGATGATCACTTTTTATGGTTCTGAATATAACCTGTCTCATATTAATGATCCGGAATGCATGAAGCGATCTTTTCTTTAAGTCGCTTTGGTTGTTTAGAGTGCTGCATTATCATTTGGATTCATAGAGAGTGATTCTGTTGATTTGGATTCTTTCCTGTAATAATATTCTTGTAGGCTTCAAATGACGAATAAATATGTCGCTTTCGGAAACCCTATTATAGATATATTTGGTGCTTTAGAACCAACAAATTTTGACATGGAATAAGATGCTGCACAAAGCATGTACTAAGTTGCCGAGTCATTAACTTTAGGGCCTCCTACAAGACAAATTTCTGTGTAAAGCTGCATGTTGACAGGGCATTTTGTTCTTCCAATTATTTAATTTGTGATGCAGTTTTGTAATGATGACATGATGTATGTTTCTACTCGTCCTTGAACTCTCCTGGCTGTTGGGAAAAATTCATAAACATAATTTTGCAGAGAGATTGTTGGTTGTAACCAGGTGTTGACGATGAGCTTGTAATCAAGGCAAAGTTGCATTCTGTGGCTGGTAAGAGTTGTTGAGCTCTATGTGATTGTTCTATATATTGCTTATGTACATGATTTTTTTGAAAGCTACCTGTCATAATGGCAATGTCCAGAGGATAGATAAATACACAATTATGCATAATCTTGGAATATCCAGATCACATGAATGAACTGCAGAATGATCTAGTTCTTTTTATCAATTCATTTCACAATCATCAACAACCTTTGATGCATCTTCTAGCTTTGACATCAACCAGGTTGGGGCTATAGAGCTGGGGACTATTCATAAAACTTGACAGATTAATTTCATAGATTTTAGATTGGCTATAGGATGACTATCAAGCCTCATCAAGTCTTTTTAATGTATGAGTACAAAAATGGCTGCTGCATGGTGCATTATAGGATGATGGAAGAGATGCCTCTACATTGACGAGTATAACTTAATGGTCATAGTTATAGATTTGGAACATGTGAGATCAGCGTTAGAACATGAATCACATTAGGCAATATGAGCATCAGCTTTGCATCTCGGATCTTCCTCTCTGAGGCTTTTGGGGGGAGAATTACAGCTTCAGCATATACTGTCACATATTTTGTTTTCTTCATTTACATAAATTTCAGAATGCTAGCAACTAAAATCAAAAACGTAAATACGAGTTGCCCATGTCCTTGGCTGCTTGATAGCGTATCAGTGTTCTTTACTTGGTTGACATCATTGTATACGCAACTCTCAGTTGTCTATATCATCCTCTAAGTCTGATGATTGCTCCTTCTTTAACTATCTCCTTGGAGGTTTAGTTAAATTCTTTTGATGATTGATCTGATCCATCTCTGCCTTCTCCTTTATTGTTTGATAGAGGGACATCACCCACTTATGGTCCTGGCAATCAGGGATCCTGGGAGGGGCAAACTGAGGAGAGTCCTAACCTTTTACCTTTTTCTGCATGAGTGGCAGCCCCAAGACTCAAACCTGCACTATTACACTTGTCAGCCCGAGCCTTTTACTATTACACCAAGCAGTGACCCCTTGCATCTATAAGAGGATACTATGGATGGAGTCAACAACTTTATAGTTGTGGAGAGGTTTGTGGTGAGGTTCCGTTAGTGGATAGTCATCTTGCATCTTTGTTCCCCACATTGTATAGCATACCATCAGATTATATGGATTTTGTGGTTGATCCTTGGAGTGTTAGGTTAGGGGGTCTATGTGGTTGAGATTCTATTTTCAGGAGAAGCCAGTGGGATGAGGTTTCTAGGAAGTTGGTTCTTTTTTTTTTGGACATGGTGACTCTTTGCAGGATATCATGGTTGCTAAGAATAAAAGCATGAGGCTCAAACTTAATATTTTCTCAGTAAGCTTTTATTGCAGTTTTCTTCACTTTGGTATGACTCCTTGTGAGCGGAGATTGGTGCTGTTAATGGAATGGGCTCAAGTTGGACCACCGCTAGCCTAGGACCATTGCCAATCAGCAAAAGTAAACATTGACCATTATTAGGATCAAATTCAAAATTTTGGGCTAGACCTGAATCTCATTCTTATAGCCGAACCTCATGAGCATTGTTATTTGCATTTGAGGTATGCAATATGGCGGATTCGCTAGATCGTTCTTTTGGATGGTGATGTTAAGGTCAGAGCATTATTCAGATTCATGATGTGGTGGTTTTGGTTAGCTCACTGCATGAAGTTTCTCAAGAGGAGATACAGATTTCATAAAAATAATTGGTAGAGCTGGTTAATGCTGGGAACAAAATTTCTGTTACAAAATGGATCCTCTTCACATAAAATGAATATTGTGTATTTCAGTCATAATTTCCTTATCAAGGCTAGCTTAAACTTAAACAACAATATGTACTGTAAAGCAACCACTCTAGAAAGACAAGGTGCAGCATCATCTTTAGATATTCCTCGAGCAAGATATTATATTTTTGATCCTTTACCTGTTAGGTCAGAAATATTTTTAGACCAAAAGTTGGGCTCTTCGTAAGGCCTTGCTGAAGGATAAGAGGAGTTTATTGAAGTGGACTCAGCTGTTGATATGAAACATATAATGGGCAAGAGTAAAGGGCCTTATTAGAGATGCCCGTTAAATTTTGATTTTATGAAGCTCATAACTGAGGTTTGATATAATAATTGAAATGCCATAAGATTGACGTGCAAATTTTGATTGAAGTGGTACCAAGGATTTTGATTTTGTTGATCAGTTCTGAGTAAATTAGCATTTGCAAGGCAAAGCAGAACAAGAAAATTAGCATTCTCATTAGTCTCTTTACTCATTTTCATTTGCGCATATTGGCCTTCAGCAGTAGCATCATATCTAAGCAGTCCAACCTGTCATATTTGTCACTATAAATCAACATTTCACATCATGGAGTCTGACTGATATTTCCTTTATGATCATTCTCTCACATTTCTTTTCTACTAAAAGGATCAGAACTGAATTTTAAGCTTCAAGAACTCTCTATTTGACTGGTTGCTTTCTTTTATCTTTTTGGGTGCTTCCAACAGGGGAGAACAACTCTTCCTGAAACATTCGAATCCGTTGGTTTGAAGTTTTCACGGTCCTTGGACTCTTTCTTTGATTTTCTTTTTAGTCATGCATCTCAATAAAAATTCACTGTCAATTAAAACAAAAGAAGAACTAGCAAAAAGGGAATAGATTTCATGAGAATGGCAGTTGATTAATGTAAGTCAGCAGTTATGTAAAATATCTCTGACAAATGTCGCTTGAGCTGTGAAATCTCCTTCCGATTTATATTATTGAGCAGATGGCAAAGTGTTACTGAAGATAATTCATATCTAGTTTAGAATGAAACAGCAGACCTAGTAGTCATGATTTATGTCAATACCGCACTGAAAACAGCCAGCAGGAGTTACCATAGAAATATATGAAAGAAAATAATAATGCAGAATTCAAATTTGAACTCATTCTGCTATAACTGAAAGATCCATGCAGGATTATAAAATCCATACTAATCAGCAATTGTTTATGCTTCTCAGCATGGTGAAATTCTTATTTATATAACAACAATAAATTTGAAGTTTATATTTTGCCGTAGGGATTCTACTAAGAAAAATCTTGGGTTGGTAGACCTGATCAAAGGAATAAAAAGAAAATGCCAATTGTGCTGCATCTGCCATCAAGTTGGTAGTCTTCAAATGAGTTCCATTTTGTGCTTCTACCACGCTATTCTAAGTTACTTCCATAACATGCAAAAGGGTTGTAGCTGAGTCTAACTAGTGGAGGCTACGAGCATGCTGTCAGTAATTGTAAGAATTCAACCCTTGCGATTGCCAACCTTGCTTATCATGAATTATATAGAAATGCTTGCTATGCTAGTGAAATAAAATCTGGATTGATCATCTTTGCTAACATGAATTTTAGATAGAGGTACCAACACAGCTTTTTTATTTTCTACCCCATTTTTTTATAGTATCATGGTCGAAGCAAATTCATTAACCCTTCCTCGTTCAAATAAAAAGAAAAAGGAAAAAGGAAAACAAATCAAGTTTGTCTATTTGATAATTTAGAGGGTTGATGACAATGCCTACTGTTTTCTAGTTGATAGTTCTTGTAGTTTTCACAGACCATTGAATTATTCTTTGATTCTTTACACTAAAAATTTTCTCTGTGCATGCGTGGGTGCACGTGTATGCTTAGCACACACCCTTACCATTCAGGGATTTGGAAGCCATTTTTACTAGTGGAGAAAGGATGAGGGAAAGAAAGGAAGAGGGAAAGAAGAAAGTTACAAATAATGATGCAACAAATAAGTGTTTGACAACTAGTGGAGAAAGGAAGAGGAAAAGAAAGATTGGGGTTTCCTCCTACAATGAATTTAGCGAACCTGTGCATTGCAATTTTACCCTAACCACTAACCACTAACTTCTGTATTTTTGAAATCCTGACAAGTAGTCAGCCTGTTGATATATTCCTTTGGCAGCAGATTGGAGGCTGCCAAATGCCTCATTCAATAGAGGCTAGGCTTTCAAATTCTGCATCCAATGATCAGTGTCTCCATTCCGACTTGTTCATGATGCAGGGTTATCTTGCCTGCGCCTTTCCACTGTCCATTAGGATGTGACAGGATTTGCCGAGACCAGAGGGTTTAAACTTAAAGTTTTTTGTCCATAGTGCCATCTACTGTAGCTAGGTTTGGATACTGAAATATCTCGCAATTCTTCGGAGACTGAAATATCTTTGACAAGCCTCTTTTTGAATGATGTTCATTTACTTAGAGTAAGCTAGATAATTTTGTTTTAGTGTCTGATGTGTTGCTTTTAAAATTTATTTCAACTTATATGCTTATCAGTGATATAGTTTAGATCCATCAAGATATGCTAGATAAATAATTCAAAGTTTTTTAACTAAGACATAGTAGAAAAAGCAAATAATGCATACAGTATTTTTGATGTTAATAAGCCTCTAAATGAACTTTGAAATATGATAAATCATGATAACTATCTGAACCCAGAAAGACATCATGGAGAAGTTTGGATGATCTTCATAAACTTCAGTATAAGAAAAAGAAAAGATGTAAATAAAGCCTCTTTGACAGGGCAGCCCTTATCACCTCATTTATGCCAGTTGGACAGGACATAAATTCTTTTAAGACTCATCTCATTGCTCTGAATTCACTTATTCTGCATCTGGAATCCCAATTTTACCTAAGCATTTTTTCTCTGAAATAAACCTGAGCATTTTGTGAATCACACCCATTTCCTCTTGTTTGTGAGGTTCATCACCAGCACTGGGTGCGGGTCCCCCATAAAGATCAAGAATAAGCTTAATTTATGTGGCACCTAGCTGGTTTTGTCTACTCACATGTAAATATAGTGTTTCTTTCTTATATTTTACCTTTCCCCATTAATCAAGGTATTATATTTATTCAGTTTGAAAATCAAGTCATATTTTTCTCTCAAGAATCAAGTGTATAATCAGATTCTATCATGTCTATCACAACTAGAGGGAACCCAATCAAGCTTTTGTCATTCTTAGAATAAGCTCATGTCTAGGAGAAGAGAAAAAATAGTGCCTTTGTCATTCTTAGGATTTGAAGCCATTGGATATTATAGCAATCTTGATTAAGTATCCCACCTAAATATGGGCCCCGATGCTCTTTAACGAACTTATGGCGTGCATCCATTCACTCATTCAATAATGGCCAAAATCCCCAATCAAGCTTGACTTTCTGACCCCTATTACTTTTGTTGGTTTCCTCCTCTGCCGAACTTTCCTTCCTTATCAAGTAACTTCGTTTTTATTAGGAAGAGGGGGTTGCATGAAGTCATTAACTTAATCAACCCCATCTTTTGTGTTGTTTTGTTATGGGGGACCATCAACTTTGCAGATTGAGTGCTTGTCCACAGCCTGTTAAGATTCTTTCACCAGATTTATCTGCCCTAAGAGCATTGTTAATTGCTTTGAATTAACATTCGATTTGTTAATTGCTTTCTGTTGATATATATAGCAGCTTCTTAACACCTATATTAGACACTGTTCACCATGGAATTCTACTTATAGTCTCTAGGAACCAGGCCATAGAAACTGTGGTGCTATTTTTAACTCGTCCATCAGCAGATATTAATCTGATCTGTCTCCAAGACTCCAACTCAATTATCATCAAACCAGTCTAGAAAAATAATATCTTCCTAAAACTTGGATTCGATTTAATCATTACCAGAATGCATAATCATCAATGTCACAAACAGATTGTCACACTGCACTAGAAAAGTCTCTTAGGATAAAAATTCTGCCATTTTAGTGATATTAATAAGTGGAAACATTAGTAAGAAGAGAAGTAGCACAGGTTACAGTGGCTGATCAAGTGACTAATTAAGTTGATGTCAGAAGTATCAGGGCCATGGTGAGGTTCTGAATATCCATCTGATATATCATATATTGGCATCTCTCGAATAATGCTGCATGCATTCTTCTGTCAAGTTGCCACTGCAGGGTAATGGAAGCAGTTTGAATTTTCTGACACCTAAGAATTCTTGGTGTTGTGGAAACTCAACATTGAGTTGAAATTTCAGCACTTTAAATTCTTTGGCTCTGCTGAGTGATGATTACCTTCCCAGTAAAAGAATTATATAATCAGCAATTAGTTTATTTTAAGTCATCTTAAATTCTTCAAATTCCGCCAACTAAAAATTCATATTCTAGAGTCTTAATGCTGAGTTGAAATTTCCGTGCAGCGAATTCTTAGTCTCTGCTGGTTTCCCTCCCAGTAAATGAATTATATAATATGTGTAAATTAGTCTAAGCTGTATGTAATACAACCAAGGTCTTGCACGTTCTCAGCTGAAAAATCTTCATGAAATTTCTTGGGAGCCTTGTCTATCATATTCCTGTCAACACTTTGATAAACCTCTGATTGAGAGGAACCCATGGTTTGCCAAAGCAAGCACCTTTTAGTTCCTCGGTGATACTGGATGTAAACTAATTTTTCTCACTAGTTCCTCTTCCCTTAAATCTCATCTCCATAGCGACGCCTATGGATCAAACAGTTAGAAGTTTTTTGGACTCTCAACTTGATTTCATCCTCTATGTGTTGGACTTTTAGGCAAGAATCGCCAGTGAAACTTAGGAGACCACTTGGTAGAAAGGAATAACTATCTTGCTAATTAGGCTGTTTGTTCTTAAAGATTCACCTCAACTTGATAAGAGCCTATCCAAAAGTAAAACGGTAAGCCTCTTGATTAGCAGTGAATGAGCAGCGGACTCAACCTAGAGAACCACATTGATGTCTAAAGATGCAAATTATAATAGTCAAATGGTTAACAATCCTAAACTTGCCTACCAGGAAAACATTGTATGTGTTGATATTACATCACACACGGTGGAATTAGGTTTGTGTCAATGCTGTTGTTATGCTCCTAACTTACCTCAGGAAATAAATAGATAAGGTTTGTCTAATCCATCAGCTGAGAAGCAACTGTTCTGGCTTCTGGATTCCCAACTCTCCAATCCACTGGCCCTTCTGTTAGGTTATCTTTGAGGTACACATCCAACACAATCACAATAAACCAACCGGTTACACCACGTGAATCTCTGAAATGAGGGCCTTTTTGCTCGACAAGGTCACAGCAACTTCCATCCGAAGGCAAGTCAGTCATGAAATTACTGTGGCCCAGTGATCCCTTCTTTATTCCTCTCCTTGTCTTCCTTTCTGTCTTTCATTAGTACAAGGCAAACAATTTATTGCAGTACTCTTCCTTGCTTTATAAAATCACATGGTGGGGATTGTCTTTAGGCCTTTCACCTTTTAATCATTGCTCTTTAGACCCTTGGCACAAAGGACCCCATCAGAAATTCCCTGTTTGCCAACAACATGCCATGAGAAGTTGTCCTAGGTACTTTTTTCGAGTTTTTTCCCCCCTGTTTCGAATGTTAATTTCCTATTTCTTTTCTTTTTCATATACCACATTCTAGCTCTCTGGTCTTAAACATATTCTGCACAGCTCTGGCTGTTGACTGTTACTGTTGCATGCAAAAAGTTTGTTTTAACTCTAAAGTCATTCATGGCAGCTCTATTCGTTTAAATGTGAGGAAAATGACCGCTAGATTAATCTTGGTGGTACTTGATCCAAAGTCCATTACAATCAAATAGTTAACATAATAAAATTGAAGTATAACACTACGATTTATGGAAAACCTCTCCCTCTCTCTCAATGTTCAGATTGAGAGATCAATGGAGAATTGTGTCATTTTGATTTTCTTAAGATTATTAATACTTATATGTATATTGTGGCAAATTTTGAAATCCACAGTGGTAATCTGGCTTTTCTGATAACCATAGCTACAAGAATTAAGAAAGTGCTTGAAAGTAATGGCACCTTGACAAGGTTTTGAAGTCAATGCAGCACCCGAAAATGGAGATAGGTCTATGCAACTAATTAAGTTTGCATTTCAGGCTGGTAGAGATGAGAGATGCTTCTTTAATCAGCAGTGTTCCAAAAGGTTGCTTATTGTTCTGCTGCGGAAAAGAAGGTTGCTTATAGCCAAGTTAGTGGGACATCTTATTTCCTACATCATGCGTTTCTCAACTCTCAGATCACTATCACAGATTTGAAAGTTCGACAGAGTCTATTTAAGCCATCTATGTCGCTCCCTCATCCAATTTCATGTGTCCCAAGATTCCTTTGGCAAAGACATGGAAAATGGTGACACATTTGGACCCAAACCATTTCGACAAATCAGATGATTAGATCCCAAAAGGATGTGGTTACACTCAAAGGCGAGTTCTTCTCAGTTGAAATTAGCCTCCTCTTGGATCCTCCCTAGCATTTGATATGCTGCAGTTGCAATCTCATCCACTGAAGTGAATTGGCAATCATCTTCCACCTGCCAATCACAAGAACATCCCTCTCAGATTCTAAATTCATATAGAAACAAAGCAATATAGAATGGAGACTAGGAATGTTTTTGAGGAAAGGGAACCAGAAAGGACGGGCACCCCCATGATACCTTGAGACTGAAGGAGTAGAGGACCAGCCGATCGACGGTTGTCACGTTGAGATGCAGCGTGGTGAGCCCCGTACTCTGCAAACCCACCACCATCTTGAGCAGCTGATTTGGCCGCCGCCTCGAGAGCACCTTAAGATTGGCATGGGTCTCCACCATTGTCACCTCGATGTCTGCCATGGCTGACCGGTTCTTAGCTGCCACTTCATTAGCATTGCTGCTGCTTCTGCTGCTGGTGTGGGTGCCGCTGCTGCTGCCGGAAGAGCATGATGAGTATTGGGGGAAGGCAAAGAAGTCAGCGAACGGGGGAGTGAGATCGGTTGCATCGGATCGTTGCTTGAGCCTTTTCTGTACTTCAAGGGATTGCAGGAGCTGCTCGAGCTCCTTCACATAGTTTATTGCACCCCCTATGATTGATGCTTGATCACCCTGTCCATTTAGATACGCACATCACAACCCCACCAAGAAAATAATGACAAATGTATGATATTGAGGATTGTACAGGAGATTGCTTTGATGCCACCCTCAGTTGAAGACAAGTTACTGCAGAGTTCTGATAGGATCCGATGCTCTAGTGCTACTATAAATATATTTTGTTAAATTTAGAGTTGCATTAGAAAAAAATATAAACATGATATAGATGCAAAGGAAAAGATTTATAAGAAAAATCATTGGGTGAATTGATCTCGATCATGTTCTCAACATATATATATATTAATGATGACCAAACCTATTAGAAGTGTATTATAAGCAGCAGGACAAAACCGACCCTGAGAAAGTTGTCTGAAAGCAGGGAAAACTAGGGAGGGAGGAGGCAGACCCTTTGAACATAGGAAGGTGGCATAAGGGACCGTAGCACGGCGAGGTACTCGTTCATTTGCTTCCGGCGGTTGCGCTCCACCGCAATGTGGATCATCCTCTGGCTCTCCACCTCCTCCTTGTTCTTGACGCTCTTTGCACGCCGTCTCTTCCTCCGCCCTGCCGCTGCCGCTGCCGCTGCCGCCTCCTTGGCCTCCCCCTCCAATGCTGTCCCCTCGCAAGCCTCCAGCAACGAGGAATTTGCATCCCACTCCTTGAGGTTTTGCACCAAGGAGGAGGAAGTGGGATCCCAATTCCCACCAACCTTACCACCCAACTCACATTCTAACGCCTCCACCTTCTTCTGCTCCTCCCCAACCCCCTCAAAGTCGTAGCCCCATGCTCCCCCTCCCATGGCATACCTCTCCTTGCAAGTATAATAACCAAAGGTGTTTTGTGGGAAAACTACAGCTTCTAGCGCCATTCTTTTTCTCCAGCTCTCATAAACCCAAAGACAGAATCCCAACTGACCTTTTCTCCGAAGGGGCAGGGAGATGGTGGCCTTTTAAAGGCCACAAGGAAGCAAAAGCAACAGTAACTTGCCACGTGAGCCCAAGGGGTAGGGAAAGAGGTACGTGTTGTTTTGCGTTAAGAGGGGCGGAGACCAATGATAATATAAAAACAATTGCTTGGAGGGCAGAGTCTATTGTTTGATTTGGTAATAATGTGGTTTGGCATCAAAGCCCCAGAGAGAAAGAGAGAGAGTAAAGGAGGGTGAAAGTGTGTTCCGGGGGAGAAATCGATGAGGTTGAGCGAGGGGAAAGGAAACAAACAGGATCAGAGTCTGAGATGAAGTGCGAGTGAGGGCCAATATGTGCGCGTAGTGGGAGTGCAGTGTGGTTATTGAGGTGTGAAACAATGTGATCACCACACCAGAGCTCGAGCTAAGACTCTCTTCCCCAAGTGCAATCATCTGCCATAAAGACTGGACTCTGTGGTTATTGAGGTGTGAAACAATGTGATCACCACACCAGAGCTCGAGCCAAGATTCTCTTCGCCAAGTGCAATCATCTGCCATAAAGACTGGACTCTGTTTCCCTCGATCTATGAGCACTGCAATGCATGTGTGCTCTCCAGATTTCCACTGTATAATCATTTAGTCTTGTTGGCTTTGTTCTGGCCAAGTTACTTCGGTCCTTTTGGAAGTCTTAAGTTAATAGAATCTCACATAAATTAGAGTTTTAGACAAGTTATTTGATTGAATGCTGTAGTTGATAGGCAAAGTTAACCTTCCATGTTGATCCTTCAAAGACCAGTGCGGTGGCTTCTCTTCAGCTTTTTGTGGTTTTTGTTCTAATATCACCATGCCAAGTTTCTTTTTTCACTTTTTCCAATCATGATCTAATTGAGTCATATGCCGACTATTTTTTTATAAATCTTACTCCTCTGTCTTTTAGGGTACTTTTCTTGGCAGTTAACGAATAGCCAATTCACCCATTACTTGCAAAGTGTAGGATACAATGGAAGGGCATTAGATCTGTTACGGAGACACTAGCTGCATTCTGAGCGGAGTTGATCGAGAGGAGATGGAGGATAAAAGAACGTATACGAGATAAAGTAAGGATTTCATATTATGTAATTAATGAACCGATACCCCAGAAATCATCTCTTTGTCTTAAAACCTTATAAACAAATTTGGATGATGTGAGAGTCTGCTTCTCGCTCACTGATGCCTTGCTCTTCTCTATCATTTTACCGGTTTAGCAGAGTGGTCGTGTTCATTGGTCACTCTTTACCCTAAAGAAAAAGAAGGATGATACCACATTCACCTCAAAATTTTAGAGTCCTATCCAAATCTGCTAGAAATTGATGAAGTAATTATGAATCATTCTTAATTTTTTTTTTCCTTTTTTTTTAAGGGAAAATGGGCCCCTGATATTACTGCTAGTATATCTGCTTGAGGAACTATGCTATGCACAGGAAGATCCATAGCAATGTTCATCTAAAAAACTGTTGTAAATTTGCTTCTTGATTCCATTGTCTGCATTTCTCTCAAGTCCCTTTCAGGTGTTCTTTCGAGTAAATTACCATTCACAAAGTTTGTCAAATGAAGCATTGCTTCTTTCACTATTCATGGCCGACATGTCATTGTCCTCGAAGAGAAATTATATGCGAGATGACAGCAGCTTGCTTGTGCCAACATTTTGCCTGGAAATACTCATGAAACAACCGAAATCAACGGCAGAACACTGGTTTTTCAGAGACCCACCTGACACCAGACAAAAAAATGCAGCATTTTGCAGAGCTAATACACTTGGAACTTACGCTTGCAAGGTGGTATTATTTTTGGAGGTATGAACAAGTACATTCCATGTATTTTAGTTAAAGGAAAAGCCAACCGGCCCCCATCTCAATCCGTCACTAATCTCCTTATTTAAGCAAGTTGATGAAAGATTTGAGCCACAATTAACAAGGGCTTTCCAAGCGGCTTCCTCCTCTGTCCTTTTCCTCTTACAATGCCTGCTCGGGAAGACTAGAAGATTTGAGAGCAGATATCGTAATCTCAACTTAGTACCAATATCACATCTTTGTTGTACTCAATCAACTAATCCAGACAAAAATCCCAATCAATCTACTGTTCAACATGACATTTTACACGGCACCGCATCGGTGGTCCCCTGAGGTCCACCATCGGCACCGTGATATTCCTTGATATGATTGATTAGCATTAGTTTGCATGCATGATAACTGATGCCTTGAATGCAAGATCCTTGGTAGATCGCGTAGAATCGCCGATGCTGGATCTCAATCCAATGGATGCCATTGGTTGATGTGACATGTGGAGGATAATCTGCCAATTAATTAAGTTGGTTCTGCATGGTCCACTGGATTAGTCCGCACTCTCATCCGGTAGTGAAGATCAGAATCATTTCAGCACTTGTTTTTGTGCTTTGTGTTTCCGGGCAAGGCTTGGTCGGATGGAGATTATGAATCCACACCCGTATCTTTTGTGGGGTTATTGGAGACTTGAGCACGTAAGAGATTGCATTTGTTCCTTTTCTTCTCATCTAGAAGATACAAAATAAAACCACTACTGGCCCCATGTTGGGTCATTGACTTAATTGTATCCTAGGCGTGCAAAATATTGGAGCCTAGAAGAATTCGGGATATAGGGTTTGGGGTTTGATTATGGCCTTGAACTTGTCCAATGAAACATATAGTGGTTTTGATTATGTGGAGAGAGAGAGAGAGAGAGAGAGAGAGAGAGAGAGAGAGAGAGAGGAGGGGAATGCTATGTCAAGTCTCTTACTCATCTTAACCAATGAATTATTCTTTATGATTGGAGGTTTTTGACAAGATCTCACGTTATGGAGCAGTCATAGAACATTTTTTAGGTGACAGGGTCCCAAAGGGAGGATCAAGAATAAATTTTGAAATTATTTGGAAACTTAAGTTGCTGCGGCTGGCTTGAGTACCTTAATTTGCACTAATATTAGCTAGTAGGGCTTTTTGGTTCGCGCCTCTATTCTCAGTTATATGTTGAGACAAGAGTCTAAATTTGAAATTAGTTGGTACATGTTCTATTATATTAATTTTTATAAAGGTTGCACATGTATTAGATGGCACGGCGGACAAAATTAGCCGCATGACTACCTATCGGCTGTTGTAGCTATACTTTGTGATATTTTATTATTTATTTTTTATATATTTATATTAGAATTGTACGAACTGTTCGGCCAATCAAAACAATAATAAAAAATACAACATGATGTCCCAAAAAAAATCATGAATTTTGGGATAAGATAAAATACATATAAAAAAATATAAGAACCAAATGATCCAGAACTCTACCCTCTCTGCTACGGCATGCAATTAATGAAGTGGAAGCGTCCACTCACACGTCACTTGCTTCCATTAATTTTGTTTTTGTTTTTTTCTTTTTTTAAAAAAAGAAGAAGAACAAAAGAAGTATCTCTCTGCTGTAACAAACATTTCATAAAAATAATAGAAAAATTATCTCTTTCACATATTTGAGGAAACAAATCTGAAGTTTAATGTAAGGTTGACGCATCAACTAGGCTGAAACTTTATTTGCTCCTTCATCGAGAAAATATATATATATTGCTATATTTTCTGAAAATAACAGTCAATGCACCACCATAACGAAGCAAAAGTATCTTTTGAGATGGTTTGAAGTTTAACGCATCTGATATCTGTCAAAATGACCGAAATTATTGCACAACATTAGTCAGAATCATCAAGTAAATGATAAAACATGCCTCCACCTCTTTATAATCCTTCGTACATAATCGCCAAGCCTTTTTCTAACTATTTGAAACAATATTTCATAGTTTGCGATATTTTTTTATAACTCATTCTTAATCTAATATCATCATCCAAACATAAGATCATCATTAACAATCTCATCTTATATCTCAAGCACTTATTGTATTAATCATTAAGCGAACAACCACATGTTCTGGAAAGTCCTACTCTCCTACCTATAGGATGTGAACAATCTAGCTAGAATTGAAGAAAAGAAAACATGGCAGAAGAAAAGAAGCATAATTTGTGATGCACCGAACCATTCCATGTGCGACGAAGTTGAGCAGACAAGAGATACCACGTTTTGTCATCATCATGTCCAGTTGAAGATAACTCATCAGTTAAAGAAAAAGACAACCATTGTGCAAAGCTAGAACAGGCTCTGGGTTTCGCAAAACCATCTCCGAAAGAAAACAAAAATCCCAACCCAGATGCATGCATCCAATCCCCCTCATGCACCCCTGCAGCGGCTTGGCTGCCCTGCCGCAGACGGCGGCCAGCTTTCTATGCAAACGATCGAGTTGGCTGCAATTGGAAGACAAAACGAGGCCCACATTTCTGTAACTCCCGTCCCGTTGCGACTCAACTTGGATGTGACCTGAGTGCTATATATGCATCTCTGGGGCTCGACATGTCTGCGTAGGGCTGGAAAAAAGATCCAGGAGACGGATGCATGGGTTTCCCTTCATCCTTTGGACTCATGAAGAATGCGCGATCGACCAAGATGCATGGGTTCCAATGGAAGTTCATAGCACATGAGTTCGACTTCGGCTATCTCACAAAGTATTCCCTCATAGTCGTCTATATATGACGCAGATCATATCTACATCCTACACGTACCATCTTTACTGGAAAAATAGTTAGATGACGTATGACACCCATTTGATAGACCAAAGCAGGCTTCTTGGCGCGTATAAACATCGCTGAAAAGGTGGCGTTTGGTACATTGAGAATTGCAAACACGAGAGAAAAACATGTTGGTGTCATCAGATTCCTGCATTCATGCCACTATGAGAGTGTCATCTGTCGAATTAATTAGTCCGTGGTGTGCTAGGCTTTAGGAATCAGAGGCTAACAACCTTTGAGTTGAAGGGGTTTAGAATCCTAATCTGCAATGACCAACTATATATTTCCATTTATAAGCATGATATGGTGGGGTATGGATTGTACCTTCGTGCTAAAGAACCATTGACCTTCTTTAAATCTGTGCAAGGTGTGATCCCATGACTGATATTGTGAAAAAAAGATCAACCATTCTTTTGCACGCCCCAAGGGCTCGAGAATCTCCTAATTATCGACAGCCATACTTTATCTTCAGGCTAGAAACTTAATCATGCCGTATTAGTTTGCTTGTACAGATTACATGGAAGTGATACTTTCAGCCCTCGATATCCATACATCTAATGGCCTTTGAAATTAAATTCAAGAGGCAATATGTTCTCACTATTAACTAACTATTCTCTAATAGAGAACAAGAAATAAAGAAATAATCTCTGTTGCTGGCCGTTCCTGATTCATATTCCCAGTGCCACTAGTCCTCGTGCTGTCCGGCTCTTTTTGTTCGATAATTAATATGCTTAACTTCAGGATGCATGTTTATTGTTTAGATATACATACTTCCATACAGGTACTGCGTATGATCGCGAATGGTGTATTGCCCAAGCGGCATCAAGTATTATGCCATGGATGGGCGGATAACGAGGTGCTTTGGCAAAAGTGAAGGCATATTCGATTTCCGTTTAAGATATTTGTCTCCCATCTAGCATCTATCCTTGGTGTTTGCACCGCCGAGAGGGATTACATTCAACTCGAAATGGTCACACTCCAATCATTATACTCCCCATCACCTCCCAAGGCTACACTAAGATGCTTGCAAGTACGCCCAGATTCCACAAGTGTGAATGTGCTTAAGGGGCAACATCAATGGTAAACTGAGTTTTTTATAAGGATTTCATTCACCTTCCAAAAGTGAGCATTTTCTAGGACTCATGTATCTTATAAGAACCAGACAATTTTTTTTTTTTATTTTTATTTTTTTATGAAGAGAGAGACAAAGCCGCTCGGTCTTTATTAAAAAATAAAGTTTACAAAAACTATTTATAAAGAATTTACAAAAAGAATATCAAAAAATAATAAAAATTTTTTTACAAAAGATAGTGGTCTGTAAGTAGACCTGTTAAAATATTCGACAGATTAAACAATCTCTTAGGTGATTTGAAGGATCTCTATATCTTCAATATGTAACTATATAAACTCTATATCTTGATGTGTGTCAGCTTTTTTTAAAAAGATAGATCATCATCTTTCAACGTGAGGCATCAATGCTCCAAAATTATTCTCAAGTTTGAGATAATGATCAAATAGATTTTTTGAACACAAATGCTTCCAACTATATAAGTACTAGACAACCAAATTATGAAGGATGCTGATAGGGTAATGTCATACAAATAATTCACAGTTAAAAGAAAAAGAAAACTATTAGAGAAGTTCTCGCAATAGAAAAAAAAATTTATTAAGAATTATCTGTTTAGTTTAGAGGTTTAAGTGAGGGGCGGCAGCAAAACCATAAATATATATATATATATATATATATATATATATATTAAAAGAATTAAGTAAAGAAACAGTTCATATGGGTACAGTTGGTTGTCTTCGTTTGCGACCCTTTTATCACCCTTTCGTCTATCTATTGCTTTAACCCACGAAAAACGCATTGCCTTTATGGAGTCTTGCCCTTTTTCGTCCCTTCCCTCCTTTTTCTGCTTGTTTATAATACCGTTTACGAGTTGGCAGATATATCAACAGCTAATGTGCTACTATTTTAACTAATATGTTAATTGTGCTACTAGATTAATTAATATAACTAATATCTAGAGTTAAGAAGGTAGGTACTGGGTCGTGTTTCTGGAGATGATCCTCTTGATTTCTTTAGGCCAAATGCCACTGTCGGCAGAGGAATCTAGACGTTATTTTATTTCACGGGTACAAATGCATATTAGAAGGACATTTATCCCGTGGGATTAGGTACATTGTGGACGTAGGCAAGCACCTCGAATTTATCAAGATATATAATATAATGTCTACGCTTTTTTTATATGAAGTTCTAATTTTTGATCGAGCAAAAGATAAAGGTTGAAATTAAAGAAGAGTGACATGATACACATACATACATACATTCAAGATCTCAATACACATACATAACCGCGCCTGCGCTAACACAATCATTCTTTGCACTAAAAAATAAAAAATAAAAATCTTGATAAATACATTGATATCATATATATTGACCGATAATCTATCCATTTATACCAACTTTGATAAGAAGATTTCTGATTCACATACGTAGATATAATTGGTCAAGATTTGGGGACAAAACAAAAAACTTGATTGACATGGAAAGGATGTAGACATGCCAAAGCATGCACTGCACGCCATGCTTGTCACAGTATAAGATTATGCAAATGTGTACCTCCATCAAAACATGATATCTAACATTTTCTTTATCTCCTGCAATTATTGTGACAAGTTGAACAGTGCAACATCCCAGCGGTGGAGCCATCATGCAAAGGCTAGCAAACTCCCAAACAGTCATTGATGTTGTTACTTATATGGCCTCTTCTTGCTAATATTGTTATTGTCTCATGAGTTCCTCCCATTCGTATTTTATCCCAGACTTGCGACATAACTGAAGTTTTGCATGGGAATAAAGCGAAGAGCACCCGTACGTGTGACCTTGGTCTGACTCATCGGATCTTGTCTCCTTTCGTTTGCGGGATCTCCTTGCCGGCCCCCGCCCACGTGGCGGCCTGTTGCCGAACCGGACCCCCGGGCCCCTAACCCCACTTTTATCTTTTAATTGTCAAAAACAAAGGTATTTATTTCATTATTTTGAACATCTTATATCTTGTATAAACTTGTATTTTTGCCATTTTATATACTTATGGCTTTTTTATGAATCAGAATTTGGCTCGTACATGTTACATGGGACATGGACGAGTTCGCACGGGATCGCAGAGGACCGGACCGGACACTAATTATGGACAACCCCCTTCCAATGGTCAAAATATTCCACCCACCCAAATCATTTTGTTGTTTTGGATGCAAGCATAGGTTCGAAATATTGAACGCAGGTACCCTAGAGCATGTACTCCCTTGGGCATCGAGTGCCCTATAGGAATGTTTGCCTGGCCCTAAGGTATGTGGTGCTCAACTCTTTACTAGTTGTTAGGTCATTGCAACCTACAAGGAGAATGATAGGTGTGTGATTCTTATACATGATGGTATTTTTGTGCGTATGGATGGGAATAACTGATCGATGGCATCGATATAGGACACATGCACCGCGACGAGTCCTCAATGATTGTGCTTCGTGTTCCTCGACATCGTCTAGCTTGTTGAGTCTTGTGATCAAAGAGAAATGTACGAATTGTGAGTCTTGTGATTAGGACTGCATGAGGATCATTATCTTGTTGCCTTGTCGTTGAATGCTAAGTGTTGTCACGTTCTCAAAGTCCCTCATGTTACACTTTACCATGTGTGACAACTAGACATCTAAAATCGATCCAATTAGGGCTCAGCTTATTCGAGAAAGATGAAATTTAGGCAAGCGGTATCTAAATCAAATTTATTTTGGGGATGGACAAGTCTAGCTTGATCTGAATAATATGATATATTAACATGGCAAGTTTTGTAGCTTAACTTGCCACAGCATTTCTGCATTGTAAGACATTTATATCCATTATGGAAGCCATGCAATGGAATGTGTATGGTGCATTTAGGTGCTACGATGGAGGCATAGCCACCCCGGGCCTGGAGAAGTGGATCAAATCCTATAATAGCTCAAGCTTGGGTTGTACACTTCTAAGAAAAGGAGGCCATCTAACTTTGTAGGTGCATGAAGTATGACACGGCTCTTTAGTCAAGAAAAGTGACACAGAATGAAACATCGCTTTAGGTTCCATAGCTATGATTCGATTCCTACTTCTTTGGCCAGTTCTATATGGTTAGTATGGTATAATTATGCTTGTTCCATTGGGGTCCACAGGATGGAAGGAGGAGATGGAACGTGAGAGAAGGGGTGGAGTCCTGCTGCTATGACATTGGGCTCCATGTAGGAAGTTTGATTGATGAGGATTGTCATGTTTGTTAGATTGTGAGGAAGCATGTGGAGGGAAGTCTCCATCAATCCACAGCAAACCATCCCAGTGTTAATCATTATGATCCAGACTTGGATTTTGTGGGGAGAATCACAAGGCCTTTCCAATCCAGCATGGCCAATTTTGAATCTTGAAGACAAGCTGCCGGTTCCCTCAAAAATATGTAGCTCTACTGCCGCATCCAATCTGCATGGCTAAAAATATTTAGCCCCGCTGCCTCTAAAATTTTGAATCTAGTAAGACCGATTTCAATTTTGTTTTTTTTCACTAATCGCATCGAATCTGGTCGTTTGACACCCCCGGTTACGACCACTAGGGCATTACTCAATTCTTCTCCATGGTTAGAGAAATCCATGACCCGATGGTCTTCCTATCTCATCAACCAACAAAAAGAAAACCAAAAATGAAATATATATATATATATATATATATATATATATATATATATATATATATTTAAAAAAAATTTAAATAATGGGCTACATAACAAAAGGTTGTTCTTTCCTAAATACCCTTGACCCTTTAAATATCTGGTGAAGAACAAATCTAAACCCAAGTTTCTATCAAAAAAACCACAAAAAGATCTTGCTAATTAGGTAGGTGAGCACTCTAAACAAACAAATGAGAAAAAGAAAAGGGGTGTCACAACTTCATCTACCTAAAACATTAAATACAAGAGACAAGTTTGCAGGTGGTGATGCCAAAGTTTGTGGGCAGCTAATCTTGGGTTCGTGGCAGTTGAGATTATCATACTAACAAATAAATATTTCAACCATGGGATCGATTACTTTCATGGCAGGTATAGGAATCCTACAGGCGTTAACCAATTCATTGAATGTGGCTGTTCATTGATAGCTAAATTTTGAGTTGACCCTGAAGATGGGCTGCGTTAGCCCAACTCTGATGAGCCACACCTCAACTTGTAGGTAAAGAGCCATGCCATCCAGAAGGTGACTTGATTTATGACTAGTCTATCAACCACTGACTTATGCATCCAGAGGAACTTTCCTGACATGTCACTGAATGGCCTGCTATGGGACATTTATGTGCATTTGAGCAAATTATACAGGGTCAGATTAATGATCTTTCTCTTCCCGACCATACCCCCATGAAAAATTATACTTGACTTTTTTGTTTAGAGCTACAGATAGTCTCCTATCATGTATACGTTAAGAGAATGAAATACAAGAAACAATTCTCAAACCATACTTGACAAATTACAAGCTAATGTATATTGATGTCGAATTTGTGTGAGACTTGATAAAGTTGTAGGTAAATTTCCGAGTTCACAATCATGCTGTCTACTACGGTCTCTGAGATTTTTGTGAAAAATCTAGACTTGAAGTCTTTATGTAATATGAGTTGCTCTTGGGGAACTCATGACTTCGAGCTCGATCTAATTTCCAGAAAAATAAAATAATAAAGAAATACAAATAATACATCAAAAGGCACTCTTCTCCTTGAAGAGGAGATACAGGGTGAAATATAACTCCTCCTTTGTTCCTCATTCAACTGCTTGCTGCCCATCTTTGAGTATGCTCAAACTATAAGATTATAATTTTCAGTTCTGTTTAATATTTTTGGATTACATTTTCAAGATGCCAACGAGTGAAACTCTCTTGTTGATCATTGCTAGCAATAAATAAAATGAAACATCCCTCCAAAGCACCTACACTCCCTGCTACACAGGATGAGCTTCTATAATAATGGCCTAGATTTATTTCAACCTCCGAGCTCAAACCCTAACAAAGCTACTTACTTTTTCTTCATAGATGATTGATTATATTTTGGCTTCAAAACTAACCTGCCCCACAGCACCACAACAAAAATGTTACAAGCCAAGTTATATAGCAAAGCCCCGAGCACTGAACAAGGGGGATTAATGTGGCAACCATTAACAGGCTAGCCATTCATTTGAGCTTCCCAACCTGTTTGATTAGAAACCCGCTGGATAAATTTTTTCGCAATAAGAATAATTTTTTTATAAAAAAAAACTTGAAATATATGATCAATTAATCCGAGAAAATTTTCACAATGGCCAAGTGCTTTGCACCCTTCCTTCGGATAACAGGAGATTTTTGGTTTGAATCATGGCGGTGTCCTTTTCCAAGCAATTAGTGACTACTTTCTATTGTGGAGGCCTCTTTGGTGGGAATGAAGCCCGGTAAACACCTCTGGCCCTCCGGCCCACATTGCCAAAAGAAACACGGGCGAGGCAGGACACTGACCCGAAGGAAGGCAATGCCTGTTGGGACTAATCCAAACGGCCCAAATCCTTGGGCTTCTTTTGGTTACCCTGTCGTTTATTAGACCGTGTCCGAGTCGACGTGAGGGAACCATCTGGGTTTGGCCGGCAAGGGATGGGTGCAGTTTCGGGTGTCAGTAGAAGTGGGTGGATTAAGTGCGCTTTTTTTTTTTTCTTTTTTTTTGCTAAAGCGGATAGATCCTGAACAACTCTTCATCTCCAATCCATAAATGCTCTCTTCTTTAGACTCCAAGGCTTTGCCTCCTTGGGGATTAGCAGCATCCCTTGGGCACACCTTTCCCCGACTCATTTGAGAAACAGTTGCATGTGGACACATTTTTTTACACGAAAGTTTAGAACCAAGTCCAGATCGCTGGGGCATTTACAAATAAGTTCGGGTTGTATCTCTCGTGCCAACGAAGGATTGATCTTCCAAGCACATATCTCCAAGCATTGCAAACTCTTCATTCATCTATCTGCACCTATCTCAAAAAAATTATTGTACCATCCAATGATGGATTTGCATGAGGGAGGTGAAATCTTCTTTGGCACGAAAGATACACCCCCATCCTTTTACAAACAGCTTATTTAAATAAACAACAGTCGAATGTAGGCGTTACTTCATGGCAAACATAATAATAAATTCAGCGAGGAAGTTGCCTTCATCATAGCTCATAATTTCAATGAATTTTGATGGGTCTTGCTCATTCATTTTGTTAAAAAATCAATAAATAGTAAAGTGTTACGTATAGGTGGCAATGGGTCAAGGCAGTCAAAGTTCGATCCAAGTCAAGCAGGGATAACAATATATAAAATCTTGGCCCGTATCTAAGCTGACCGAAAATTAGGCATCCATTTCCATCTATAAGTCATTTCAGATCATCCATTTGATTGTAGACTAATCTATTTTATAAGTCTTAATTTCTAACAAATCTAAATTAACTTACTAAGCCAAATATTTAGTTAATGACTAATTTTCAAAATAATTTTTATAACTATTGCTATGAAAAGGACTAGCCTTTTAAAAAAAAATTTATTCAAGATCCAAATGAAACTTTAGCCTCATAACACGAGTTGATCCATGTCCAACCTTGTTGTGGTTCAAATTTGGCCCGAGGGTGACCACGCCGGTGGAGTCGAGGAAGCCGCCGGTGGTTGGGAGGAGAAGACGGGAGCCACCTCTTGCGTGACGGCTGCGAACCTACACAAAGTCTCACTGGTGTTTCCGGTGAGGGCTCTCCGACGATCAAGTTAGAGTGGGGTAAATTTGGTCCAGTCAAAGAGTCCCTTAGAAGTTACTTGATCGAGCTATTAATAGTCTTGGTGGAGTGGCCCGGGTGGTAGAGGCACTGTCAGCCCTCATCATGAGGGGGCGTGGCTCTGAGCCGGATGACGCGCAGCTTACGCTGGCTGGTGGCGTGCAATACTACCCATTCTTGAAAACGATAGGGTGTTGATAGTCATGGCAGGGTATGGCCGGAGTAGTCAAAGTATCGTCTGACTGCTGAAGGTCGGTTATGGGGATGTGATAACGGTAGTATTGTAAAGTACGGCCACGTAGGTGGGCGTAGGCCTGCACATAGGTGCGGTTGTTGGCGAGGCTGAGCTCGTTAAGTAGTCACATCATACATTTGACGAGATCGGCTTGGCGGGCGCTGGGAGTAACTCGGCTTCCCGGGTTCCGAGGCGTGCTCGGTGGAGCGCCCCGAGCTCGAGGGTCGGGGCGTACTGCTGGAGTAGGCGCTACGAGCTTGGTCGGGACGGGTCGGCGAATGTCTGGAGGTACCCCAAACTTGGTGGGGGAGTCGGCGGATATTTGAAGTTGGTGGAACTTTTGGCGGGGTCCCGAAAACGAGCTGATCCTGGGCCGAAGTGAAGACTCAGCTGATTGTTGTTAACGTTTACTAAGCCGAAACTGTGCGGCCTTTTAATTATGGGTTGGACGATCCATTTTTTCTCCTATCAAACCTGTTTAATATTTGGGTCAAAGAAATTGACCCATACTAGATTCTAACTAAAAAAAACTCTTGATCTAAACCTAGCCGAAAAACGGTCTGTTCTGATCGGGCCAGGTTTTCAAGTTGGGTTAATTTTTGCCGCTCCTATTATTACTAGCCATTGCTTGCTTCACCAGAAAGTTAAGCAGACATGTTTTTCCATGAAAGCTATAGGCTATTTGCAAATCTAAGACAATTCTTATGGTGGGGAGAGATTTCAAATTCATTCTAGCTCTCACAAAAAAGAAAGAAACATTACCGGGCCATATAATATTCATAAGCATACAAGTCACATCAGATGGAGTAAATTAATTGAGGGACCAAATCCATCAAGCATAGGGATTGTATCTTATGTTAACTCAAGGATGGGAAAAACAGAAAAACAAAAATAAAATATTGTTTCTTCTGTTTTTTGAGCTTTTTGATGTATATGATGGACGAATCAATTTGGTCTTTTGTTTTTTTTGCTTTTTTCGAATTGTAAGTCATCAACATCAATATATCTTCTTGAGGTGTTGATTTGGCTTTAAAATATTAGCTATCCACCTTATTGCTTGATCATTGAGCCAGGGACCGGGTTGGCACTTTAGTTTCTTATAATTACGAATGAAATTATATTCAATACAGATCCTCCAAGAACACCTAATTCTAAATAATAAAAAAGTATAAGTCTCCTAAACCACATAGTGGAAATTTTGCTCATTCAAGAGTAGTTTTTCAATAGTCAAAATTAGAATTCTGTCGATGGTTGAGTGAAGCACACAGAGATTAAAACTTGAGCAACAAGATTACCATCATCGCATTGAAAACACAAAAGATCAATCTAAAAAATGAATTCCCAATTATCCCTATCCCATGGAATTATTTTCATAAGAAGATCACTCATAAGATATAATAAATACACAGTTACGATCTATTTGCTTCTCTCGTTTCTTTACCTTCATCAAGAAATTAAGAAGTGAATTAAAATAGCATACGTCTATTTAAACAAAACGTGTGAAAGTGGTAAAGAAAGGAACTTGATGATCACTTGCCAAAGTAGTTGACAAGGCTGACTTCTATTAAAGTTATACATTACATGAGTGGTTTATTATTTATTTTTGTTTCATCCAAAGTTCATTCAAAAAACCCCAAACCTGAGCTTGTGTCAGCATAATTCTGTATGCTGGTGGCTCAAAACACCAAACATCTCAAAATCGGTAATTGTGGTGCCACATACTAAGCCAGATTTGTTCGACCATCCATTAAAATCTGATGCAAAATCAAAACATGGCATTATGGGATCGAAGAGAATCCGATCTACTCCATTCCATGACATCACTAGGCTTTGTTTAGTATATCCGTTTCGATAATGATGACACGATGTTAAAAATATTTAAAATATCTACTCAAGGAACAAGACTGGGAAGTGAACCGGATTGGTATGGCATCTCTTTGGAGAGGAATCGCCCCTTTCATTTCTTAGTCCATTCGCCTCCTTGACACCCACCTACCTATCTTATAATTCAAGACTTTGAAAGAGAATCAAAGATTGACTTGAGTAGATTGAAACTGATAACGATGCTCAGTAAAAAAGGAAAAAAAAAAAAAACACTACCATTCTCACCGTACTATTAAAAATTATCCGTAATCCAACCACAAATTGTATCAACCCATTTAATTGAAACAATTGATCTGCCTATGTGGACGTTTTTCTTTCAATTATAATTCAGATTCGTTGCAAAGTGGAAACTATATATGCGAGACTTCAAGATTTATGCTCATCATCACATGTTAATAAGGATGAAGGAGCTGAAATGGAAGCCATTTTAAGGGGAACTTGTTTAGATTCTTTCATCGTTTTTAGGAATTCGGATAATGGTGGGATTCCAGAGCAGAAGAGGAATCCAATTCTCCGAATCCGATCACTGTTCTTTAACTTTTTCTTTTTTTTTTTTTCTTTTTATAATCCCGCTGGAAACTCGACGCCAATGAGAAGTCCAAATCCAAGTCCACGTCATCGAGGTCATCACCATATCGACCAAGTAACTCCAGCCGTCCACGTGCATCCGATGAAGTCAAAACGGGTGATGCCCTCGAATCCGACCTCCTATGTATCTTGGCAGCCACGCCACCGCCCACCCCATATATCACTACGACACTACCCACCTCTTCCCCGCGCCGTCGCCCGCTATCTCCACGATAAAACACCAATGGCGACGAACCGCAGCCGTCCGATCGGTGCCCCACCATCCATCCTCCTCCCGATGCCATTAGTCGTCGTGCTAGTGCTTCTGGTCACCCCCCGCTGCGCCGACGCCCAACAATTAGCGTCCACCGACGACGGCTCGTTTGGCACCCACAACACCAACATCAACTCTTCTCTGGCGATCGTCATCGTCGTCTTCATCTGTGCCTTCTTCCTCGTGGGCATCTTCGCCGTCTTGCTCAACACCTGCGACGACGACATCTCCGCCGTCTCCGCCGCCGTGGATGGAGGCGCCGTCGGAAGAGCAGCAGGACGGGGGCTCGACCCGGAGGTGCTGGAGTCGTTCTCGACCATGGAGTACGCGGCGGTGAAGAAGATCAAGGGCGGGAAGGTCGGCGCGCTCGAGTGCGCGGTGTGCCTGTCCGAGTTCTCGGACGACGACACCCTCCGACTGCTCCCAAAATGCTGCCACGTGTTCCATACCGCGTGCATCGACGCCTGGCTCGCCTCCCACGTCACCTGTCCCGTCTGCCGCTCTAACCTCGGCCGCCCCGAGGAGGTGGCGACGACCGGCGACGGTGGCGCCACAGTCCCGCCGGATCACGTGGCGATCGACCTCGAGGGGGAGAATCGGGGGCCGGGGACCGCGAGGCCTAGGCCGCCGCCGGCAAGGTTCCTGCGGTGGCACTCGGAGGGGCGGTCGGCCGAAGGAGAGCACGACCGGCACACGCTCCGGCTGCCGGAGCACGTGCAGAGGGATCTCGCGAATGCCGGAAGGCTCCGGCTGTCGGAGAACGTCACGGGGTGTGCCCGCGGCGGGGAGGCGGGATCTACGAGAGGAAATCGTGGCGGCGGACGGAGCGTGCGGGCGGGGAGGGCGGGGTTCTTCTTGAGGACGTTCTCCGAGCGGCGTATGGGGGACGGGGAGGCAGCCGAGGGGTCGACCAAGCGGGTGTTCCCCGCCGCCGAAGATCCGCTCGACGACGTTGGCGGAGGCGGAGAAGGGGAGCAAGTCGTTGAGTACTGCCTTAGTGGAACGGGTTTAACCGTCTGCGAGATTTAGTTTAATTTTCTTTTTCGAAAACGTAAAAATCGGTTTGTGTATTACGTGGCAAAGAGGCCGCAGAATATTTTCGGAATATGTGCGCGAAATCACAGGGTTCAGGAAACAGGAACCCTTAAAGTAACGGTTGATATAAATGAGCTGTTTGGATATTACTTTTTTTTTTGTATTTTATAGTATTGCAGAAGAAGCATTAGAGAACAAGAAAGGTCCAGCTTACCTACGAAAGTGACAAAGGTGGCACCCGCACCCTCACTTATTTTAAAGGATGGGACACAAAGTATTCCCCAGCTCCACCAATACCGACTCTAGTTACCTCTGCCTGGTTGCTGGGCAACTTCTTGGTAAACGTTATACACTGCCATTTAGTGACGCAATCGAGCTTGGTTGTAATTTTGAACTTGAAGTTGAGATCAAACTTAATTTACTTATTATCATTCCGTGGATGAAACTTAATTTTGACTGAGCCGCCCAATCGATCAGCTTGAAAATACTAAATCACACTAGAAATCAGTTTAAGTTGAGCAAGCTCAACTCAAGCTTGACTTAAAACCAGATTGAAGCTTAGCTGATGCTTGATATCAAACTTGGTTCAAATCTATTATTATTTGATTCAAAAACTAAACGAAACATTCAAGTTTGAAACAATCTTAACATTATAGACCTTGAATCTGAGATCCAATGATATTATTAAAACTTATATAATATATAATATATATTCTCAAGCCTAATAGAGCCAAGTCTGATTAATGGTCTTATCACTCGAGTACGAACACAGCCAATAAAATCAAAAAATAAATATCTCGGAGTGTCCTAGATAACTCACTCTCAGTCGTCCACAGCGTGCCTCGGCCTTCTTTACCTCTCTATCTACATGTTTGCCTCTCTATACACATAATCCAGGTCTATTTTTGACTCCGCTTAAAATTAGTTATGCCGGTTCACACTTGCTTCATTTACTTCCGAATCAAGTTGGAACTGAGCTTTTTCCAAAACGAGCCTGAACCGACTCCATTTATTCGGATAATTTGCCACCCGTGTCATTGGCTGAAGAGATATTTTCTTGCGAACTTATATATGGCACATAGGATTTCAATCGGTAAAACGGAATGGAACTCTTTCATGGCATCTTCGTAGGCCAAGGCTTCTTCCAACTACGTTGAACAAAGATGAACCACATCCTCCGTGGACACCACCATGCAAATAATTCGGGCTACTCGGTGAAGAAAACACGGTCCAAGGTATCCATCTTTGACCACTATCTTAGGCTCCGTTTGAGAGAGCTTTTGGAGGGACAATAAGCACCTTCTGACCTTCCAAAAGCACTTTGGGATGAAAAAGGGTATTTGTTAAAAATTTCGGAAAGCTGTTTTAACTTTTTCAGAAAGCTAAAAATATTTGGGAGAAGCTCCATTTTGAAGCTTTCCAAAAAAAAGCTGTTTTGAACTTTGTCGAAAAGCTATTTTTTTACCAAAATATTCATAACAAAATATAACAATTACATACTTTGTCCGTTTATAAACCTAAAAATCTGCTGGAGCTCTAACAAAGAACCCTAGCCGTGGATCAGACTCCCTTGCGTGCAAGAAAAGGTATTCTTGTTTCCTTTTTTTGTTTGCATCTTTTGAATCACATTTTAGGAGAAATTTTTTTTAATTTCTTTTTATAAATATTATACTATAAATATAATATTATATTACATTATATCGTAATACATTAACTAATTAATATTATGTTATATTATAGAAAATTAATGTATGCTAATAATTATAATATTTTGTACATTTATTATTGTATTATACTATAAATATAATATTATATTGTATTATATCATAATAAATTGATATGTTATGTTAAATAATTTAATATTATATTAAATTATTATGCTATAGTATATAATGTTGTATTACTATATTATAATAATATTATATTACATTACAAAATATTATGCTATATCATATATTTATGTATTAATATATGTTATATTTTATTATGCTCTGTTGTACAATACTATGCAATATCTTTTATGGTAACTTTGTCATATAAAAGTACTTTCTCGGTTTGTTTACCAAACATATGCTAAAGTGCCACAGTATTTTAAAAATATAGTTACCAAATAGCAAACAATTTTTTATAAAAGCTCTACTTTCAACAGCTCTACTTCCAAAAATTCTGTCGCCAACAACTCCCCCAAACGGAGCCTTAGTTATTATCAAGGAGGTGTCAATATGTTTAGCATGAATCAGTACATATATGGGATTTCCTCTAGCAATATTTTTCTAACCAAAGTTGAAGCTGATTTAGCGCCTATTGGGATTTCTTGTAGCAATGTACTTGTAACTTGTCCATCTCTCTCAGAACGTACTCTTCTGCCACTTTCTCTCAATTTGGCAATGATAGTTTTTTTTTTTTTTTTTGTGAAAACGGCAATTCATATAGTTCTAACGTGAGTCCATCCTACTAAGTCAGAAGAAAGCAAAAAATATAAATGGGGCGGAAGCTCTACTGTGGATGTCCAGCAAAACTCTCCGGAATGCCGTGCAATATAGGAGACGACTCAGTCTACTACCTTGTTCGCCTCCTGAAAAACGTGTACTGCCTGAAACTCATCCATCTCCATAGCCAGCCTGCGGATCTCTCGAATAAGTGGATGACCATCTCCGTACTTATCCGCACCCTGGATCCAAGCTATAATAATAAAAGAGTCCCTCTCAAGGTGCACCCGCCCAGCCCCGAGCACCCACCTCGCATAGGATAAGCCAGCCCATGCTGCCCACAGCTCTGCTCTAGCAACAGTGAGACCCATCGTGCCCCGGCCACCCGCTGCAATCAAACTCCCAAAATGGTCTTTGATAACAAATTCAACCCCTCCTGACCTCTCATCCATCGCCACACTGCCATCGAAATTCACTTTGAGATAACCAAGAAGTGGGGGCACCCAAGAAACAATGGCAAACCTGGGCGCTGAAATAGCAATGCGGGTACCCCAGATGTTCCTAGTCATCCCAAGTGAAGGCAAGGCCGCACAGAAAAAGACCTCTTCGGCCTGAAGCACAGCTCTCTCCACCATCATCCTCGCCGAGAGCCTCCTGCCCTCAAACAGTCGTGCATTCCGGTCCAACCAAATATGGTAAGCCAGATATGCTCTAAGTATCCCAGCCTCCGCGAATCTAGGGCTCCGCACCGAGGCTTGCAACAAGTGTAACAGATCCTGTGCTATCTCTACCGAATGGGGGATAGGGACGGAAGACCGCCTCCAAATCTCCCTCGCCCTAGGGCACTGCAGAAGAACATGTCGAATGGTCTCTTCTGTATCCGGACACACCTCGCACCCCTGAGGGACCCGTATACCCCGCCTGACTAGCACACTCCTAGTAGGAAGGCAGCCCCAGGCCACCTTCCAAATGAAGAGCACCACCCACGGGTGAGTCCACATCCGCCAAATCCATCCTCCCTCAATCCGTCTCGCTGGCTCCCTACTGAAAAAAGCTTGTAGATCCCTAGCTCGCACCTGTGATCTGCCCGGCGATGCCCAGACTAACCTGTCAGATTCCCCCTAAAGTGGCACCGGGAGGCCCAGAATCATCTCTGCCAGCTGCACCTCAAACATTTCTCGAACCAACCCCTCCCTCCACCTGCCCTCCACTGGGTCCAACAAGTCGCTGGCCCTCTGGCCCGCTAAGCGCACCGAGTCCATCATGGTTGGCATACGGCTGATCGGCACTGCGGTCATCCAACAGTCCTCCAAGACATCAATGGAACGGCCATTACCAATAGCCCATCTAATCTCCAATAGGACCACCCTGCTCAGGCACACATCTTCCTCCACACCAGAGAGTGGTGGCAAGCAGCTCTCACTCCGAGCACCAAAGTCCCATACTTGGCCCTCATCAGTGAGGACCACATACTGTCGGGCTCCATAACATTCTAGCGACGTGGCGGGCTACTAGAGCCTCCCTCCGCACCAACAAAGACTGCACCCCCAAGCCACCCCATCTGGTAGGCCGACACACCACCTCCCACGCCAACATATGAATAACCTATTAAAATGTGCAAGTAAGTGCATGCCTCAGAACTACTTAGAAATGGGAGAAAATCCGACTGCAAGGGAGGGAGTGATGCAACCGTATTATGAAGTTAATGATCTGGGTAACACCTAGTTTACTTTGCATGCAAAAAGATCATGCTTTCCCAATTTCCGATTGAGCTTACTGGAACATTTAGCATAAGCAAGTGGGTGCATGTTGACGTCAAGTTGACATTTAGGCAGGGAAATCTTTTGAATCATTTCGAGGGGACTTCTATTTTGTCCTCGTTTGGAGGGGACTACTCAAAACGACGGCGACGCTCTTGAGCCAAAATGACTTTTAGCTGTCACGGCAATTCGTGGTTCAAGATCACGATTCCGTCCGCCATTTGTTGCGGGAAAGATGACCAGCCACTGGACTTTACCAGTGCTTCTCAAGCACATGATCTTAAATTTGTTGACGACGTATGATAAAACACCTACATCTTCCAATCAATGAGATAAGTATCACTTATATGCCCACAAGAACATCATTCTCAACGATCAAGTCATTGGGATGTCTGAGATTTGTCCAGAGGTAGCAATTGGCAAGTCGGATTGGACTCAGATAGTCAGATGAGGTCACATAAGAACCATAAACATATAAAATGTTGATTCAAACCTAAGGAAACCCAGTATCAGATCAAGATCTCTCAACTTATGCCCATCCGCAGGTCATTTTGGATCACCCATTTGACCATCCACATCTCCAAGGTATGTGTTTTGAGTATCACTAACATTATAAAACGTCCACCCAAAGGCCAATCCCTTCACACGTCTCTCACTCCCTCTCAACCTCATGTCTATGGCCTCGGTAGAAGAGAACGAGAACATGGACTCCACCCCTCGCCCTCCCCCCCTCCACCACCTCAAGCTTTCCTTCCCCGTTGTCTTCAACGCCGTCCTCATGCTCCTCGGCTCCGGTGGCTACCTCCTCCGCCGCCTTTACTTCGTTCGCGGGGGCCACCGCATGTGGCTCTCCACCTTCTGGCCTCCAGGTCTCCGCCTGTCTATAATTCAACTTGGGAAGCAGTTTGGTTCTCTCCCCGGTTGGTGGTCACAACCCTGTTCGTGCATGCATGCCGCAGCAGTAGAAATAAAAGCAAACGTAAGAGAATTAAGGTATGGACGTAACCGCTGGCTCTTCCGCTCCCCCCTTCATCCTTTTTTCCTGAGCCGTGGTTTCCCAGCATCACCCGCACCCCCGCGACACTGCCGCCGCCGCCCAGCATGACCAAAATACCCTCACTCGAAAAAGATATCTACGCACTCATGAGGGGCTTTTCGGTCCAAAAAATTATTCGTTTAAAGGCCATGGCATCACTTTTTGTGGTGTGCCATTAAAACCTGTACTGTACAGACCGTAAAATTAAATCACATATATGCATACATGGCGGATAAATATGGATGGCGAACAGAGATCCCCATTGCCCCCATTTTATAATATATATACACACACACACACACACACACACACACACACACACACACACACATATATATATATATATATATATATATATATATATATATATATATATATATATATATATATATATATATATATATATATATATATATATATACACATGCAAATAAGTGAAGAAATCATTTATACGTAGGCCTTCTTTCAGTGTAGGCCTTGCCTACTCTTTTCTTCACAAGGCCCTGAATATAGTTGAAGTCACCAGCAACCAAGATCAGAATACTCTGTGGCATAAGGTTGGTTACCTCTCCCCAAAAGGCCCTCCTCACACCGTAATCAGTACTAGCATAAACACCCGATAAAATCCAAGAAAACCTTTCTATGGCCAATTATGGAACACATCCATAGTCGTTACACCCTGCTTCTAAATCACAATGATACCCCCCGATAGACCTTGAGAATCAATGGCATAAGACTTCCAAATTGCTAGGAGCCGACGTTATACTCTGAGAAAGCTGTCGCCAAAAAGCCGCATCTCACACAATAAACAAATATCCGGACCATGCATCTGGATGAATCTCCTAAATGAGGAAGTAAAGAATGGCTTGCCTACTCCCCTACAATTCCATATAAGAATCTTCATTCTTCAACACAAGGCACCGACGGATCCTACTCCTTACCACACTGAGTCCCCTTCCCATACATTTGTTGTTGGGCCGGCTCCCAATAAGATGCCCCTTCCATCGCGCCCCCAAACAGAGCACTAATAGCCCTTCTGAATGCTGATCACCCATTACAGCTGAGGAAAGCTGATCCGGCTACCTGTCAGTAGGCCCACCACTGTATGGAGCATCCCCATCAGTCAGCACCGCCACCACCGCCGGTCGCAGCGCTGGCTCCACCCATGCATCTCCATAGTTCGTCTGGAACTCACCGGCTCGAGCTTCGTACGACAATGGTCACCCTCTCCCAGCATTATCTCGCATCTTCAATACGCTCCTCCGACAGCACCAAGACTTTTTAAAAGACTTTTTTAAAAAAAAGCCTTTGTAGCCTCCCCCACCAAAAAAAAAAAAAAACTTAGAAGAACTACCCGAGGCTTTCCCACTCTGATCACTTCTCACCGCCCACCAGCTGCTCGACCCAGTCCCTCCCGCCGGAGGAACCACTTGAAGCTCTCCCACTCCGATCATCCATCCAACCACCCACCAGTTGCTCGAACTGGTCACTCAAAGAGAGCATGAAAATTAAACCAATCACTCAAAAAGAGCGCACTCATAATTAAATTCCTTAATAGACCATAAGAATTCACTGCATACATCGTGTCCAAAGATTTGTCATATAAGATAGAATAAATAATTTCATTTTCGTTATAATTTTCTTCATCAAATAAATTTAAGTGTGGATCTAATGGAAGATTTGATTTTTTTTTTTTTTTTTTGGGTTTATGTTCAGGCCATTCCAAAGGAGGCCAGAAGAGTTTGAGCTTGGCGAACTGAAATACTACATGGTGCTTATTTGGGATGCTATTTGTTGGCAAATTCTCAATGTTGGGCTAGTAGGTGTCATATTTACTGCCTCCCCGCTATTATGATAGCGATCCTTGTTCCTATTGGAGAGATCTTGGCGGTCGTGTTTTTAGACGAGAAGTTCAATGGCAGCAAAGGTGTTGCTTTAGCCCTCTCCCTTTGGGGTTTTGCTTCATATTTGTATGGTGAATTGAAGCAAAGCAAGAAACTAAAGCAAATTTCGAAGATGGAACTTCCCCGTCCTGTAACATCAAAACATTATCATATAATTTGTCAATTTAAAGATACACAAAAGCTCTGCTATTACAATTTAGAATCGGAATTCTAATGTCTGCATTACCATTACTCATCTATTTCCGACTAAGATTGGTGGGTGAGGGTATTTTTCAAGCTTTGCTACAAAAAGTATCCATTTAAATTGGAAGGTTTTGATTCATTTCAAGTTTTTTTTTTACTTGCTCTCGCTTACATTTCTCATAGTAATTTGCTTTCTTTTGCATGAGATGGGTCTCTAATTTTGGCTGAACCATCCTAAATAAGAAAAAACATATTTTCTATATTGTATACAAGGTTCAGATAAACCCATCTCTACAGAAACTATTCAGTTGGGACCAAACTGAGATGGTATCAGTTCAGGGGGACCAATTCAGAGGTGAATAGGGACGAATTGCACGCAAACTGAATGATCGGCTTAAAAACTGAATGGTTCACCTGAATAATGGATAGATTTGCTCGAACCGGCAAATTCACTGGCCTGGGCAATTGGAAACCAGGTTAACCAGATTTTAAAATTTGTAACAGGTTATCTGGATTTTAAGAATAGGTTGCAAAGGGTTTTCGAACCTCTAATCTTTAATAAGGTCAAGATGGTCTGCGGCTATTTTATTTCATGATTTAAATATAAGGTTTTCTTTTTTCATAGATACCCTTCTAAATATTGGATTTTGCATGGATACCTTTACAAAATTGATATTTGTATGTATACCCTCATAAAACACTGTTATCGTATAAATGCCCCAATCTAACGGTTGTTCTAACACCGTTAAAAAAAATTATATTTATATTAATAAAAAATAAAATAAAATGTTAAAATGACGTTATTATCTCCGCCTTCTCCCCTCTGCTATTGGGATCGCGATCACGATCCCGCGGCCGATCCGGCGGTTGATCTCCTTCGCGATCCCGCGATGCCGCGATCCCGCAAGCGATCACGATCTTCTTCTCCACAGCGATCGCGATCTCCTTCTTCTCCACAGCGATCGCGATCTTCTTCTCCACAACAATCGTGAATTTCTTCTTCTCCACGTTATTATCTATTTCTCTTTTTTTTTTTATTTTCAGTTGGTTCTAAATAGGGAAAGCAGTCGCGATCGCCATCTTCTCCACAACGATCTTTTTTGAAGTCCTTATTTTTTTTGGATCTATAAGTATTATCTATTTCCCTTTTTTTATTTCCAGTTGGTTCTAAATAGGGAAAGCAGTCGCGATCGCCATCTTCTTCTCCACAGTGATCTTTTTTAAGTCCTTCTTTGTTCTAAATAGGGAAAGCAATCGTGATCGCCATCTTCTTCTAAATAGGGAAAGCAGTCGCGATCTATTTTCCTTTTTTTTGTTTCCAATTGGTTCTAAATATGGAAAGGGGTCATCAAAATCCCAAGGGTGTCTTCTCCCTCTCATCCTTTGATTCTTAAGATTTCTACTTTGCCGATTAGTAGATTCTCTTCTTTTTGCTCTGATTCAGCAAAAAGATGCAGTACAACAACCTCAAAGTTTGGCTCTAGGTACATCAATCTGCCCTTATTTACTTATTCTTATTTTGCCCCGCCTCTTTTTAATGATCCAACCAGGGTTAAACTGATGGGTATTTTATGACGAATCTGGGCCAGGTTGATATGATACTTGGTGTGATACATAGAAGCTCAGTTATGTAATTGTAATATTGGTTTGTTAGTAACAAGTTCTTTGTGGCAATGAGTTCAACATAAATCTGAAGTCAAAAGAGTATCATGATTTATTTGTTGAAGCTCAACCTTGATATTGTAATACTGATTGTAAATGTTAGAAGAACAATAATAATTATTGTAGCTGATTTTATTTCATTCCTATTTCTTACTGTGGATCTATATTGAAGTTCTATTTTTTTAGTTTTTAACCACATACATATATACTTTATTTAACGGTAAGAAAGGTGAAGTATCACCCATTTTTTATTACCGAACTATAGTATGGCTATGATGTTTATATACTATTCCTTTTTCTCTTTTATTTTGTTAGCATAGTTTTGGTTGATAAGCACTCTCTCTTACAATTTATATCGTGCATATTTATTTATTCATTCAATGTACAGGTTATTAAATGGAGCAACAACTATTCAAATTGAAGGTGAATTTTGGAGGATATTTTAAGAAGATTAAAAATTCTACGGGAATGAAGTACTACTTTGGGAGACAAAAGAGTTGGTTAGTTGATATTGATTGTCATTGCTACAAGGACCTATATGATGATATATTGCATACCTTTAATTTGAAGCTTGAAGAGACGATAAAGATTTGGTCTGTGATTAGACATTTAACGCCTAAGTCTTACATGATATTAGACACAGATCAGAAATTGATGAGTTTGTTTCAGGAGTATAAGGATTTGAAAGAGTGCTTCTTATTTGTCACAAAAGAGGCCAATATTATACAACTTTTTCAATCAACACTAGACAACCAAGATCAAATTGAAACATGTAGAAGTACTACAACTGCAATAGAAGAGATTCGAGTGGATGAAGTAAGAGAGAACCAAAGGCACAACAATAGTGAGCATCTAGCTACAATAGGCATTGATATCTTAGCCACTGCTATTGAAAATAATGACTATATTGGGGTAAATGATGAAACTTTATTTCAAGAAGAGCAGGAAACAGATACTGAAATTTATGGTTCTGAGAGTAGCTATCACAGTATTTATAATAGTGATTCTGATAATGATGATGAAAATATCATAGACTACGGGGGAGAGACATATGAGATGGACATTGAGAATCCTACCATGGCCGTAGGGGCAAAATATACAAGTCGAGAATAGTTCAAGGTTGCACTGAGTCAGTATGCTATATTGAATGAATTTGCCGTAAGAATTCTCAAAAGTGAGCTCGATAGAATGACAGTAAGTTGCAAAGATGAAGCTTGTAATTGGAGGCTTCATGCTTCATTATTATGCGATCATCATACATTTCAGGTATTATGGTTGAAATATGTTAGCTTTTCATTACAGTGGTTATGAAAAAAATATTGCATGTATTAATATATTATTTGGTTTGTATGTGCAGGTTAAAAAATTAAAGGAACCTCATACGTGCTCATCTATAAACAAATGTGGCAACAAGATGGCTACACAATTTTGGATATGTGATAGGATCATTGGTTGGCTATGAAAAGAGGGTGACCTATCGCCTATTGAGCTAAGAAGGAGATTTGTTGCAATTCCATCATCTTGAGCTTCCATACCACAGAGTTTGGCGATGAAAGGAGCTTGCCATGTCTATGATTCATGGTAATTGGGTAGATTCTTTTGAGAGAATGGAGGATTTCAAGGAGGAGCTTTTGAGAAGAAACCCAGGTAGTGTAGTAAAGCTAAAGTTAGATGTGACTGGTGATAAGCATTACTTCCATCGCTTCTTTATTTGTCTACGTGCTTGCAGTACGGGCTTTTTAGCTGGTTGTAGGCCTTTCATAGGCCTAGATGGTTGACACTTAAAGGGGAAGTACAGGGGTGTGACGCCCCTTTTTTTTGCGGGTACTAAGAGTCTATGATGGCTGCTACATCACTTGATGAAAATAATGGTTTGTTTCCAGTTGCTTTTGGTGTTGCAGAATCTGAAAATAGTGATAGTTGGACTTGGTTTTTGGAGGCACTTAAAGAATCAATTCAAACTCCAGAAGGTCTAGTACTTGTATCAGATCGACAAAAGGGATTGGAAGAAGCAGTACAACATATATACCCCCAAGCAGAACATAGAAAATGCATGAGACACTTGTACAAAAACTTTCAAACAAAATTTTCAGGACACTGGCTTAAAATTAAGTTATGGGGAGCTGCAAGGGCATACACAAGAGTCCAACATGACGATATCATCAATCAAATTAAGGAGGCTAGCTTGGAGGCACTTATCTTAATGCTGGAAATATTGATTTATGGAGTAGATCTCAATTTGGCATCACAACTAAGTGCTCCTATATAACAAATAACCTTTCGGAGTCATTCAATGCTTGGATTTCTGAGGCTAGACATAGGCCAGTTCTTGATTTATTGATGTTGTAAGACAAAATTATGGTGAAAATGGAAGCAAGAAGGAGAATGGCTGCCTGCTGGAAAGGAAATTTAGTTTCTGTGGTAATGAAGTATGTAAGAGACATCAGCCTTAAGCTAGGTGATTATAATGTTTATAGAACCAGTGATTACAGAGCAGAAGTAATTGAGACTAATGAGAGGCATGAAGTAATTCTAAATGAACAAAGGTATTCTTGTCGTCTGTGGGAGGTCTCAGGCATTCTTTGTGTGCATGCTGCAACTTTTATTTGTAGTATGAGAGGTGCAAATTTGGAAAATTATGTCTCAGAATACTTCACCGTTGCCAAGTATAAGGCTGCCTATGCATTAGAAATTGGACCATTACCTGACAAGGCCCAATGGATAAAAGTTGATATTGGATACAAGGTATTGCCTCCTAAGCTCAGTCTAAGACCTCCAGGAAGGCCTAAAAAGAAGAGAATTAGGGGTACAGATGAGAATACATCGAAGAAGATGCACAAATGTAAGCGTTGCGATGAGCTTGGGCATCATGCAAAGACTTGCAAAAATCCAGTAATGGAGGAATCTCAAGCTTCAATATCCTCTTCTTTTGCACTGAAGAAGCTTGGGAGATAACATATAGTACTACTCTAAGTTAATGATGTTTGTCCTTTATCACTTGCTTATCATTGAAATATTGCAGGCCTAAAGGAAATGATTCAAGAGGAAGAGTGTCAATTACAGAAGGCACACATGAAGTGTATATAGCACCAAGAGGAAAAAAAACAAAGGACGACCTCGCAAGCAAGCTAAGAGAATGGAAACTTTAGTTGGAGAAGATAATGCCTACCCACAATCTTGATTGGTATATAATTGGATATATTTATCCCAACTTTTGCATCTTATTTGCTTTCAAGTTATTTGGATCACTTTTAGCATTATTACTAAACATAATTTATTAGTTGATACAGAGTTAATTCTCACACTTATTCTTTTTCATTTTTTTGCTAATTGCATATTTGATTGCATGTTTTGCTGGAGTAGTGGAGATTATGTTAGAGATTAACATCTCCACAACCTATCTTATTAAATATTTTTTTTCAGCCAACATCTCATTAACAAAAGAATGTAATTTATCAAGATTCCCATGTTACACATAATCCTTTCATTCTTTATCTCTGGTTTATCACAGATAGTGCAACATTCTTTTGTTAATGATGTTTGTCTCATTTTGTGGTGATCTACACTATTTTCTAGTTCACGAGGTCGGGTGTCATATGCCAGCAATGCCATTTCCATCAAAGCATTGAAACAGAGAACCATTTTTAGGTTTCATTCTATGACCAAATCAAGGTTATGTTCAGAATGGAAGCCCAAACAAGGTGAATTGTACCGAATCCGAATCATCATAGGCATCCTACTGAAAAAAACAAAAATCAACAAAGAGCATCGGACAAGAGAGCAACAAATTTCCTAGTGCTAGTTACCTGATTTCTCCCAACAACATGGCAATGGTATTAGGTTTGCTATATATATTTATATGTCCAGTACCCAACTTCCATTCATGCAACTTCTACATTAATTAATTTGCTGGCTTTCTCCAATCCCTCGTTGAAGAGGTCTGAAGTCTCGACCATTTTACATCTTTTGACAAGTGACGATGCACCGAGAGAGGTTAACCGGCCTCTTCCCTGTAGTACTATAGAGATGCACATGCAATAAGTGAAACCTAGAAGTTATCCAATCAAATGCATTGTAAATATTTTAATCCTAAAGCTAAGCAACATAGTTTCAAAGAAAAAAGAACTTTAAGCTTAAACAGATTGATAAAACAGAATGTGCAAGATAGATTAAGGCTCACCCATGGCATAAGGTATGTTCATTTTCCCAACGGCTATAACAATAATCAATAAATGCAAAATTCTAAAAGCTATAGTTAATTAATAAATATGAAATTCTAAAAGCTATGATATTAACTAATAAATACAGAATTCTGAAGGCTATCACATTAATTAATGTATCTAAATTTTTTCCATCTACTAGGATTCTTTATGTGCATATATACCCTTCTAAATATCCAAAATTGCATGAATATCCTTGTAAAATTTCTATTTGCTTGTATACCCTTATAAATGTTTCTATTTGCACGTCTATCGATTAAGGATATTTTAGTTATTTTAATTTGAAACCGTTAAGTTTTTAACGGTATTAGATAGCATGAGTACATATGCAAAAATAAAAATAAAAAAAGGATAGAATAACAAAATAAGTATTTTATAAGGGTATCTATGCAAATATCAATTTTGGAAGGATATTCATGCAAAATTCAATATTTAGAAGGGTACCCATGCAAAAAAACCCTAAAATATATAATCAAGCACATTTATTGTGATGCTTAAAATTTTCATGATATTTTTCCAAAAAAATTATCTTGCACTTTGATAGAAGGTGAAGGGTTTATTGATGTGACTATATTTTCTGAATAAAGAGTCACAAGTCACAACACCTTAGTTTGAAGAATAGCCTCAACATTTCCAACTAAGACATTAATGACTGCTAAAAATAAACGCGTAGCAATCTCAAACCCCCATGCCTTATATTAGGACCAAAGAGCATTATGTCAATGTAGGTATTATAGTGCATTTCTAGGGGCTGGTTGTCTCTGCGATTCATTACAACAGATAATCAAAAAAAAATCATGTAAAAAGGTCTTATGAAGAAACGGGGGGAGGCATCCTTTTCATAAAAGTCATTTTAAGGTATTATGGCCTGTAATTCTTCCAAAACAAGTTTTATGAAAAGCAACCAAACAAACATTTTCATAAAACTCCTATATTCTGTGTAAACATTTTTTAATAAAACAGGATAACCCAGGCTGCCCCAACAGGACAACTATAAGTGAAACATGGTAATTTATTAGAAGGTGATGCAAGTCAAACATATGGTGCTGGCATGAAACAAAGACCCCAAAATTACCGTTTGATTTATAAAGACAACAGCTCCATTATATATTGCAAATGCACAACTAAAATTTTCCATCTGATATGAATACAGATAGACTGTTATGAAAAGGCAACAAATGGAGCATAGAAAATAAAGGTTCATATGCACTGCAAAGCAAAATCCATTAATTTAAAAGAGAAATATCTGAGCAAAACAGAAACGCACATCAATCAAATATTTTCATCTTTAAATAATTTATAATATATATCAGTAAGGAAATAAGAAAGAACCAAAAATCTTTCAAGAAATATATGATCTTTTATTTATTATGGTATTTGATAAGTATAAGAGGAATTTTTTATCAATTTAAATAATAAGTTTATAAATCAGCAATTCAATAAGAGAGGAATAGGCATATACATCGAGAAGGAGCATTCAGTGCTATAAACAACTAACTAAATTAGTAGTTGTATTACCAATTGAGATATGATGCCATTCTGAAACTTTGCTTCTGTTTCTATTTCCTGACCTACCTGCAGTGTCAAATTTGAGTAAAAGTTTTGTCAAATAGACGTTAACAAGAAAGCAGAAAACCTTAAAGAGTACTGATACTGCATTACACAGTAAAAAATGTTATTATGAGAAGAAATTAGATAAAAAGTGCTGATAACACATGGCATAGTAAAAATAAAATGTTATCCTGAAAAAATTACATAAAATGATCTTCACAACATGCTTATAAAAAATTCTTAAGAATAAGAAATGATTAAATGAACCATCAGGATAGCACTGGGTTAATGTTATCCTAATATTGGGTTAATGTTGTTAAGATTTCACCTCTTCATGCAAACTTTTTATATTTGAAACTCTCAATAGTAAAAAAGGGAGCATCCTGTGAATGTGGAGAACATGGAAAAAAAATGTTCAATGGACATGAAAATGTGAGCAGCCATTTTCCTAGAGAGAGAGAGAGAGATTGGACAAGGTCCAATCCAACTCATTAAGGGTATGAATTTCCCGACAACCAATAAGAGCTGCAGAAGGGTATGAATTGCCCAATCCAGTTCATTAAGTGTATGAATTGCCCAACAAACAATAAGAGCTGCGGGGAACCAGTTGTCAACCCTAGGTTACGGAATTATTTTGAAGTTGTGTTGTAGGCATGAGACACACAAGAAGAGACAGAGAAGAGAAGAATCTTGGTGAAGTGAACCTGGAGACTATCGCCATCAAGAATTTGAGGAATTATAGGAGCACACTACAATACGCTCACAAGTCAAAAATGCGTCTAAATTCTGAAGATCTCCGGCGATATCTTTTTGTTATTTAAACCATATCAGCTAAAATACGTCATAAGAAACTAATAATAAACGAACTAATTCATTCACCTGATCACATATGAAACTTCTGGCCACCGTTAACCCTAAGATACTCGAACATAGACAACATCCTCAATCCAGATTGGCAACCCTAGGTCTAGTTGTTCGATTCCACGGATGTTTAGGTTCTCAATTTCCGCTTCTTTGTTTTACATCAGGGATCTAACAAGAAGAGTGCGTCAAAATCCAACATATATAAAAGGACCAAGAAGAGAAATCAAATCAAATCAAGTCAATCAGATGAAATTACACGCATAAATCAACAGAAACTTACACAAAAGTATCAAGAAGAGAAAGAAAAGACTCACGCCTTTCATCTCAAGAGCCCGAAATTTTTTTTTGTTATGGATGCCGGAGATCTCCTCTTCCAAGTCCGTGTGCATCGGATCAATCCGCAACTGGATCTCGTCAGAGCTGGCCGCAGGCCTCGAGATGAGGCCTTCCCTGCGATACCAACACCGCAAGAAGCGAGTTTCGAGGAATTCTAGGTCATTTAATGGAAGAAAAATAGCAGAATTCCCATGAGGAGGAGAGAGGCAGAGAGGCAGAGAGAGAGGATAAAGAAACCTGGATCGAAGAGGGCCGGAGCCATAAATTGGATTCGCCATGAGAAGCAGTGGAATAACACCGACCGTCCTCGGAGAAAGAAAATCGAGTTAAAGAAGGTAAGCAGGATTTATTAGGGGGAAAGGAAGGAAGGAGACGGACTCTAAACAGCAGACAGGCGTACCCACCAATTAACGGTTGACACTTGGTTGCCGGTTAGGAGAAGTCGATGTTCGGAGTGAAACAGTTTATTATACACCTATGTTATTGTTTCCACGAATCGCACTTGAAATAATGCGATAGAGAGCGTCCGATCTTATTATACACCTAGGTTTCAGCATAAGGACCTATACATCAGGATATTAGATTAACTTGTTCATGGGATAAATGCTTTCTTTTCATCCTTTTAGGATGTCAACCAGTATAGTTGGTGAAGTTTCCAATGATTTAGATCTGAACCCTGTCCTCACTTGATTTCCATCCAGGTTTCTCAAAAATAATGGTTGGAATGCCACTACCAGGGTCTACTGGGGTTTTTGCCCAAAATCTATATGGATACAAGTGCCAGAAGAGATCCATTTGCTTTGATATATAACTAAGTATATCTCTTCTTAGCAACTAGCATAATTCTATCATCATGCCTGCCTTCAAGAAACTTAGAAACTAGCAGAAGAGAATGAATCAAAAATTGACAGCATTTAAGCCTCTGATGGATAGCAGCATGAATAGCAAAAAATGAGAGGGCGCATAATTAGATCTCATGCCTTTGATGCAACAGAGCTTTAGTTCTCATTGAGGTTGTTTAGTACAGCACTAGAGTCTAAAAAGAAAGAGTAGGTGCCCTTCCAACCAAACAAGAAGGTAATGTGAAACATCTCCATCGGATTGTGCTTCAAGGGCAACCAACCAAGCCCCTTACTTCCACGTAAAGTACCATCCAAAATTTTTGTCTCTTGACTGCGACTGAAGCTCCCACGTACTTAGCAGTCGGCATAGAGAGCTTTGGCGGTCAAAATTTGAATAACATCTTCAAAGGACAAATTCAACACTTGGATCTTTTAGAAACTCCCATCTAAACTCTTATTCTTGTTGATGTAAATTCTATTTTCTTGATGTAACCTCCTACCTGTTTTCTCTTCTCCACTATAAGAAAGGGACTAAGCCGAGGAGTCACAAACTCAGAACTATAAATACTACTAGAAGCACAGCTCGGAGTAAGGAAACATGGAGCAGTTGCCAGGTTATTCCTCTCTTCCTTTGGTTTGTGAGCCCTTTTCTCTGAAATGAGCTAAGGAACCTCAAATATATGGTTTGGCAGCACTTTCAGGTTTGAACGACAAGCATCTTGACCTCAATCAAACTCATTGCAACTCAACATGGCGTGATCTTTTTTTGGTTGTGTTTACTTCTTACTCCTTTTTTTCCCCTCTCTAGTATTCTTATATGTAATTGGTTGTCAGTTACTTACTGTTGAAATTTTCAGTTCATATAATTTTCATGAAAACTATACAGGAAGCCAGTATGTGTACAGATTTTCCTTGCTATTAAGCACACGTTTCTTGACGCAGTATGGTGCAAAGGAAAAGATGACAGATATTGGAGTAGTTTTATTTGTTTTCCAAGTATACATATCACTTTGATGCTGACTGAAAGTTGCATTACATTACTGAAATATGCAGCAAATTCTAAAACTGTTTAATAAATCAAATTAGATTAATGGCAACTTTTGAAGATCCAAGTTTGCCATTTAGAAGATGTCGGTATGTTAAACAAGTAATCAGAAGGATGATGAAATTAATTGGTTTTAACTATGAAAGATTTCTACCTCATCAAAAAAAAAAAAAAAAAAACTGAAGACTAACAAGAAGTGAAAGTCAGCCTTTGCACTAAGGATCAGTTACTTCTGTAACCCATTCAGTATAATCGACATTGTTGTACATCTTTCTTTTTTGATGGTAACATAACATCTTTATTTTTAACGATAAAAGATGTCATGAAAAGCTTGCGTCTTCATGTTGAAGTTAAAAGCTGGTGTAATGCCAGTCATTCTAATCATGTTTTGTTCGAACCACTTAAATATTAATGATGATCTTTTCTGTCTAGGGAACTTTCAACACAAATTTCATGTCAGAAGAAGAGCAAAAGATACGAGAAGAACTCGAGAATGACATAGAAAGGGATTTGGAAGAAGAGATCAAAGATGGCATATGCCGACTTGCTCTCCGCTTGCATAGGTTGTATCAACATAAGGAAGACAGGAACAGACCAAGATCATCAACCAACAACGCCAGACCACAATCTGACCTAAAAAATGAAGTGCATATGGAGATGAATATAACCATAAAAATGGACGGAGGATGTAAGATTGAAATATTTGAAAACAAACCAAATACTCTGCATATGGTTAGACCCAGCAGTTGTCGATCCAAAGCTAAGCAAGGAAGGACACAATGTAGCACGAAGCAGTTTGATTGGTCGAGGACTCTTCGTTCAGGAATGAGCTCGGTCATTGCCATTGGTAAGAATCATGGCAATCAATACGTAAGGAACCATAACAAGCCACTTAAATTGGTATGGAAATATTAAGCTAACCTACAGGCTAATAAACCTGTTATGATGATAAGCTCCTGGAAGTTCATGTCTAATAAGGCTACAGATTTCAGTGCAGCAGGTTTGCGGAATATTTCAAGGAATTGGTTGTAGCTTTTGGGAGCTCATGTGTGAGTGCCCTCAGATTTTAATGCAAATAAGTGCGAAGAATGTCTTCCAAGGCATTTGTCAGTAGCTCTTGTGAGCCCAGTGTATATTTTTTTAAGGTAAAAGCCCGGTGTATGAATTGAATCTTCAGATAAAGCTTAGATGCTATGTTCATGACTTCTCTGAATTCCTTGGGGAAACTTCCAATACCTGTACGTTAAAAACCCAAAAGAACTTGAAGAAGGGAATCTCCAAAACTAATTGGGTACGAGCAGAATAGGGTTTCTCTTGAGGGTGTTTTAACAGGCTCAACTAGTAAAGTCATTAGGTCTTAATACCACCTACTTGGATACAAATATCCAGAGGAGGGGAGAAAGAAAGGAATAGTAGGGCTTCTTTTGCCACTAGACAAATAATACCCTTGCTCCCATAATATTTTGCACAGAGTGGTAATAGAGGTTGTACAAATCAATTGTGCAAGTTTAGTTTATAAAAGAGCCAACTACAAGTATTTTTTGTAAAAAATAACAAAAAGTCTAAAACATTGTGCGCACAAATGTATATAACTTGCATCAATCTTTTTGACCGCAAAGTACATCAAAGTTGCAGTAAGTATAACCAGCATTTTGTACAAAATTTCTCTAATTAATCCCTTCATCTTGAACTCTGTCCCACTAATATATATTTATTGCTGCTAAATACATGTAAATGCACGTAAAACACTGATTGGATGTCCGCCATCTTTTGCTGGTGCACTCCTTTTTTTTTAATTTTTTAAACCTCTTTCTTTAGCAACAGCTGAAATATTAGGGTTGTGCTATCATCGTTTCATCTACATATCCGAGCCTACGCCCGATGGCCAGACATGGTGTTTCGATTCAGATTTGTGTCGTGGACTTTGGTCCAGTCTTCTATTGGATTGGATTCAAGCTATCGTGAATGGACACCGGGCCTGACCTAACTATGTCGAGTCTAAAATAATTCAAAATGCCATGATCCAACCCATAAACTCACATGCGATCCTTTGCTGAAAGTAAATTCTTATGTGATTTAGATCCAAACTAAATCATCAAATTAGTTAAATCATGGCTCCAAATCTTTCGAATCGATTCGAGAACCAATCGGACCCTCTAGTTTAAGAAAAAAAAGAAGAAAATTGGCACTCAAATTTTATCCCTTGCACCAAAAAGGCACTCCTTTGCACACACTCAAAACTCCTTTCCAGTCCCAGTTCTGTCCTACAGAGCGTGCACACCAGTGACACACGTACGTATGTAACAAAAGGGCATTTACAAAGGCAATGGGCCAAATGCATCTGAAAAAGCGAGCACTCGTGAACCCAAGCCATACTAAATTGCTATCTGAGCTTGTAGAGTTGTGGGTGGGGGTGCGAGGATAAAGGGGGAGGCCATCCAATCAAAGGCCATTTCAGTTCCCCTGCCATGTCTCGAAGCACGGATGGGCCTTGTGCGGGCGTGCCATGGATCATCTCAGAGCGATAAGCTGCTGTGCGTCGGAGTTCGCTTTTGCTTGTCGCGTGCCTTCCTCGCCCCTTTAAGATATGAATAAACTGCGAACGGAAAGCAGCAAAAGGACTTTTGAGTGACGCGGTTCCACCCTCAATCATTCATGAAGTGGGCCTTGGGTTATTTAATCGATTCAAGCCTTTGTTTGCACCGTTCCAATAAGGACTTGTGAGCCATTGTGGGGTACGTGGGACTCCTCATCACATCCCCTCCCTTCGAGACAAATTGGTGGTTTCTAGAGTTAGGCGCACCTTCTCCATGCCCCATCCTTTTGGCGTATGGACTCCATGCCACTATTAAGCGTTCAAGATGGGACTATAAGCAATTGAATTATATCCAACTATATTTATTTTTATATTTGATCTAGATTGGATTTAGATATTATTTTTTCGTCTGACTAGATTCAAATATGAATTCGGATGGTTAGTCTAAAAATTTTATGAATACGGATACAAATACGAATACACATGATTTTTTTCGAATTCGGATTTGGATCTAGATATTTGTATGATAAGAGTAAGTGAAAATAAGAAATTCAAGTTAAATCGGAGAACTAATTAAATAATTAACCAAACTTAAAGTAAAAAAAAAAATATCGGATGACCGTCACTTAAGATAGTAACCTACATATGGAATACCTGATTCGAATAAAATTCTTCGAATCACCCCGCACGCCTGAAAAACTCAAATCTTTCGTTTACCCGTTTCGTCTCTTTTTTCTCATCATCGTCTTTAAGCAACTAGAGTTTCGAAGGTTTCGTCCATTTTGTAGTTTCCATCCGACGATTGCAATCGGCTACAACTGTAAGATGCCTTGAAGGCGCTATATATCCTGTCTACTTCGATGACAAGCAACCTTGATCGGTATATCCTTTATGAAATTATTAGTTTTTATTATTGATAAATGCTTGATAAAATTATATTTTTTAATTGAATTTTTTCTTTATGTTCATATTTACCAGTTTTTATCATTGAAGTTTGCTCAATATCCAAAAATGTATCTAATTTATATCCATACTCGGATAAGAAAATATGGACATGTTTAACATCCGATTAATATTCCCAAGATCTATCCAGCAAATAACCGATATGGGACTAAACACATGCACGCATGTGTCCTCACATACTCCTTCCGTTTAAACTTTGACGTCCTTGTCAGGTTAAGGGTTTAAATCCATTCAAATTTAATCATAAACATCACGATCGACCCGTAGTCAGCCTCAGTGGATATGTGCTGCAGTGTCCCCTAGTCCACATAGGTTATAGGCTAGGTCTGCTCTGATACCATTTGTAACAACGCAGGATCTCACCCAAAATGGCTAGCCGGAAGGTATTATTTGGGTTACTTGATTCTGCATAAGTACCTAAGATCTACCCCGCAAATAATCGATGTGGGACTAAACACACATCTACATAGGTCCTCACAATAACAAATATAGATATGCTCAATATTCGATTTATATCCGTTTTCGAAAATAAATATAAATATTTATTTTAATATATCTATCTATATTTTTAAAAAAATATAAATATAAATATATTAATATTTCATCTACATTCTATTCATTTCCGGTCCTAGTACAGCGGTATCAGGTACGATGGGCAATTCAAGATTAAGATAAAGTTGGGCAGCTGATATTATTGGTGGGGAAGAATCCAATCATCTATGTACTACCACCAGTCCTGAAATATAAAGATATTATTTTTTTGGTCCTATGTGTACTCATAAAACGAAAAAGTGGACACCGACCAAAGCTGGTTTCTTCTTCCTCTCTTTTTTTTCATTCGGCTAGAAACTTTACTTTGGTTTTTGTTTGAAGTATTACAGAATAATTTACGGAATGGTGGTATTGTGATCCTATCGGAATGTTAGTCTTCACAAGAATGTAAGAATATATGGATGATAAAATTTTGGTCATGATAATATATAAGAGGAAGGGTGTCTTGAACGAATGCCTGAGATATTTTCTAAAGTTAAAACAATTGAAAGAATAAGCAGTTGGGGACGGGAAAAATTCTCTCTCTATTTTTTTTGGTAGTTTAAATATCTTAGAGCTGGAAAACGCACTGATTTGGATGGAAAGACAGCCCCCTTCATTTCAGTGTTTTGGTAATATGGAGCGATCCGGAGCCTCACAGGCAGAGGGAGTTTTAGTTTAGCATAGAAGATGATGCAAATGATAGATGTTGATGCATTTCAATGAAAGAGACAGATGTTGATGCGTGACTCCAGGACTTTAGCTATCAACAAAATTATGGCATTTAAATAAACAAAAGAGAAGGTGGCATTTAAATAAACTAATCCAAGGTTTCCCTTTTTATATTAGAAGAATAAACTGCCTCCATTTGTTTTTCTTTTCCAATCTCTTCTTAATCTCAAATAAATCCCATGCTATAAAGAGAGAACATGAGGATTATAACTATAATATTTGCTTTATTAATCTATTGACTAGACTTTGAGTGTGTTAAGCTTGATATATATTATTGACCCTTTCCTATCAACTTAAGTTAGGGTCAATTGTTTTGTTAACATAGTATTAGAGCTTAATTTGTTGAAGTTTATAAATTTAAATCTCCTCCAGACTAATTATTTTTTTTATTATCTTGAGTTGTTTCAATCATTATAGTCCCTTCCTTCATATGCTTGGTTTGGGCCACATATGTTGGGAGATGTTAAGTCTGATATGGATTATTGACTTTCACGACACAGGATCTCATCCAAAAGACTAGTCGAAAAGTATTATTTGGGTTCTTGGTCTTCTATAAGTAACCTATATCTGTCCAATACATAACCGATACAAGACTAAATATACGTCCGATGGGTCCTCATATGCTCCCATCTAGAGTATTTACTAGGTTGAGAGTCTAAATCCATTCAAATCTATTCACAAATACCATAAATCTAATTATGAATACCATGATTAGTCTCTAGTTAGTCTCAATAGATCCGTGTTGCATTGTTTCCTAGTTCATATGGGCCACAAGTCAGTTTCGCTCTAATATCATTTGTCACGATTTAGGATCTTATCCAAAAAGAATAATTGGAAGGTGTTATTTGAGTTTTTTGGCCTGTATAAGTATCCAAATTCTACTCGATGTAGAGTTATACATGTTTGTACGGATTACCATATTCTTTTGCTATTAGCTTAAACTTTTGGAGTCAATTGGTTACTCGATATAAAAAATATTGGATAAGATCTAATAATGGATTATGGAAGGAAATGTCTTGGAGTGGTACAATTGTTATGGACCATTTTGTCCCCTTCTATGCAGAATGTAAAATCACTGCATACAAATAAAAGCTCCATATATAGAATAGTAGTTATTAAATTCTTATTTATCTCCTAGAATTTAATATCAACACCTTTATTTATACCATGTCCATACCTAAAAACATGGTTCTTGTAATTAATCAAGCCCCCTGCTGGCTCTAGGAATCGTGATGCCTCTTGGCATTTTTAACAAAAACCGGTTTCTTTTGAGCTTTGAATTAATTCAGAATTATATGATATTTTACACTAATTCATCATGTATAAATATTGTCTTAGACAACTTAACTGAAAAAAGTTGAAATCCCTTTGGAAGAAAAGGTCTAGTCTAATCTTATTGGATAAGAGTATAATCTATTTTTCCTTTATCCAGTCTAATAACAAGCCTTACCCCTTTATAAGTGGCTACTATAACTAAACAAAATGCAACTGCAAAAAGTTTAGATCGATTTAAGTGCATACTAACTTTAACATTAACCTTGTAGTTGCCGTTCATTTTCCAGATTAACAACTTCAAATAATAGAGACCTGCTATATATTTAAATAAGGGTTGATAGATATAACTCTTTTAACTCGGTTTAAGCTCGAGCAACTATGAAATTATCACCAATACAAGTGATAAAAATATCCTAAAATATAACCATAACTGTTGTAGGAATAAAGGATCTCGGACTTAGTCCCACATCGACTAAATAATAGAGAGGTATGTTCCTTAAATGGAGGGGGGGCCATCCCTTTCTCTTCAGAGACGCCTTTTCTGCGGCGAAAGGAGGGAAGAGACTATGAAACCCCTCCCAAAGCGGGCAATACCTCTGAGAAGAAGCATTCGCCTCCGCTGTTTCAAAATAGTGGAAACTGAGCCCTGAAGTCTGGGGGATACCCTCGGCCTCATCATTGGTGCTTTCGTTGAGAGTCCTTGACCCCGGCACAGACCCCTCCGCTGGGGGGGCTATGTTGTGGGAATAAAGGGTCTCGGACTTAGTCCCACATCGATTAAATAGCGGAGATGTCTGTTCCATAAATGGAGGGGGATTATCCTTTTCTCTTCAGAGACGTCTTTTGTGGGGCAAAACCGTAAGAGGGGAAGAGACTATGAAATCCCTCTCGAAGCGGACAATACCTCTGAGAAGAAGCAGTCGCCTTTACTATTTCAGCCCAGTGAGGTCTGAGCCCTGGGGTCCAAAAGATATCCTCGGCCTCATCAATAACTATCTAGTCTTATCCCAATTATTTGAGATCAGTTTTATGAATCCTCATCCGCTAAGTTTTTTAGTTACAACCTTTTTCAATGTTCCTCCAAATTTCTTCATATGCTTTCTCACAACTTTCATGGATCTTCCCTTCTTTCTTTATTATCTCTAACATAAACCAAAGCATCTCCCCTTACAAAAACCACCTTATATCTACCTTGTATATGTCTATATAATCTTTATCGATATTACACTTCTTTATTCTTAATTTAGACTAGCTCCTCTGATACATTTATTTCTTATTTTATATTTTATAGATTTAACATATATCCATCTTAATATTTTTACTTCTTCTTACTCAATTTTTTTTGTGCACTTTTTTATTTCCTAGTATTCTAAGCCATACAACATAGTAGTCCTAGATGTTATTCTATAAAATTTTTCTTGAGTTTCGAAAGTATGTATCTATCATATAATATTTCTGAGACGCCTCTCCGCCTCATCTAACTAGCTCTACTTTTATCGCAAGATTGTGACTGATCCCAAGCCGGAATGAGAAAGGTGGAAAGAGAAACGTGAAATGTTGATGCTAGGCTGATAGCCAGCCTTAAAAAAAAAAAAAAAAGAAGAAAGGATCCTAATTTAATGCTAAATGTCCTGTCACAAGAGATATACACAAAACCAAAAATAAAACCTATCATTACCGTCAACCTTGGAAAAACAACTCTTCTTCTTCTTCATTTTTTTTTGCTAGACCGGATGATTCATACAATACGTATACTGATGTATCCAACAAAATTGGAAAACAAAATATCACAGAGCTCTCGAAGTAACTCCCCATCTTCTGCCCATAGGGTGTTACTGGCATAGTTAGCCACGTACGTGGCCACTCAATGCACAACCCCATTGGCTCCTCTAAACACATGCTTCGCCTGGACCATCCCTCCATTTATCATCATCATTCAGATATCGCGAATCAAGAGATAATCAGCAGCAACGACCCTCGGATTTCTCTTAATCTATCTGATGAACGTAGTCGAGTGATCCTCCGAGATGACTGAACTAGCTGAAAGCACATGCTAAGCGTGTCGAAGATCCGCCCAGGCAGCTCTCAGCTTCGCACCAAAAACCATGCAATCAAATAACTAATAGCCTTCCGCTGCAACAACCCATTTAGAGCACATTTTTTTCTCGTCGGAATTTGAGAATACTAAGAAATATTTTCAGTTTTAATTCCTCAACTGACATAATGGTAAGGAGACTGACCTAAAGGTTCCGGTAGACATGATTAAAATAAAAACTATAGTTCCTTTGAAGTATTTGATTTTGGTTGATTTCTATGATTTGACAACTTACTTTAACTTTCATGTGGACTGTACCCTTGGATGAAAGTAATTTACTTGCCAATGTGCTTGCCTTTATTGCTTGTGAAAATCAATTGTTTTTTTAACCACAAAGGGAGCTAGAGGTGTATTATGCCTCAATAAGTTGGATTATTGCCATCTAACCCTACAAAAAGGAGGAACTATGATGAACCATTATTCAAATTTATAAAGATATAAACATATCTATTAGCATGAGTCATTCATATCTATGTGTTCATGATAAACATATGGACTCCTCAAGTCCTAGTATTTCAATAAAATGTTAACAAGTTGAGATATGATCATAACTTATGCTCATTGCATAACCAAAAATATTCTTATAATCAAATTTTGAGCAGGAGTTGATTGATGAAAAAGTAACACCAAAATAATGATAAAGAAGATGAGATCATAAAATCCATTCTCTTTCTATTCTCTTTTCTACTACTTCAGGCAATACTTTTGAGAGAGAGAGAGAGAGAGAGAGAGAGGTTAAAGGGAATGTATCCAATAACAAGCAAACATCTTTACCAATTTCAGGAAAAAAAAAGCCTCAAAAAAAAATTATAAAGAAAAAAAGAAAAAAAAATGAGCACCCTCTTCCAGGAATACCCTCCTTTTAGCCCAATACACAAAACCACTCAAAGCCAAAAAAAAAATGCTCTCTCTCTATCTTTTCTAAAGAGAATGACATTTATTTATTTCCTAGACAGAATTTTGGAGCTTCTGTTTTCGCACTTTTTTTTTCTTGTTTTGGAGCTTCAAAATGCATCTCTCGGCTTCTTTATCTCCAAATAGAGGAATACAAATATGATAGCACCATAAACACAAAAAAATTTAGAGTATGAGTAAAACTAAATTATATATTTTATAAGAGCTTGGATTCATTAAAATGAGGGGGAATTGACACAGAGAAAAAAGCAGGTAACATAGAGAAGCAGTAAAATAAAATAGGAGAATCAAGCTCAAAGTAATAAATAATAAGAAACTTGTTATATTTTAAAGAAAAAAATCAATATTTCTTAACCAAAGGAGAGAGAAAACATCTATAATAGAATGGTGATAGCGAGTAACAAAAGCTTCAAGTGGAAATAAAAGATAACCATATTAAACCAAAAAAACAAAGAGATGCAGACATTTTTATCAAACTGTTTGTATATATATAATCAATACAAAAGTCCAATTTCGTCAATATACAACAATTAAAAAACAATTAAATTATGCATCTCAACTTAATTAAGAAAAGCCATTTTGATTAAATTGAAGATAAAATAAACTCGCGAAGCATAAAAAGGCCAAATAATAGAGTTGGAGAACTAGGTATTTTGGACATTGCAGTGGGGAGGAGCAGGGGAATTCCAACAGGGAGAGGCACAGACGGCAGCGTGGAGTCTTGAGTAAGGAGTAGTAGTAACCAAATATATAAACAAAATAAAGCCTTTCAAAACTCCGGAAGGCCAGACCAGGCCGGCCATGAGCCCTCTCCCTCTCCCTCTCCCTCTCCCTCTCCATGTGTATGCTTCTCTGTTTTCCGTCTTTACATTTCTTTCTTCTCCCATGGATCTCGATCAAATAATTTTAATCTCTAATTCACGAAGAGTATGACTCCCTCCCCACCTCCTAAAACTAGACTCCTCCCTTTCTCCTTCTCCTTCTTCTTCGACGTTCCCATAATGATGATGAAATAATAAAATAATAATAATTTTTTCGTTTCTTCTGCATCTCTCTCTAGTCTGAAGAGAGAGAGAGAGAGGGAGGAGAAGAGGGCGTCCGAGATGTCAGAGGACGAGGAGGACGAGACACGAGGAGGAGAAGAAAAGCGGCGGTCGCCGGATCCTGGAAGAGGAGGAGGTGGGGGCGCCAACCCTCCACCGCCGTTCTCCGACCAGGTCCTGGAGAACGTCCTTGAGAATGTCCTCCAGTTCCTAGACTCCCGCCGGGACAGGAACGCGGTCTCTCTGGTGTGCCGGTCGTGGTGCCGCGCCGAGGCCCAGACCCGGCGTGACCTCTTCATCGGCAACTGCTACGCCGTGTCCCCGGCCCGCGCCGTCGAGCGGTTCCGCCGCGTCCGGGCGCTCGTCCTCAAGGGAAAGCCCCGCTTCGCTGACTTCAATCTCGTGCCCCCCAGGTGGGGCGCCGGCTTCTACCCCTGGCTTGCCGCCCTCGCTCCCGCTTACCCCTGGCTCGAGCGCCTCTGCCTCAAGCGGATGTCCATCTCCGACGCCGACCTCTCCCTCCTCGCCCTCTCCTTCCCCACCTTCCGCGACCTCACCCTCATCTGCTGCGACGGCTTCGGCACCGCCGGCCTCGCCGCGATCGCCGAGCACTGCAGGTATCATTATGCAATCAAATACGAAACAGGAATCACCTAATCAGATCCAGTTCAATTACATCTCCAGCCGAAACCCTAGCCCTAGTACTCGTAGTAACGAAAGATTTATGGGATTGATGGATTTTCTTGTTTTTTTAAGGCACCTCCGAGTGCTGGATCTGATAGAAAACGACGTGGAGGAGGAGGAGGAGGAGATGGTGGACTGGGTGTCGAGATTCTCGACGACGAGCTTGGAGTCGCTCGTCTTCGACTTTGTGGGATGCGCGGTGAACTTGGATGCCTTGGAGGCGCTCGTGGCCCGCTCCCCCTCCCTCCGGAGGCTGCGGGTGAACCAGCACGTCTCCGTCGGCCATCTCCGCCGTCTCATGGAGCGGGCGCCGCAGCTCACCCACCTCGGCACCGGGTCCTTCGGGGAGGGCGGGGGCGGTGGAGGGGAGGTGGAGGTCGCCGACCTGGAGGCGGCCTTCGCCGCCTCCAGGTCGCTGGTGTGTCTCTCGGGATTCCGGGACCTTGCCCCCGAGTACCTCCCTGCCATCTGCCCTGCTTGTGCCAACCTCGCTTCTCTCAACCTCAGCTACGCCGATATCACCGCCGAGCAGCTCAAGCCTGTCATCATTCATTGCCATAATCTCCAGACTTTCTGGGTATCGTCTTCTTCCTTCCTTCCTTCCTTCGACCTGCCTCCTTTTGGATTCAACTGGTTGTTGATCAAAAATACGAGCTGTGTCATTGCAGGTTCTTGACACCGTTGGCGATGAAGGGCTTCAGGTGGTGGCTGCGACGTGCAAGGACCTCCGCGAGCTCCGGGTCTTCCCCTTAGATGTCACAGAGGACTCCGAGGGCTCTGTATCGGATGTAGGTCTCGTTGCAATTTCGCAGGGATGTCGGAAGCTCCGCTCGATTCTATACTTCTGCCAAAGAATGACGAATGCTGCTGTGGCGACCATGTCCGAGAATTGCCAGGAGCTGGTCGTGTTCCGCCTCTGCATCATGGGCCGCCACCGCCCTGATCACCTCACCAGGGAACCCATGGACGAGGGATTTGGGGCCATCGTCATGAACTGCAAGAAGCTCACCCGGCTTGCCGTGTCCGGCCTGCTGACCGACAAGGCGTTTGGGTACATCGGAATGTATGGGAAGCTGTTGAGGACCCTTTCGGTGGCCTTCGCGGGGAACAGCGACTTGGGTCTCAGGTACGTGCTCGAGGGGTGCCCCAAATTGCAGAAGCTTGAGATCAGGGACAGCCCTTTCGGGGATGCAGGTCTTCTCTCCGGGATTCACCATTACTATAACATGAGGTTCTTGTGGATGTCATCTTGCAAGCTTTCGCTTAGGGGCTGCAAGGAAGTAGCGCAGAGGCTGCCGCACTTGGTGGTGGAATGGATCAGGGACAAACCTGAGGAAGATGATGGCGAGGCTGTTGAGAAGTTGTACGTGTACCGGTCTCTTGCAGGGCGTAGGAATGATGCTCCTCCATTTGTGGAGATTTTATAAGCTCCGCCTTTCAGTAGAGATACTAGGGAGAAGAACAAGCCAGCCTCTTTACTTTCTGGGTGTGGCTGAGGAGCTCAAGTCCAAATGGACAATGCTTTGATTCAATGCAATGAGTGCAAATTTGGTGGACAGTTTTCATAACCCATCAGATACTTCTCATGCTTCTTGCCATTAAGTGGGGATAGCTCCATTATTTTTTTTTTCTTTTTAATCGCCTGTTCCCCTTACGCTTTGGTTCTTGAAACAGCGTATGCAAGGAGGAGTCGGTCTTCCAGGGATCTCTTTCGTTTGTTTGCGCAGGTGAAAGATTTGATGTGGTAGAAGCAGAGGGGGAGCATATCTGCATATCTAGACATGGAAGAGAGTAATATAATGTTGTTGTATCAATGGAACATTATTTATGCAATCAATCTTCTATCAGCATAAGAGCAAGGCTACACGGTGATCGGCCTGAGCAAAGTGGTTTTTCAGATGGCTCGTGGATGCATCCTATGCCTCAGAAGTGCGCCGAGACCTCTCATTTTCTTTTGCGCCCTCGGAGAAGAAAGCCGAGTGCATCTTTGGATTGCACTCCGAGACCAATGCCTCGAACTTGATGTGAAACTTGGAGCTTTGCAACTGTTCTCTACTTTATTATGTTTAAGAGTTTCTTAGTATTCCATGGACATGAGAGAGTTATCTTTGCTGCTTGTGTTGTGGCTATTTGTGCAATATATCAGATGCTTGCAATCAGAATCTCTTGTAGGAACTGAAGAATATCTACTGTCGCCTCTCTCTCTTGTGGCTATGTGTGTGTGTGTGTGTTTGGGCATCACTGTTTCTTTGCTAATAAGTAATGTGATCATTGTTAATTAATTTGCTGACTCTTGCAAGTATTCGGAGTCTTCTCTTCTGGTTGTCCCCATTCAATCATATGCCACGGCATCCTAATGATTCGATTATAGAGACCGACCTGAGGGTGCCACAGCTTGAAAGATATGGCCATGACCTTCATTTGAGGTCAGCAGAAGTTAGGCTTCGGTCCCCAATGGAACAAAATTAAATGGATCGTTGATTAGGACAGTCTTGTCGATCAGATTAGTGCAGCTTTCAGCGCACAGGCTATTAGTGTTTTCTTACCATAAATTGTGGGCTGGCGAGCTGCATCCGTCATCTATGGCCCATCGAAGTTTAAAATGGCATTTGACTCTACTTTCTTCACCCCTGGTAAATAGGATTTTTCGGTATCCTTCGATAAGAATCCGTTCTATCAAACGCTGCAGAAGATTTGCCTACTCTCTTTGTTTGGTGCAATCATGTTATGCAATGTAACGGCTGTTTGAAATACCCTTTCAAGTCCATATCTTTTATAGTTTCAAAAGAACCAGTGACTTCAAGAGTTCATCTTTGACCCTCCTGCTGGAGACTCAGCAAGTAGAAAGTCCAGCTGCATGACGTTGTTTCTCCAATAAATAGTGTGTTGCTCTTTGTATGTTTTGGTGGATGCGACTGAACTGAGTTTTCTAGAGGTAAAGCTCGGTGCATCTTTGCAGCATGCATAACTGAGGATGCGATGGGCTCCGAGAGTGACCACCCTTCTTTCTTCATTGCTTACTCCAAAATAGTTGCCTAGAAACTGCATCCCCACAGCTTTTTCCTGGTGGATCTCGTCGGAAAGCAAAGGAAAATGACCCATCTATCATGACCGGTCCACCAGGAGGACGAGCGAATCTGAGTCAGAGGGGTCAAAGACGAAAGCAGACGAGGACTGGGACCTACCAATCCACCTCTCCCCGCGAGCCACAGCGAGAGCGAACGCCAAGCTGTTTCGGCAGGCTGGCGGAATGGGGTAGGAAGAAGAAGAAAACAAGGGAAGGCAAAGGAAAATGCATCGCCGTTTCCTCTCCATCTCCCTGTTCGAAGCCGAAGCTAACCCCATCATCTCCTCTGGCTGCACTGATCATGGCGCTCTTGGCTCGTGGGGTCCCCTGAGATCTTTTGCTGCTGCGTTATGCTTCATTGTAAAAAGATAAAGGGGGAATCCCCAGGGTGCAAAGTTTCTGGCACCGTGACAAAAGGCAATGCTGATGCTCGGAACAAGTGGCGAACTGTTGCGAGTGCGCTCTTTTGGTTTACTTGGGCTACTAGGTTTGCAGCTTGATGAACGACAGGGAAGCATGGTTAAGAGATTTGGTTGCAAGGGACGGTGCGGCAATGCCTCGTTTTCTGTGTCAGGCTAGCAGGAAGGGCCAAATGCTCATTTCTTGAGCAATATAAGCAGACAAATGGGGAGATCTATATTCCCCTGGAATAAATTCTAAGATGATCTCGCTGTACGGAAGTTGGTGCGCATGAAATCGCCCAAGGGGGGAATCGGTTGAAATTTCTTGGTTGGATTCACCTGAGAGTGCATGAACAAATGCAAAGCAAAAAGTGTGGCGTGACGGCGGAAACTTTTCATTATAGACCGTTAATGCGGAATTATGTCTTGCTGGCATAATTCCTCAGAAAATGCATCCGTGTAGGCCATTCGTTCGTCTCCTTCCGGTTATCAAGTTAAAAGGAAGGGTGCCGATCTTCTATCCAATCCATCAAAAAGCTTCTCGATCCCTCATGCTAACAGAATCGTTTAAATTGATGCCATGATGCATGCATCAGGCGAGTTCACTTTGAACTTGCTGATTATCTACATGTGAGATAAGGAGATAATACAATCACCATTAGTATTTATTTAGTTGTAGATGATAGGAGATTTTCTGTTTACATAATATTCACTGCACTTCTTTCTAATGGAATAGCTGGCTGTTGTTCATATCCATGGACCAGTTACGGATTGCTAGAATCTTACAATATCTAGAAATGCAATGATTTTTTCAGTCCGCTGATCAGAAGTAAAAGCAAAGTTCAGTAAATATAGCTCCTGTCCAACTTAATGGATTTCCTTGTCGAGGTATCCTTCCCTGTGTTAATCATAAAACTTCGCCATGACTGATTTTAGGTGTTACTTTGGAAGCTGAAATGAATCCTCATCTCTGAACAGCGGCATCAAGCTACATAAAGGTCTGTAGCAGAGATTTCTCCAGATCTAGATTACAATTCCTTCCATCCACACTGGTTTAGATTGAGGAAATTAAAAAGTGCCACCATCTTCCCTACCAAAGGAAGAAAAGCATCAATTTGATTTCAGGATTCATCTTATTTGTTTGTTTATATTATGTTGTTTAAAGGTGACCCTCTAAATAGCCCACCTTGACGAACTGGTCATTAATATTATGTGCGCAGTTAACACCATCGTGCAAGAGATGTTCACCACTATGGAAGAGATTAGCGACAATTATTTTATATAGCCATGTAAAGGTCTGTCGTTTGAGCATATTCAATTATATGACTCTTTCAGTGGTGTCTGCAATTTCCTGTAAAACAATTCATAATAACACCAGGATTTCTGACTCCACCGACTGTCCTGCATGGCAATCAACACCTTTCCATGTATGCCTCGGTGTTTGATATCATATTCATCAAATTGGGTTGAACTTACACTATTAGGTCCTATTTGGATGTTGGCACCCTTATCCTTGTGATAGCAGGCTTGCAGGCGCATGGTATGAGGGAAGAATGCTGGATAAGCAGTTCATCGATTGGAAGGCAGTGGACAGGGTGTTTGATATCATATGCATCAAATTAAGACAACATGAGCTACCTCTTAAGCAGATTTTGATATCCCGAGGACTGTAAAAATGGTGGTTTCTCTGGATCCTACAAGCTTCTTGCCATTACTACTTCCATTCCTCATCTTTCTTGACTATCGTGACTGCTATTAAGAGGATATGTTAAAAAGCCATCACATAGGGTTAATATCGAATCATTCATCCACATGAATCGCCAACGATCGACGTCGTTCCGGTTTTCTTTCTTCTTCAAGATTGTCTTTTTTTTTTCTTTCTCCTGTGAGCTTGCATGTGTTCTGAATTGTGCTTTATGATGATCGTAGGACTCTGAAGGAGGATGATGGCGCTCCATTCTTTCTATTATTTTGTTCTGCAACTCCTGATATTGATGGCAATAAAGTGAAGCACTTTTGTGATGACTGATGCGGCAGCAGGAGCACAGATGAGTTAACAGAAGGGATACAGCTAGCACTCCTAATATCTGAATGTTATACATCATTGGTCTTCTCCATTAATAGTTATAGGACTCCTATTATCTATATGCATGCTCATGCACACGCATAATAATGAAAAGAAAAAAAGGCAAGGGTCCAACCTTGTCTCATTCCAGCCTAAAAAATCATAAATGAACCTGCTCCTCCAGCTCAAAGAACTCGAAACTGGATATCGCAAATACATTTCTTGCAAACAGTACTAGAAGCATCTTCTGTTTCTTGCTCCCTCAATTTTGAGCTTGGCAACCATTAATAGGCTGATGAAGTCAGCTTTCTATAACGGCAAACTCCTAATTTTTTTTCATCATTTTCCATAGCTCTTTAAGTCATTGAACTCTTAGTTGTATTTCTAAATCTTGTTTTTGTCATGTACCATAAATAAGGCTTGTGTACCTGCCTACGGCATAATTTCCTAGCCTATGGATCTCTTGCATGCAGTATTGAACCTTATAAGAGTAACATGAGTGAAGAGGGCAAGGGGAGACTGGAAAGGGTAAAGAGAATTAACTCGAGGAAAAGAAGAAAATTCTGAAGTCATGTTGCTCTAACCCACTCCTAATCACTCAAAATAGTCTTGATCAGGGGCTAACTTAGCAATCAAAACAAAAAGGCAAACTTTCACTACGTTCAGCTGCCCACTGGCTGGTTGACTAGTCAATCAACTACTACAGTCAATCAATCATATGTCTATAAAGAAAACACAAACTTAACATTAGAAGGCCAAATTTTACAGCTCAACCTTTGAAAGGTTTAAGGCATGCAAAGGCATAAAAGAACCTTTTGAAAAGCAACGTAGGATCGCTCCGCTTGTCAAACCAATGTGTTGATGGAAAAGCTTTTGGAAAAGTTTGCAGTGACTCGCTAAGAAAGCTTTGAATCGCAGGGATTACGATAGAAAACATCAATAGATGCCCCAGCTATACGAAAGAACATTAAAAAAGTATCCAATAATTTAAATCGGAGGCTCAAAAATGTGGAAACATCCTGGTCCATGAAACCTTGAATCGCGGTGATCAGTCCACTACCCACCTAGTGGAGCTTGTCAACGTGGGAGGTCCATTTCTGAGTGCTGTAGGGAGATGCGTGCATGGAAATCAGAACTGAAAGAATAGAACCAACTTACGCAATAACTCGTCCAATTACCGATCAATGCAAAGTCCACTCGGATTCTCCGGCCTTTCAATGTTCCAAATGCTAAGGTATCTTAAAAAAAAGTCCTTGGAACCCAATAGTAATGCCTCTGCTGTCATACAAACTCTAAATTGCCAGTCCCTTTCTTCCAACTTGCGAGAATGACCTGGAAGCATAAAGATCTCGTTGACTAGTGCTTAAATGATAAATCGGACCTAGATGCTATATATGGTAATGAATTGAAGCATTACATGTGCTTGATCGGTACTCATGATTCCTTCTAAATCTTTATGGTGCTATTAATAATCTAGGGCGTGTTTCATTGGAGGAAGTTGGACTTTGGAGTGGAAATGAGAATGAGTGACTCCCATTCCAGCCGTTTGGTTGGAGAGAATTCTATTTCCATTACGATTCTGCAGAGGAATAAAAATGCCGTAATCTCCTAAAGTCAGATCTCTACTCTTATCTAGTATTCAAATCTAATTTTGATTTCGATTCTGATTCTGGTGACAGAGGAATATAGCCGTTTTATTCTCATTCCAATCTATTCGTTTCAACTCCGACTTCCGTTGCGAACTAAACATGCCTTTGGTTGGGTTACAGGCAAATGTTAATGTAATGATACAATCGGGCGCATGGCTTGCCGGCGCTTCCATAAATTTTAGCAGAACATGATGCGAATGAACTTAGAGGACATGCACATAGGTTTAGGTCCTGGCTCTGTGAAAGATTGAGCAGAAAAGCGTCCTTGTCATGACTTGCTGGAAACTTATTATTTTTTTGTGGAGGTCAATAATAAGCTACATGCATCTCCGATGCAGACAAGGACAACACCAGTAACAGAGGCTCAGAAGAAACAAACAGAGCACCAAGTTAGATCCCACCAGAAGACAAAAAGTAGCAGCAGTACCTTCGCTGCCGCTCCCTCTTCTTCCATTCAGTTTGGCCTGACTTCCATTCCCCAGCACCTAACTTCATAAGGAATTGGACATCCCAAGGAAATCCAGTATTGAATTCTAATGCCTCGTAGAGCTTCTCTACGTGACATCCTGCCTGGGGAAGCATTTTCTATAGCTGTAGTTGCCACACTGAGAAAACTGGGGTCAAATTTACCCCCCCCCCCCCCCCCCCCCCCACACACACAACTCTCGTTTGTACAAGATCTTATTCGAATGTAACGTTTAAAAGTGGAAACTTTTCTGGAGCTGCACTCAGACTCTCATGCGTGGCCCCCACTTGGAAGGCCCAATCATTTCCCCAACTTAAGAGAGAGAGCGAGAGAGAGAGGGGGAAGAGGGCAGAGGGAAGCTTATTGAATGGAGGTCATGGGTCGGAAGCTTTACATCCTTGTTTGAAAGTGGAAGGAATCACTTATCGTTGCCCCCCGAAGCCAACCCCTACCCTATTTCCAGCGCAGCAAATCCCCCACTGCCCCACAGTCACTGCCAACAGCACCCTATTAATGCTCTCTCTCTCTCTCTCTCTCTCTCTCTCTCTCTCTCTCTCTCACCGAGCCAATCAACATGAAAAGCTGCGTGGTAGCGCACCCACTGTGAGAGAGAGTAGTCACCTCTTGGGAGCTTTTTACAGAAGGATTTGATGTATGCGGTCAAAAGACCTTTCAAACTCATTTCATCACCCTCTTTAAAGCTTGTGGGCTCTCTCCTGTCAAAGAATTTACTAGCTCTAGTGCATTCAGTAGACCTGACATCAGTTATAAATTAATGCCACGAACACCAGTTCTACCACTACTTTTGAGCCCTGGCACAGGAACCTTAGGTAATGTTTACCCCCAGTTGAATTGAGCCGACCCGAAGCGGGGGCGTGGCTGGCTGCAATATTTAAAAATTAAAACCAGGCAGTTCTGAGATTCTTGTTTCTTCAGGCTTTGGGCCTTTGGGTGGTCCAACTCAGTTAGGCCAGGGAAAAGCCATGTCCAAAGAGACAAGAGGGAAGTTCAAGTGAAAAGCTATGAAGATGGACAGGAAGAAAGTGACTCATCTTAATGATGGGAAGCGTGTTTGTTGAAGAGCACGAGGCCTTGAGCTGAGTATCCTTTCACAGAAGAGCAGGCCACACACTTTCGCAAGATTGATGCTATCCTTTGCAATCCATTTTCTGGGGATGGATTAGAGGGAAATCATAAGCACTTGTTTTTCCTTTAATCATTTGTGGTGCAAGCAGATGGTAAAACCCATCAAAATGGAACAGTTTATTTCTATCAATGCCAAACAAAGCCCAAATCAAAGCTGAAATGTAGGAAATCTGTGGTCCCCATGAGAAGTGTCCAAAAGAAATTCTTCTTGTTCCATCTTATCATCCCTGCTTTTAGTATGAATCATGCATACATGCATACACTAGGCCAACTTGAAGATAGGAGTGCCTGCTGGTAAATCCAATGCTGGTGGCCGAAAATAAACTTATTTAGATCGAAATCCCTTTCAGCTACAAATTAGATCAGGATGAGGCATCTCAGAATTGATTGATGCTAAATTGCCAAATTATGTTCGAAATTGCGTCCGATCAGTTTCTGAAGCATTACCGACCCCGGTGAAGAGTTGATTGTCTCTACATTACATGCGGCATGAACCACAGCTACCACTCCTATTGCTTGGCCAAAGTTCATGCACTAGTGGGGTCAACAAAATTACAACCTATGCTCACACACCGAGCACACCGCCAATCACAGCCTCTCATTCTTACAATGAAATGAGCACTTAAAGCTCATATGAACAAATGGCTGTGATTGATGGGATACAAGCAATGTAGGATATAATTTTTCGGAGCTTAAGGCATGTACTAGTGCGCACAATTTTTGTCAATGCTTGCTGGAGCACCAAGTTTTGTTGTTTTGGCCCGGGAGGAAACATACCTGTTCCAACTGCATGGAAGCAGCCTAGTTTTCCATGCCAGCACACTAATTACAGGCTCTTTTTCAAATGTAATTGGTCGTAACCAGTTCAAATTTCAACTAGGGGAGGAATTTTAGACCCAAGCAATAGAAAACGTCAGTTTAGTCAAATCACGGACAGGAGCTGAAAACCACTTGAAATTACTCAGACCATCCGAGAAAGCATTAGGCGGTTTGCATCAACACATTCATTTGGAGAAAATTTAACACAGATATTGTCCAAGTCAGCCCAAATTTAGCCTTCCTGCTGCTCAGCTAAAAACTGTGACGCAATGTTTGGAGAAGGTTTTCTTAATGAAGGCAGAGTCTCCATCAAGCAAATCAGATGACCGACCCAACCGGCCCATTTGCTGCCTCATTGCAGATAAATAATAAACAACGATCCAACAATTTGTTTTTAATCCCCACAAGCTTTGCATGTCCTTGGCTAAGTGATTTTATCATTTAAATTTTAGTTTCTGCTCCCACTGAGGGCGTCTTGAAGACTTGATTACTTCAAAAACATTTTGTTTAATACAGCGATCGCATCGTCTTCCAAGCCAGGTGATGGGTGCAGAGAATCTTCCCACTGTCATTGCCCCCATCACCCACAACTAATCCAGTTGTTGGAAAGCACCAGATTCCTGCCCATAATTTCCACGGGAACCCAACCTAAGTCCGGGGCAATGACAGAAATAAGGTAAAAAAATTAAATTTTGGGATCATGGAAGGCTGGTGGGGTGCCAATGGCAGCCACACAAAGCTGTCTACTCTTTTTTTTTTTTACTTTGATGAAGGCAGCCACACAAGGCTGTCATTCAGGACCAGCAGGGAGCTTCGGATCTCCAGATCACAACAGCAACTCAGATGGCGGGCTCACACTCAGTAGCCATTGGATGCTTTTGTTCGACACCTTTCATGGAGAATATATCTCAAAGAAGAAGGTCCAAAGTGATAAAGTTAACAAAACCAAACACAGGGCACCATTCCATGCTGTGAAAAGTTTTGGTGGATCTCACAGGCGAAGAAGTTATAATGAAAAGGATTCAATAAGGTCATTCCTTATTGTTAAAGGGCAGAAAGTGAGGGTGCTAGTCATGGGGACAACCTTTCAATATGCCAAACTTGTTTCCCATCTACCTCTCTCAGCGAATACTGCAGCCTGTCAAGGAAAATAATGTGCACTAATTCATACTTAAGAAGCCATAGTCTTTTAAAATTTTGAGAATGTGTTGGAAAAATTGAGTAACTAAATAAGATGAACCTACCGATCATGCAGGCGAGAAGGTTGTCCTTGCCAAAATTCGAAGACTGTTGGTGTTAGTCTGTAGCCTCCCCAATACTCTGGTTTAGGAATCAAGCTCCTGTTTGATCATATCAAGTACAGAATAGGATCAGAAAATTAGGTTATTTTAGCTACTCGATCTGTTTAAATGATGCAGAGTTCACATGGTCATCAACAAGGTTTAACATTAGATGAACGATAAGAATTTTTTTCTATGAAGTTCTGCTCCTGGTCAGCAACTAGAACAATAAATAAACCTCCTTAAATGTTCATAAAGGATATTGGTTTACTAAGATTAGTAACATTGAGGTCGTGATGTCAAATAGACCTTATCCATAAGAAAATCTTAGGACTCAAACGAACCTTCTTCACCCATAAGAAAACCTAAAGGAAGAAAAAATTTAAGAAAAACAACATGAGGCCGGTTGGGGCGATATATATATAGAGAGAGAGAGAGAGGGAGAGAGAGAGAACTTGGGGCAGTCACCAACTTGCTTAACAAACTAGTCTGTTATCAACTCTAGACTCTAGTGTAATATTAAACCGTACTCTGAAAATTTAGCCAAATGGAGTATATTTACATAATAGCTCCAAATGATACATCAATACCACCTAATTATAAAACTAATAATGAGACAAAGCATTCTATGTTATTAAATTTGAAATGCAAAGGATTTGTAATACAACAAACCAATAGACAACATGTTTTGGTTTCATAAAACTCCAGCTAGCTATGGTCATGTAAGCAAACCCAGAGACAGCACGCGCTTCGTCCACGTCCACCATATTTAGTATAATAATCTTATGATATCACTGCTATAAGAACAGTGCGCCACAAATCATATATGCATTCCTCTGCTATATGTGCAGTGCTATTATTACTTTGTCTCCCTTTAAACTTATGGATAGACAAGTGGTACATTAATATTTTAATGTTGTTGAACTGCTTTTACATTTGAAGAAAGAATAAGAGTCCTCACATCTTTAGTCTTTATTTCAAAAAACAAAGTGACTTAATATTTCGCGGGTGGGAGTATACTTTTAAGATATGAAATGCATAGAGTATGCATAGAGTAAGCCTAGAATGCAGCTTAAATATCATGGTATAACCAAGCTTTCATGTAGTCTATAGATGCCAAGATAACAGCAAAATACTAGTGTGCGTCCACTATGAAGAAATTAGCATGACCTTCAACAATCAGAAAATATTCAAAACTAACAAGAAATTAAGGCCTCGGATAGACTGACCCATCAGAGTATCTTTCTTCCAAATCCTTGAATGCTTGGGATAGCACATGCCTTCCAGCTAGAACAGTACTCTATAGACAGGCAAATATTAAAAATCTTCAGTCAAGTGTGCACAATAAAAGAGATTGCTCTAATAAATGTGATTGCTCTTATAGATGCTCAAAGATAAGCAAAACAAAACCAGACCTGCTTGCTAGCTACTGCTCCGAGCTGACTTCCTCGAGGACGACTATGGAAGTACCTTTCAGATTCCTCATCAGAAACCTTTTGAACAGTCCCTTCTACTCTAACCTGCAAATTGTGGTGCTGATAATCTCAGATACTGTACTCAAACCAGATGGTAAATAACCATGTTGAATTTTTTTCTCTTTCAAATCAGAATGATTAAGAATATTTTACAAATAAGAATGTCAATAACACGCTCTGGGCATATACCTCTGGTTGAACCAATGCATTGTGATGCGTATCATGTTAATTTTGACATCTATCTAAAATTATGGATTTTTAATAATGAAAGGTTACATATAATAGAGACCAAAGATGACATAGCGAGCTCTAAACACCAATAATGCATGCCTTTTTTCATGCAAGACAAGAAATCCTTTTGAGGCTGTAAGAAAGATAGCAAATTAGAAAATTCATCTAAAGACAAGAAATATTATACATACCAAGTGGGACTTTAAGCCAAGATAACCAAAGAATATATATTCTGAACTTTCAAAAATCCTATTATTTGATGCAAGCCTTATGAATATTCTTTGCCAAAGTTCCTATTAACAAGCACATCCTGTGACACAGCAATCTTTTTACAACATTTTCCCATTATTTCTATTAATGTTTATCTGTTTTTCTCTTGTCTGTTATAAGCCTCCAAAGCAAATTGAAGCCTGTCTTCTCGTCAAGCAAATCTGTGCCTCCACTACCGCACATGCTATTATCTCAATCTTTTTCCAACATTTTCAGTATAATTCCTAGGTTTACTCTTAATATGCTTATAAAAGACCATCTATTTTCTAGTTTCCAGCAAGCTCCACAGCATGCATTAGTATCCTGAGGTGCAATTGATCCAATCAGGGCTGATAACCATTAAAGCTTCTGTGCTAACATAGACATGCTGTCAAACAGATCAAGTCAACCTACAGCCTGCATCAACATTCAACCATAACCTTATCAGACCTGGATCTCAATTGATATCATTTAGATATACCTTCTAACAGATACAGGGTAGAACAGAGAGAGAGAGAGAGGGAGGCGGAGGAGGGGAGAAGAAGCTCTGAGTAGCATAAGAGAAAGGTATATCACCTCTTGCTGTAGCCATCGGCTGCCCATTGTTGTCATACCCCACTGAGATGTGTTTGAGCCAAGGGAAAGGGGGAGTATATCTATCAAAAAAATTCTAAAATACAATCGCTTACCTAACAAATTAACTACCTATTTCTCCATTACAACATTTTAAGCAGAAATATATCCAAGAAGAAAGAGAACTCCATTTCCTATTGTTTAATCCAAGGTCCGCCGTACCGGTACCGGTAGGTGTACCGGTGGCGGCCCCCTGGACCGGTACGAAACCAGTCCCGTACCGATCCGTACCGGCGGCGTACCGGTCCCGTACCGGTTCTTCAACAATAAACTACCGGTACCGGATTCCACGCTGATCCGGTACCGGTCCCAGTTCGGACCGGTACGTACCAGCCCGTACCGGCCGGTACGGACCGGTACGGCAGACCATGGTTTAATCTAGTAAGCTGGGTCAGTGTTGGACAGAGTAAAGAATCCCTAGGGCCCACATATAATGATTAGATTCTCCACCAAGTTAACCCGATCCAACCAATCTACCAGGTAGACCAGTAGTTTGCATCACCACCCTCCATTGCTGCTTAATGATCCAACTCATGCAACAATGACAAACTTGCCATAATATAATATTTTTTCTCGTCTTATTGCTTTGGTAAGCTCACGATACATTAGGAATAAATATCTACTTCATTCATTCATTCATCATAATCAGACTCTATTGGAAATGTCTCTAACTCACTATCTCCCTTTATTGCACAATAGTGAGATCACAAGCTTCTTTTGGTGTAATCCATGTCGATATCCCACAATTTGTCAATTTATGGTCCATACAAAACAAAAGCATTCATCATACAATTCTTTCTTGCCCCGCTTATTTTATATCTGGGCCAAAACTCAAAATAATCCAGCAGAATGTCAGATTCCTCTGTCTTCTAACAATCAGTCAATTAAAATGAAATTATTGAACAGAAGAGAAGTAAGTTACAAGGCAGAAGGATATTCCAAGTGAACTAACTGACTCGTGCTCTAAAAGATAACATATTACAATCAAAAGAAACAATTTTTGAATAAATAACACACTTAAGTCATAGCTAAATAGTACCAAGTAGAGCACTGCATCACCTGGCGATGAAGAGAGTTCCAGTAGAAAAGAAGTGAGGCATGAGGATTTTCTGACAATTCTCGAGCCTTCCGGCTTCCATAATTGGTATACCTAAAGAAACAAATCAAAAGTCATAAATAAAAATAATGAACTTCAGATTTATGACCATCCAATTAGCACCAACAAATCATTCATAACACAAATATGAATCTCAACGAGTCAAATAATTTCATATAATCAGTTTGCAAAACAAAACTAACCAAACAAATCCTTGTTTATCAGCTCCTTTCAGCAGGACCATTCGTGATGACCTGCACAAACAAGAGAACCAAGTTCAGCATAATTACAGCCGAACTTCAGCATATGGCAAAGGTGCATCCAACGAATCATTAAAAAGTGAATAAGAGAACAAATGAAGAGGCCAAGCAAAAAAACATACGATTTTCCGTCCCTCCCAGAAGTTGATAGGGCCATAGCATTAGGCTCTTGCAAACCAGCAGCAACTGCTTCGTCAAACCACTTATGGAACTACAAGAGAATTGTAACAGCAAAAAGCTTTCATAAAAAACAAAAAAAGGAAAAAAAAACGAGCAAATGATGGTCCAAATTTGCTTGAGTTTAACAAATATTTAATCCTTAATATGCACAAATATTTAAAAAATTAGGTGCAGGATCCAGCTTATAATGTCAAAGGATATACCTGATCTACAGGGTCAGCCATCACCTGATCTTCAAGAAGTTCAGGAGAAATATAGTTTTCTCTCAGTGATGAGATGTCGACTGATGGGGGTTTTCCAATTCTCACACACATCGAAGTGCCAGGATATGGAGGAAGGTTAAGTCCATACTTATTTACAATGGATGGTGGAACAAACCTACCCCCTAGAAAGTGGTGGGGGCCGATGAATTTTTTTGCACAGAGCTTTGGAGCAGTTAATGATACCTAGACATTCCATAGTAACTCAAATGAAAGTCTGTTCAAGCTAAAATGAAGACCAATGAAATACTTCTATCTATAATTAAAATTTCATGTCTGATGCTAACCAGCATGTCGGGTTTAATTCCTTCTCCATTGATATCTCCCTCTTCAACATGCCACCCAGAAGGAACATCAACAGAAACAATTGCCAGTTTTCTTTTAAAACCATTGTCAATACCACTCAATGAAGCAAGCCTTTGGATAAGAACATCAAAAGGTGGCCTTGGCTGACCTAATTTTGCATGGACCAAAACAATTAGCCATAGATATATATGTACGAAGTAATAACTGCAACCACGTCTTATCCTGTTCACTACAGAAAAAGATGTGTGGATATGTATTACCATATGTATCTATTGCATGCATATAAAATTTCTGCTTCAGTCTCTTTCATACTATAGTAGGATTTAGTAGACCATTTATTTTGTTTAATGAAAAAATGATGTTATTTAAGGACTTCAGTATGGCAAAGAAAATAACTACTTCTCCTAAGTCTGGGCAGATTGATACCGTTTTCTTTTCCAAGTTCTTTCCTGTAATTTCTCTTATCATGTCTTTCATACAACTTATGTCATACATCTTGAATGCCTCGAGGAAAGTTTTGATACTAGAATAATGGAAAACAAAGCAGCATACATCTCAGTCTACCCTGAGCAGACCTTATCATTTGACTGGAAAAGAGCAAAAGGCAAATCAATGGATTCATAAACCTAACCATGAATAAATCAAATGAATGATATCTAAAACTATGCTTCCGAACATGCAAATAAATAGAGACACAGAAATAAAGATGTGTGAAAGTCCCTTGTAGTGCCCCACAGTCTAAAGTATAAATTGTATGCCTATTTAGATAAAATGAAGGTAACACATATATTATTATTAGAAAAAATAAAGAATTATTTTTTTCAGATAGATATTGATAATGCCAAGTTGATATAGATATTAAATTTTTGTTTGCATGAACTTTTAAGTATTCTCCAACTTACACAATCCATGTGCATATATATCATCAAGTACTAAAGTAATGTATTGATACCATAATGAGACAAAAATCTAGGATAAGAAGTTATGAGAGCTTAAATTACCATGAAATGAGAAACCAAACATTGCATCCACAATAAGGTCAAAATCATCTGATAGATTCTGAGGCAGGTCTTCAACAGACAAGAATGGGATTGACAGTGATTCCAGCTATAAAATAAAATAAAAACAAATAAGGCATCGCTATCAAACGGGTGTAAAGATATTGGTTCACCAAGGACACCATGCTGTACCTGGGTAACAAGGCCAGTGTAGAGAGGTTTGGACGTCCGTTTTGGGTAACAAACAAATGGTTTATATCCAAAGTGATGCAAGTGACGAGCAGCTACCAGGCCATCACCACCATTATTTCCTGGGCCGCAGATAGCAAGAACGCGATTGTATTCACTTAATTTGTAGACCTATTGAGATAATCGATTTTTTCATAATTACTACTTTCAAGCACGAAAAAAAAAAGAAGCATTACTCATTGAACACAAAAATGTTGTTTCTACAGTGATGGAACTATACACTATAATAAAGGGCTCAAGGATCAAGTAAAGAACACATAATTATGCCCTCGCATTGCATTTCATTTGTGAGACTCACAGACAGACCAAAAAAATTTCAGGCAGTCTGTTAGAAAAATAGGATTAAGATAGAGTAGAAAACATGTTTGATGTGATATCCATGAAATTTGATGATGACAAAATACAATGATTCTACACTAACACTTGCCATACAAGTGCGGAAAAAATAAGTGATAATATCAAACAATGCCAAACCAGCAAGCTATAATATGTTGATAGGGGCAGATATTTTCTTATATCTTTGTGTATAAACCACAGTTGGTTTCTTTTGATCAAGAACTATATATATTTTTAACATTCAGAGAAGAATCTTAAATATTCAAAACCAATCTTATAGTTTAAGACAAATGAAGAAATCTAGGAGCAAGAACAGGAGATGCAAGAATAGATTCTGATTGAAGTAATGATACCAGGTTAACAAATACTTGAAAAGCACCTTTACATATAGCCAGTATCTATTTGTTACCTAGTAAGAAGTGGTTTTGTTTGAAGAATATTTTGAATATTGCGAGACAAACTTCACAGCTTAAGTTAAACCATGGAATCCAGCAGTGAAGATGGAATTCACTTAAAGGAATGTAAAGTTCTATATTGCTCATATCCAAACTAACACAAGGAACTAGCGCAAGGGGGCAGTTAAAGCATGGATGGCGAAGAGACTTAACATCATAATTTAATGATCCCTACTTCTGAACATTGAAATCCAATTAAGATATATCCTACCATACCAGTGACAACAATAGGAACAAGCTGGCATGGAAAGATGCATGATAAAAGATACATACATTAGAGAAACAATAGTTTCAAACAAAGGCTAATTTTTCTCACTTTCTAGCAAGAACTAGATATACTTGAACCTGTTCAGAAGATTTTTGAATCTTCAAAAAAATAATAATAAACTAAGTAATATGTGCACAAGACCACTAATAACATAACCAGCATATATTGTGAATGGTCTTCTCATTTGTATTCAAATCTAAATAGCCTACTTTGGAATGATAATTTCAACCATCTTAGCAAGGTGAGATAAAGATGGCGAACCAATAGGTTCTAGTTGCTAGATGGAGCAAATCATATCAACAAATGTTGGATCTTTGAATCAGAGCCTGGACATTTAAAACACATAGATCCATCATGGTCAGCTATAGGTCCAGATTAAATACCAACAGCATCAGCAAGATGACTGATCTCTAACATTGCTTTTCTCAAGTGTGCATACTTGCCTTGGTCTCAGTATCTAGCTTATCATCATCTAGAGCTAGATGTGCAGCTCTAGATGCATCTAATAACTGTATTGAGAACCGCATCCATTAAAAAACCTCTTGTTTCCAACAATCAACATAAAGATAAATCTGAAACCTTGCAAGGGACCTTAGGGCATAATCTAATGCTAATAATAGGTAATATAAAAAAAGCTTGAGAGGCATCCTGTCTCCAACAACCAATCCCTTCAGAATGAGCATGCGGTCCTATTTTTTCGAGGAACTCATGGTTATTGTACATACTATTATATCGGCATCAACTCATAGAAAAATGGAACGATTTCAAGGAAGCCGTGAACTGAACTGAAGCAAAATGGCGAATCAAGCAGCGCCAAAAACAACTTAGTTCAAGAAAATTATCCAACTTCAAATCAATTCAATGGGAAATAACACTTTTCTTCCTAGGTTTTCATACACAAGCCAACATACCGACCTAGGAAACCATAAAGATGAAATTTTTACGCCAACTATCGGATAAGAACCCTATTACCTCCGCTATCGAGGTGGCTACGCTCAGTCCCGCCAATTCCTGTGAACACGAGGACAATTCGAATGAGAAGTGAAGTAAAAAAAAAAAAAAACAACTGGATTATAGAAATAGGGGAAGAAAGAAGATCGGAGCGGGACCATCAACTGATCGACGCTAAAGCCAAGAGGGCCCATGAGGATCTCGTCGATCTCCGCCGCATCCTTCTGGGAGAGATACGACACGGCGTGGTCCCCCATCCCTCCTCCCGAAGAGAGGCCGCGAGAAGAAGCCGGCAGAGGAAAGGCACAGCGGGAGACGGAACCCGGCCTTCTCAGAGCCCAAAGAGGAAGACGAGAGGGCGTCGGAGATGGCCGGCGGAGGGTATATGGGGACGTAATCGGGGCGGCGGCGGCGGCGGCGGCGGCGGCGAAGGCGGAGGAGAAGGAGAGAGTGGGACCCAGAAGCTTCGAGAGGAGGCAGTGCGATGGCATCAGTCGGGCTGTGGCCTTCAAAGTCGATAACATTTGTATCACGACGCCATCCTGCCGTAGGAGGAAAAGGTTTTTTTATTATTTTTAATTCGGCACGCAGAATATTTGATTTTTGTCCTTTTATTTATTTTTTAATAACTAATAATTTTTAAAATCTAAATAAATTTTAGTCTTTCCTTCTTTTTTTTTTTTTTTTCTAACCAATCGTGTACACACACATATATATTATTTATATATATATATATATCAAAAAGACAAAAATTGATTTATTCATACCTTATTGGTACTTATTGTAGATGGGCATTTTTCTTGGATTATCTCGATAAGCTAGTTGGGTTTTCTCTTCTAAAAGTAGTAGAAAGAAATTTTCACATAACCATTTATAAAATTAAATGAGATTCTCGCAATGAGATCAATGTAAATAGCTTATACATCTTTAAAAAAATTTCGTATAAAAATTTTGTCCTCAGCAACAGGTGCATATTGGCTCAAATGGTAAAGTCATTGAGGATGGACTACCAAATGACTTGAAGATTTAGTGCCAGTACCAATAAAAAGCATCCCATTCCATGGTTTAAATCTATTAATGGCCACCATCCATCATGAAAAAGAAGGGTGTAAAAAGGAGGAGGAGAAGATGCTTTCTTATTCATCGGTGAACTATTACAGTGAGAGATATGTAGATGAACAGATAAACACTGGAACCGTGGGAGAACAGAATGGCGCGTCTAGTGCAACTAATCCGTTAGCTTCCAGCGAATATACCACGGGAGTAAGAGAGAGGGAGAAAGGGTTGTTACAGTGAACAGCTCATTAGGTTAGATCTCTGATACGCCCCCTCAAGATAGGGGTGCCATCGGCGACACCAATCTTGGACCGAAGAGACTGAAAGCGACCACGAGCAAGTGGTTTGGTGAGGAGATCAGCCAACTGATCTCGGGTGCTAACATGAGAGACATTTAGTAGCCTTTTGGAGACAAAATCACGGACGAAATGAAGATCAATAGCAATATGCTTCATTCGCGAGTGAAGTACTGGATGAAGGCTTAACTAGGTGGCACTGATATTATCACATTTCAGAAGAAGTGGCTGACGGAGAGATACGCCAAGCTCACCAAGTAAGGATACAATCCAGGCAATCTCCAACGTCGTGGTGGCTAAAGCGCAGTATTCTGCTTCAGTTGAGGAGCGAGCAACAGCCTGCTGTTTGCGAGCAGACCAGGAGATGGGTGAAGAACCAAGAAAGATGATATAAGCGGAAGCGGACGTTCTATCACTGAGATCACCCGCCCAGTCAGCATTAGAGAAGCCATGGAGATTAACAGACGATGAAGAAGAAGAGCTCAGGAGGAGAACACCATGGAAGATGGTGAGCTTCAGATATCGAAGAAGATGCTTCGGCGCAGTCCAATGAGATTCAGATGGTTGATGCATAAATTGAGCAAGTTTGGTGACGAAAAAACTGATATCCGGTCATGTGAGAGCTAAGTATTGAGTGCACCAAAAATACTGCGATACACAGCACCATTTGCTGGAGGGGAGCCATCCTGAAGATGTAAGGAGGGGCAAGTAGCCATTGGAGTTTGGACAGACTTGGATCCATCCATATTAACGCGATGAAGAATATCCTGGATGAACTTATGCTGGGTTAAGAACAGCCCTTGCTTGGTGGGAATAACTTCAACACCCAAAAAAAATAGTAAAGAGGCCCTAGATCCTTCAAGGAGAACCGATTGCTAAGATCATGAAGATCCTGAGACAGAAAATGAGACTGATTTTCAGTAAGAATCAGATCGTCAACATAAACGAGCAAGTAACATTGAACACCCTCCATACGATAGATGAAGAGAGACGAGTCAAAGCGAGAATTAGCAAAACCCAAACCCAAGAGGAAGGATCGTAATTCCTGATACCACGCTCGCGGCGCCTGTTTGAGACCGTAAATGGATTTCTTCAGACGGCAGAAATGGTTGGGAAAGTTGGGATCCACAAACCCGGCAGGTTGAGCCATATATACCTCATCAGTGAGGGTACCATGTAGGAAGGTATTGTTAATATCGAGCTGCCTTAAGGGCCAACCACGTTGAACAGCAAGGGAGAGAACTAAGCGAACAGTGACCGGTTAAACAACTGGGCTGAAGGTGGCGAACTAGTCAATGCCCGGACGTTGATGGAAGCCCTTGGCAACCAGACGAGCCTTATACTTATCGATTGCACTAGTTGACATCCGCTTGAAAAACCCACTTAGAACCCAGCAAATTCTGCGATGGAGATGAAGAAATCAAATCCCAAGTGCCATGGCGAAGAAGAGCAGTAAACTCAACAGACATGGCAGCCCACCATTTGGGATCCCTTAATGCATGCGACACACAGGTTGGTTCAATGATCATTGGCAGTGGATGTTTAGTGACAGAAAAGAGCTGCTTAGGTTTGAAAATATTGTTCATAGACCGAGTGATAATGGTACGTCGGAGAGGTGGAAGAGAAGTAGAAGAATGATGGTCAGCAGAAGAAGAAGAACCCGGAAGTGTAGGTGAAGAGGATGAAGAGGCAGGAGATGCTTCGGAGTTGGTCGAAGAAGAGGGAGAACCAGGAGAGACACCAAAAAGGGAGATAACCACCAGAGTGACAACTGAAAGAGGCATCTGAGTGGGAAGTTGTGAAGGTGGCAGTGGCACCGAACCTGGAAAAGACACAGAAGAGCCTGAAGAAGCAAATGGCATAGTGGCTTCATCAAAAACAACATGCCGAGAATGAAAGAGCCTGAAAGTGGAGAGATCCAGACACTTGTACGCACTCTGATGAGTAGAATAGCCAAGAAAGACACAAGGCTTGGACCAAGGCTGAAGCTTGTGAGAGGTATACGGCCGGAGCCAAGGAAAATAGAGACAACCAAAGATTTTGAGAAACCTGTAATTAGGATGATAGCCAAATAGGGCCAAAAACGGACTTCGGAATTGAAGAAGAGGAGTTGGCATACGATTAATGAGATAAACTGCGGTTTGGAAGGCATGGGACCAAAACTTAAGAGGCATGGAAGCCTGATGAAGAAGAGTGAGACCGGTTTCAATAATATGCCAGTGACGGCGCTCACAGGTGCCGTTCTGCTGGGGTGTGTGAGGAGCAGTGGTAAACCAGCCTATACTGTTTGTGGCAAGGTAGGATTTGAGCTTCAAGAACTCCCCACCATTATCAGAGTAAAGATTTTTAACTGCTTTGCCAAATTGCCGTTCCAATATAGTGCGAAGCTGAATAAAAATTTGCTCAACTTCAGATTTTCGAGTCATAGGAATGAGCCAACAGTTCTTAGTGAAGTGATCCACAAAAATGACATAATAACGACAGCCATCAATGGATACATGAGCCGCCGGACCCCAGACATCAGCATAAACAAATTCAAGCGGTTGAGTAGTAGTAACAGAGGAAGAACAAAAGGGAAGTTGGTGAATTTTATTGCACTGACACGACTTTCACATAGACGAAACATCAGAAGTATGGGAAACAGGAAGAGAATGAAGATGAACTATTTTAGAAACGATCCGAGAACTCGGATGTCCAAGACGCCGGTGCCAACCAGAAAGAGAGGTTTTCTCACGAACACAAGTTAAGACTTTGAATGATGAATGCGTGTAGAGAGCCTTCAAGGGATAGACTCCATCCTCACAGTTGCCCTTTAGAAATGGTACTCCCGTTCTCATGTCCTTCACCACAAAATTTCAAGGAAAAAATTCAATAGAGACCTGGTTAGTTTTAGTAAACTCATGAACGGAAATGAGATTTTTGGGTATAGCAGGAACACATAAGGTGTTATGAAGTTTAAAGATATGAGAGGAAGATGGGCCAACATGGGTGATAGGCAAATCTGAACCATCACCAATGACTACCTCGTCGGTGCCATCATATTCTAAATGAATGGATAAGTTTTTCAGGTCAGACGTTATATTGTGGGAGGCAGCAGAATCCACCAACCATTTCTTTGGATCAGCCATAGGAGAGGTGGCAGTATAGTTTGCATGAACATCACCAGCTTTGGCTTTAAGCATCTGACAACAGGTGCGAGCCGAGTGACCAAACTTATCGTACCACTGGCAGATGATTTGTGGTCGAGAATGTTTGGAGAAGGATGGTCGTTGGCTGGTAGGAGCAGGATGACAAGACTGCTGACGAGAAGAAGGCATGTTGGAGGTAGGCTTTCGATGTGTGTTATTGGCATAACTACCAAAGGATTTACTGGACTATCCAGCCGTCGAAGATATGCCTCATGGGACACCAAGAGATCATGAAGTTCTTCGAAGGAGAAGGGTTTCTCCCTGGCACGAATGGGTGCAACAATATCACGAAAATCAGAACCCAAACCATTCAGAATGTAAAGGGTAAGATCATCAGGAGACAAGGGAGAGTCAATGGCTACTAGCTCATCTGCAAAGCCTTTAACTTGTTGTAAGAACTCTGTGACAGTCGTTGTTCCTCACTGGGCCAAGGACAGGGACTCTTTGAGTTGCATCACCCTGGAACGAGATATGTTCGCATACAGGCGAGTTAAGGTCATCCACGCCTCATGAGAAGTTTCGCACATTGCAATTAGTGGAATGACTGTCTCAGAGACGGAGGAAAGGAGAGCATGGAGGATCAGCTTATCTTGCCATAGCCAGTGAGATTGAACAGCAGAAGAAGCATCATTTTGAGAGAAGGAGACACCAGCTGGACGTCGAACTGTGCCATCAATATACCCCATCAGATCATAACCAATTAAAAAGGAAACAAACTGAGCACGCCAAGACGGAAAGTTCAATGGCGTAAGCTTAAGAGGTAGTTGTGAGGATGCATTCACAGCTACTAAGGGGATTGTGGTATTAGCAAAAGGAGGGGTATGCAATATGGGATGGGTTGAGGAGCTAGAATCTGTCATGAGATAAAGCCAAGGATCCTTGTTGTTCGTGGGAACTTAAGGTGGCTCTGATACCATAAAGAGGAGGAGGAGAAGATGCTTTCTTATTCATCAGTGAACTGTTACAGTGAGAGATATATAGATGAACAGATAAATACTGGAACCGTGGGAGAACAGAATGACGCATCTGGTGCAACTAATCCGTTAGCTTCCAGCGAATATACCACAGGAGTAAGAGAGAGGGAGAAAAGGTTGTTACAGTGAACAGCTCATTAGGTTAGATCTCTGATAGGGTGGAGATTAGCTTTTTAAAGAGGTTGGTCGTGACGCTCGCATCAAGATGCAAGTTTCTGGTTAGTGGTATCAAATTCATCGATAATTAATTTTAAAGTTCATGGAAAGCTCCATCAACTCAAGTATCTTCACTTTAAGGGGAGAGGGGGACTCCGGTTCTTTAGAAATTCAATACACCAAAGAAAACAGTGTTTCTTGTCATACCCGTGATCGGATTTTATTTACTTATATTTAGAAAACAATGACAGAAACATGACCCCTTTGAGCCGAACTCACAAGAGATTGGTGTAATGTGTCCAACAAGACTTTGGGTCCACTCATTGGCGCCGCTCTCAGTGTACATATTTTGAATTTGATTATAACCTTTCAAATCAAATGCACATATCGAGTTAATGCTTTCTTTTTGCTTTATTTTAAAATTTATTATACTTAAGTCATCACATTGACTGTTTTAAATAGACTAAACCAATTAGTGGCTCATTTGACATCTTGATCTTTGATGTCATTCGGTCTCCTTCCGGTTCAAACTCAGAAACTACCAACCTACTAAAATCTTCAAAGACTCATTTGGTTCATGAAAAAAGGTGTTAGAATAATTTTAGGGATCATGTTACAACCTTCATCACTTATAATATTTTTCTTTATCAGAATGATTTTGTGTTAACCTATATATTAGTTTTATTTGTTAGCGTAAACTTGTTAAAGTAATTTTAGGAATCACATGCGACATGTATTACGTATAATATTTTTCATTGTTAGTGAGATCCTGTATCAGCCTATATTATTTTCAATGTATAGAGTCTATACACGAATACATATATCTCCGAAGTTGTATCATATATGATAGAACAGAGAAATAAAATCACTTTTCTCTCTATTTTTTTTTAATTTTTTCTTCTTCTTCTTCATATATTTCAATATGGTATTAGAGCCATCGATCACATACTTGCTGCCATCATCTCTTCTACCTTTATTGTGATCGTCTTCGCCGCTCGCAAATCCTCTATTTCTTCTGGCTCGTTGTCCTCGGCGGCTTTCAAAGTCCCCTTCTTCAAATCTAAGAGAAATCGAGCCTTTTCTTCTTCTTCCAATCTCTACTGCGTTCATCGAGAAGAGATGTCGGCCCTGGCCTGCGTAGACACTGCAGTCGCCCCTCCTCCCAGATCCACCGTCCCAAGCTCCCCCGTCAGGCCGTCGTCGTGTCCTCCAAGTTCGCAGACCATCCTGCCGTCAATGGGACGGTGCCAATCAACCTGACGAACCGACTCCACCAGGTGCTCCGGTGGGCCCCCGGCTCCGTAGAGATCTTCTTCTCCAAGAACAAGGCCATCGATCCTGACCAGCTCGCGCCTCAAGTTCCTCCAGCGCATCGCCTACCTCAAATGTTGGCATCCACCTCTTCACCTCCGAGCGTCGGACTCCTCCACCTGCCTCTCGAGCGCCTCGAACATGAGCTCGGGCTCGTGCTGCATCGCTCGCAGGACGTCCGCACACGACGGCCCTGGCACCGCCTGCGTTATCGTGAAGCAGTGCGGCCTGTCGCTCTGCATCACAGCTTGTGCTGGCCCTCGGGCGCCTCCTGCGGGAGGCTTGGTTACTTGCCCCCCGATGAATCGGTCTGCCTTGTCGTCGCTATCGCAGGTCAAGTCCAACAGCACCCCCTCAACGCGTGGCTGCTGGTCGAGCCGATGGATCGATACTGCCCGATCACCCAGATATCCGGCATCGAGGTAAAGGACGAAAGATTCACATGGTACGTCTTGACTGGATTAAGCCCCCCCCGATCTCGTTCGCCACCAGCTAGCAGAAGATATGCTCAGTGATTGTGTGCGGTGAAATATAAGGCATCCAGAAAGAGAGAGGAGAATGAAACTGCCTTGCACACATCATTCATCAAAAAATGGGCTTTCACCCATTGTTCTTCAACTATTTCAATTTCATTGATTCATTTGTACAACACAATCCTACGACACGTTTCATGCACCATCGCTTTGTCTTAATGAATGTACTATTCTTTTACACTGCTGTACAAAGGTTTGAGCGGTTGGAACATTAAAATGATAATCATGAAAGCAATGACGGTCTACAAACAAAAATTTTCCATGTACTTTAGAAAAGATACCGACAGATGGAAAAATAAACCAACAAAATCACCATGAAGATGTTTATAAACAACATAAGAACTCCACACTCACTGTACATGAACAACTCCAAATTCTAAGCCTTGGGATTTTCTGGAAACATAATCATGCAGTTAGCACTTATTGTATTATCATATTGTCAAAATGCAAAAAGCATATTGAGTGGATGCTTTGCTCCTGCTGCAGCAATCTCAAATGCCAGATTGCTCCGTTCCTTTTTTTCCTTTCTCCAACATCTTCAATTATCAACAGTCAACTTGGTTCAAGTCCTGCTTTGGATAAAAAATAAGGAATACCATATAAGCAAAAGACAATGAAAATCATTGTTGATAATAAATCAGGTCTTTCCTCTGGGAATTGCATCACTGCCCACCTATGCCCTATAAGAAAAACCAGGAACCCAGGTAACAGGAAATGTTGGTAGTTTTCCTAAAATAGTGAAATTATAGTGGAATTGCCATTTGAGTAATGGCAACACTAGCGTAACATCTAAGAGACAATATGTCATCTGGATGTCACCCGAGTTGAAGTATGTTCAAGGTAATATCTCTTCAAAAAGAAGAAAAAAAGAAAAGAGGGATACCTGTGCGTTGAGCAGACATAACATATTAGCTCTGGGCACACTCAAAAGGATGTAAAGTTCCTTCAGCAAACTCATGCATCCTAAATCGCTCCAAGAATTCGAAAGACCTGCACAATATATGACCTTATTACTTAAAGGAATATTCCGATATGGAATTATCTGAAGAGAGGAATTATATGAACCAAGTATTCTGTGCACCAACGAAGGCAAAACTCTCATGAACCATCAGGTTTGGGGCATGCCAAACCAAACAGGTGCAGAACCGGAACGGTACTTGGTTTTAGTTTGGAATAAGCCAGGAACAAATCCGAATTTGAATCAGTTCCGGCCACTCCCAGGCCTATCATAGACTAAAACAGAGGCGAAAGACCATCTCCATGCCTTTCTACTCTCATTTATCATCGACTGGCACCTGTCAATATGGTACAGTATGGTACCATAGCAACCTGTTCCTGCCTGGTACAACACCCGGTAACAATTCAGGAAACCTTGCTGCACACATACAGATCCAGCCACAAAATTAAAAGGGATTAATGGAGAAGTATAGGGTGGGGCAGAGTTTATTTATAAACTCAGTCCACATGATGACACCCTGACATCTTTAAAATAAATAGCCAATCCATACAGATTTATGTCCGCTTACATTTAAAAAGGAATATAACCAGTCAGTAACAAAATTATATTTCAGAAAGTATGAGAGTTGGGAGTCAGGACAAGGTCAAGGTGGTAGGATTTATTTTACATCAAATTCTACATAGGATTTAATCAATAACAGGTTCACTATAAATTTATACCAGAAAGAAGTTAAGCTCGCTTTATTGAAAAAGGAAAAAAGAAAACAAGAAAAAAAGAGGATACAACAGAAACCTCTATCAAGTCCAAGGGCAGAATCTTGACTAACCAGAGAAACTTCAGAAACTACAGCGAAGTAAAAAATAACATTAATGCCAGCAAGGAAGAATTAGGAAGTTTATCGACCTCTGGCATAACCAAGAAGCCAAGACAAATACTCTCCAAGAAAGAGAACTATGCCATAGTTTGGAAATCATCAAAGTAACAGCACATGATCTAATCATGCATGCCGCCGATGGCTTGTTTTGCACAAGTGATCAGGCGGCATGATGTACTTCAGATGCTTCAATATACTTCTACATAGGATATAATTATTATTAACCGGATATAATTATGTATGAACAATGCATAGAAGTTTCATAGAAATAACAATTGAAATGAAAAAAGTACAACAGAAACCCTACATAAACAACGAAATATAGTAACGGCTACTGGTTCTCATGGATTAAAGAATGCCATTGCCATCGAGGGGAAAAAGGATGATCATGGAACTCTGGCATTATCAAGGAACCATAATATGAGCAAAACAAAAGCTCTGCGACATTAAAAAAAATTATCCTAATGATTTTTAAGAAGAACTATCCAGTTGATGATCTTAACAAATTGCAGAAAAGCCCTTGGTTAAAAGCACGGTCCTCATGTTGTCTAACTGCTCTCAGTTACATGCATGGTGAAGTTCATAAATCAATTAACATGCCTGTGTCACATTATTTAGCAACAAAGAAAGGTTAACGATTATAGATGGAGCAAGTTAAACCATATACAAAGCAGTTTGAAAAATCCTGACCAAGATTACTTGCTTGACATAGTGAGGCTTGGTTTGATACAGGATAATCTATGAGGACTGTTTACGAAGGACTGTTCTCATGACACATGGAATATGGAGAACTTCTGTTCAGCCAAGGATTAATTGTAGCATACTTGGTTGGAAATCTTGGTGAATCAACTTGTGACTTGGCCAAGTCTCATTCTCCAAGGATAAGTCAAATTTCACTTGAATGGGCTAGCTTTTGCTTTAGAGAAGAAACATGAATCAAATGACTGGGCAGGTTACTTGTCCAATTTTAAACAATATTTTTTTTACATGAAAAACACAAAAAACATTCAAAACTCACCAAATCAAGTACATATGCTCTTCAGTGATACGTTTCTTTGTAATTGTTATGTTAGGTCTCTGGTAACCATAACATTATTAGATGATTGTCAATTTCTGCTTGGAATCTCTTAATGTTCAACAGAGGATTCAGCTTTGCCTTTTCTTTCATTAGATTAGATCATGAGTCTATTTTATATTTGTAATAGTCTTCTACTTAATAGGTTATGGTTATACTTGTCATTATATATGTAGCAATAATTAAAGAAACATTTAAAAAGTATAGAAGGTTTTTGCATTAACCAATTGATGATTTCAGCATGATTCAAAACTTCTTCAAAACAACCTGTGGATGACCAAGATCAATCAGGTGAGTCTTCCACTGTTTCTATAGATGATCCTTCCATTTAAAATCTCTTCCAAAACAGTACTCCTTAAGCCAGTACATTCAAACAAGCAGTGAAAACAAAGAGTGGGCTTCTGTTGGATGGCCAGTTACATGGGCTCCGCCCTTATGATTGGCATCTAGAGGCCTCTTCTCTGCATGGTCAGAACGAAGGATGGAAGAGAGAGCTAAAAGCGGGGAGCTTTACAAGGAAGTTGGCTACTTAATGAGTTCCAAAGAAAGAGAATCAAAGGATGGGTTCCTCTCAGTCCGAGAGATGGAGAAACATGTGGCTTGGTTAGCATCATTCCTTCAGCATCTAAAATAGTTCAAGAAAAAAATATTCACCAAGACATCCGCAAAAAGGAACAAACACAATCTTTGAGCTTTCTGCTGCATGACTGATAAGGACAAAAGAGGAGGCCAGCACAATGAGGGCTAACACAAAGCAGGCAGCTAAAAGAGAAACCTAATCACAAGCCAGTCCTCTCCTGGTACCCTGTTTTATGTTCTCTATTATTTCTAGGAGTAGGCTCTCCTATAGAAAGGTACGAGTCAGGAGTCCCCTTGGAATGTTGTAGAACGAATTTATGTTGAAGTAACATGTTCAACAAAAGAAAAGGCCATGTTCATATGGGCACATGAAAAAATAAATAAAAGCTAAAAGTTCTTCCCCTCCATTAATGATTTGCATTCATGAGAAGCACTACTTTGGTGATGCGCTTCTTAGTATTTCGCTATAAAACTCATTTGAGCAGCATCTGCTTGACCTGAATTGAGTTTCCTTTAACTTTTCCTCTTTATCAAGTAGTTTACTTGTTCCACCAGCTCTAAGACTGATTCAACTTAAGAAATAAATTTTGTTTTGAAAATAGCAGCGATCTGACTGCTATTTTTGCAATTTCAGCAGTCTTACATATCAGGCAAGGTTTGCCGAACCGTGTCGAATCAGTTACCTACATGGTTCGCCTCTTATATTCCGTTCGGAATCCCCCCCCCCAAATAGAAGACAAGGATTTTCAAGCCCTCTCTCTCTCCCCCCTCCATCTCCCCCTTGCTACAACAGGAGATTGCCCCTATTTCATTTCAAAATAAGAGATGCCTAATTTTTTTGTGTAAATTTCAAATTGAAATTGACAAATGGTTTGTTGACTTCACTCCAAAGAAAGTCGGCAAATAGTTTGCTGATTTCACTTCAAAATTTACAAAAGAAATAAGGCATCCCCTGTTTCATAACGAAATAGGGGCAACCCCCTTGTCGATAAGGGCTTCCGAGCCCCCTCCTTCCCTCCCTTCCTCTCTCTCCCCACTTCTCCCTCTCCCACTCCCTCTCCAGCTCTCCCTAAGTCGGTATGCCCCGGAACGGCACGGTACAAGTACCGTGCGGAATTGGTTCTTGACCAATACCCCCTCTAGTACCGGTTCGACGAACCTTGCTTTTCTATTATCATCTCTTAAATCAACAATCCATAACTCTCCTATCAAACATTCATGGCCGCTAAAAGTGCAAGTACATCTTATGAAATTTCTGCAACCTAAGTAGTAGCTGCAACTAGCATGATGATCACAAGAGTTAAGATTCAACAAACTTTTGCCATTTGGATCGACAAAATTCTCGTAACACGGGCACTAAAATGTTGTGGCACACCAAATCTTTAGGTAAAAAGCAATCAGAAATTCTAAAATTACCCAATAAACCCATTCCTTTTGTAACTGCTAGTCAATGACCCTTCAAATTTATGTGAATAATGGATTTCTTGTTCAACGATTCAAATGCAGTCTATTCTTCACCTACAGTTTAGAGGTCACTGTTCTGATGCCTCTGGCAAATCCCAAAGGTCCGCAGGATCAATAGTCCCTGAATTCATGGCTTGTATTTGTACTAGAAAGTTTAGATACCATCATCGTATACTGTTCTAACATGTACTGTATTGACAAATGACAAGCAACAACACAGTAATACAAGCCACTAACAGAAGAAGTTTTCAGATAAAATAAATTTTCATTGCTACTTGTGATTCCTTTACAGTGATGCGTAGACATGTTTTGAACAAAGTAAGATCTCTGACCTATCTATGCATATCTATCATTTTAGGTCATAATAAAGATGCATTCCAATAAATGATAAATAACTAAAACAATAGCCACTATAATTCATTAAAAAAAAATCTAAAAATAAGTTGTGATGGACTAGAGCTATATCAGATAAACAACAACAAAGATGACACACTCAAGGAGATGAGAAGGTTCAAGAGGGGAATAAGAACTAAACAAGCTCACAAGTGAAATAGTAAACTTTGGGTTGGTCTGACCATCTTACTGGCCCTTGTAAACTAGTATCCTTCTAGTTGAAGCTTACTGATATGGTTCAAATCAACACAAATCCCTTTAATGTGCTGGTCACATCCTGGAATTGTAAAATCAAACAATGTAATATGACATGGACCAAAAGCTCCATACCAGTTCTGTAGCAAAAAAAATAAATCCAATTGTACCTCATAAAACCAGATGTCTATGCATCCATAATTCGGGGTGGATTACAGTTGAAGGAGATTAAGAAATTGGAACATTCAGCTTGACAATTGTAGCCAAAGACAATGGTGTTCAGAATTATATTCTTAATTCACAGTGTTGGGCTCAAAACTAATTCTTAAATCACAATATTGGGCTCCATATTGATGCCTTATCTGTATGGTACAGTATGCTTTAGTATGGTTGGGCACACCCCGATTGAGACATGGTACACTTTTGTATCCGGCAAAAAAAATGGTATCATGTGTCAGTATGCAGGCATAACTGGCCCCGTACCAGTGCCAATACCCTTCTGGGATGGTATGCACCAATACCTATCAGCTCAGTTTGGTGCATATCGTACTACCCAATTAGAAGGGTACTTAAAACACTGATTCAGATATTTCCTATTTGGTTATGATTTCTCTTTTTTGGGGCCTCCTATCTACAAAAATAGCAAGAATCAACATATCACCTTGCTTAACAAAGAAATTTGAAAGCTATAGTTGTTTTAGTCTTCTAAAATGATAGCACTAAGCCCCAAGATATAATAGCTCTGAGTGAAGAAGTTTTAAGCTAAATAAAATGAGCGTTAAGATTAAAGATTCGGGTACTGGACAAACTGAATGTACAGCTCATATAGTACCAATCTGGTAAAAAATCAGTACTAAACTGGGTGTCAGTGCCTTGTTCCAGGGCATACCAGGCTGACCCAGTTCATACTAGTCAGTATCAACTGGTATTGAGTGGTGCTGATTGCTAGCTGCCAATTCCACCCAATATTGGTTGGCACCAAGTGAAGGACCCTTTTTCTCTTTGTTTGCTGTGTTTAGAATGATAAAAAGAGATGAGTGAGGGGAGCAAGCGAGTGCTCCCATTTCTTCATATCCTACCACCCAAAGTGCAAATCAACATAGGAGAAGCCTAGAGCTGATTCTAGGAAGGTAACTACCCTCCTTCCCCTCTTTTTTGCCACAAAAAAATAGCCAAAATTCTAACAAGAAAGGAAGGAAATCATGCCAAATTTTCTAACATGCTAGTTGCCAGCATCAAAATAATATAACTATTGAGCAAGGTACGCCGTCTCGGTACCAGGCCCCGTACTGGAGCCACCCTATCACTGTCAGTACACCCAATACGAGAGCCAATTTGGTGTACTAAGTGTCGGTACGCCACCCATACCATATACCGGTACCAGTACGGTATGCCTCGTACCACCCGGTTCAATACAGTATGGAGGACCACGGTATTAAGATTGTTGTTTCGGTTGATGTGCAACAAGATGACTTAGATGCCTTATCATCCCACCGTTGGAATTTAAATATCCTATATAATGTCATTGTAACTATCCAAATATGGTCACCCTAGAGAAAAAATACACCATAATTCCAATCGGACAAGTATAAGAAGGAAAATCACTGCATTGATCTCACTTGAAGAGTGAGTGTTTTCTAAAAAGAACCTCTAGATTCTAAAAAACACATCTAGAAAAGTGTTTTTGTAGAAAGAGCATGTGCTCATATAATGTATTTGCTCAACTGTAGTGACAAACACTTTTCTTAATTAGAGTCTTTATGAAAGAAAACATTTGCTTTGTAAAATTAAGTAGGTAATAACTTTCTAACTTTTCACATTAAATAAGTTGCTTTTGAATATTCTGAACCAGATGTAGACATTCTATGGCTAAGACATTTGCAAGAAACGAGCTTGTGGCAAGAGATGTGCACCAAAAAGCTCCTGCTAAGGCAAGCCACAAATCCTAATGTCTCCTAAAAGTAATATAAAAATCTCTACTTTTTAATGATGCCCTCTTAGAAATAAGAAATTACTTAGCCAACAACAATTTTTTCCACTAAAAAGGACTTTTTGCCCCTCATAAAGTCCCAAAAACACCTTTATAATCAAGCCAAACAAGCTCTTACAAAAATACGTCAAAAGTGTGGATTTTGTATTGGAGCAGCAGTCATGATAATCTTACAGCATAGCTTCACGGTTGCGGCACAATTTGCGCTGATTGTTTTCTATAGCACTCAACACATCAGCAGTCTCTGGTTCTGCTGTTCCTCCTGCAACCATTGATGGAACTTCTGCATGCGGTGTCCACATCTGCAAATATCTACTGTTAGAATCTCCAGCCAAAAGTACCCATTGCAGATTCCAGTTTATCATACTTACCTTAATTGTGTCATCAATTCCACTAGTTGCAATAGCACAATCAAATGGATGGCACTGTACACAGTTCACAACTAGAAACGATGCAAAACAAGTCATGAAAGAGATAGGATTTTTTTAAAAAAATACAACTAAAACAGAAAGGAAGTTATTACCATGTTCATCACCAGCAAGCATTTTAATTAGCCTTCCTGTTCTCTTCTCCCAAATAAACCACCTACCATCATCACTTCCACTAGCAACATACTCTCCTACACGAGTAACATAATGTATGAGATGAAACATCAGCAAGCATGACTACCTTAGTGGTTAATTCATTAATACACTTCCAATCCTGAACATTGTTCTAGTGCCAAGAATAATGCAGCCAATACATTAAGCAGAGTAATGGACATTTTGCATGAGAAACATTGCACTTATCGAATATGAATGAAAAATAACGAGTGCAATGCTGTCTGGATTTACAAAATCTACACCTCTTTGATGGGAACACATGGACATCGGCATAGATGGCGAACTTTTAAGAGGTCGCCTAAGCATTTGTTGTTAAACATCAAGAGATTATCTCGTCGAGGAGTTACATGCTGGGGTACAGAATGCCATTTTGGATGTGATAACCATTGCCTTGTTTGAGGACAGTTACTATTGGGCTAGCCTCAAGAGGGTTGTGGCATATATTCTTTGCAGTTTAGCATAGCAAATTAGAGGAAAGGAGGCATGACATGGGACTCACTACCAGTGCCGCAAACCCTGTAGCAAGACTTCAGCATGGATTTTGTAATGGGATTCAATTGTTGTTATAATGACATGCTTTTTAAAAAGTGGCATTTTTTGCGTCGGTACCGGTACGGTACTGGTCCGTACTGACTCCGTACCAGTCCCGTTAAATGGCCTAGTTTTTGAGTTCCACATACCGGTCCCGTACCAGCCAGTACCAGTCACGTACCGGCCCGTACAGGTTCCGTACCGATTCTCCAACGATAAGCTCCTGGTACCGGATTCCATGCTGATCTGGTACCGGTTCAAGACGATACCGATACGAACCGGTATCGCAGACCTTGGTACTTAGCAATGTATTTGGCATGCAAGATTTAAAAGCAAGCAAAAAAAAGCCTCAACTGATCCCTGGAATGGGTGGGTATCTACACCCTGATTTTTCAACCCATCCTTGTGCATCCCATCCAGCATTATACCATCACTCCCATCCATACCTACCCTATGTATATATTACTAAATTATTTTCATAAAGGACACCAACTGGAGACACCCTAGATTGCAGACCATCTCCACACATACAGAAATACACCTATATATATTACCATACTATTGTTATAAAGGAAACCAATTGGAGACACCCTAGATTGCAGACTATCTCCACACATCTAGAAATACACTTGAAGTTTTTGGTCAATTGGTAGGGTTGGTCTTTTCTAGAATGTTTGTTGATCAGAGAGGAGCTAAAAAGACTCGACCAAACTGTACATGATGTACTACTATAGGTTCCATTTCACTGGATAAATATTTCCAAGTCACGAAGAGTTGATGGAGATTGTCTGTCACACCTTTCAAGAATATTAGAGGTGAAATTAAATGGCGAGCTTTTGACCTTGTGATAGAGAGGCCAAGGGTCACTTTAGCTTAAGTCTTTAATGTGAACTTAGCCATTAGAGTTTCAGTTATTTTATTTCCTTCTAGAGCTCTTTATGTTACTCTATTGATGGTCCAGGGACTTAATTTAAGACATCAAAATGTCATATGGTCAGGTTTCAGCCAGGAAGGGATTTTGAGAAATGAACCTTTTCCCTACTTTATGTAGCAACGCCTTTCGTGTTTTACAAGTACGTCGATGAATTTTAAGTTGTTCTTGAGCCTTCTGCTTTTGACCTTTGAACAAGGTGCCGGCATGCTGAGAGGCCACCTTCAAAGTGAATCTGAATGTCTTCTTCCACTCACCCTCCTGTCTCCTTTCACCTTTCTATCTTCTTCTCATCCTTTCTTCTGTATGCCTTTTCCTCCACCTTCATCAACTGCATAAGATCAATCCTCATATGGCCATCAAACAACCCTGCTTCATGCATCTTTGCAGCCAGCTGTTGTTGCTGTTTGAAACATAGAAGCTGGCCCTTAAATTCATTAGATCATGCCCATAACCAGTCCATCCAGATGCAGGACAATTTGGCCACCAATTTTTTTCTAGTGCCCTTCTTAAGGAAGTACTCCCTTTCAATTCCTAACCAGCATACCATTAGCCCTAAAGTCAACGACCCCTTCAATTGTTTTATTACCTAACCCTGATGCCTCTTCACCACCCTATTCGCCATTTCATTCCCTTAGATCTCTGCCATTTCCACTATTTAAACCTGAACCCTGCTGATCCCTCAAACAGCAAATTCATAACCCTAGCCATCTAGCCATCTAATCATTTCTCAGACCTGAAGCCAAAGTTTTAATACCTCTTGTCATGATTTGAAACAAACCCCAGCAACCTGTCCTAAGCACTAAAAATACAACTTGATCCAATACCGTGTCTTCCCTAGACCACTTGAGGAGTTTGAGATCATCTAAGGCTTCCATGTTTCAACCAATCGCTTGACAGCTCAGCAACCATATTTATGATTCAGGAGAAAATTTGGTCACATGTTTGAAGGAGGAATTCAAAGGAAGGGCATAATCGACAACATACCGCAGTCAACTTTTTTCTTCTTTTTCTAAGGTGGGAAACCTTTTCGACCCCACTCAATCGAGATAAAACCCCCTTCCCTCGATGCCTGAGGCTGCATGCCCCATCCACATCCAACAACCCCTTCAGAAAGCTCCCTTTCCATGCAGCAAACCTTTTAGCAAGCCGCCGCCTCCTTTGGCAACCTCCCATCCCCTTCCACCCCTCTCTCTTCCTTACCTCCTTCCATCACCATGCACCACCATCTTCTCCCCCATCCATTACTAGCCACATCTCGCTCTATCTCACACTCAGTTCAGCACCTCCAGCTGCCCAATGTTGTCCTCTTCTGTCTGCTGCTGCCTTCCTCCACCACCACAAGTTGCCCACCTTCATCCTCTCTCTCTCTCTCTCTCCACCCTCTCTCCCACTGCCTTTCTCCACAATCCACCACCATCACCCACCACCATCCTCTTCCCCCTCCATTGTCAATTACCTCTTTCCTCGTCTTCTGCCTCCCCCCCCCCCCAAACATCTTTCCTTCCACCATCGTCTTCCTCCACCATGGCCAACTGCCTGTCATCCTCTTACACCTCTTGTTCAAGTGATCCGATATCAAACATATGACCAAACAACAAGAAATGCATTTGTAATTATAGTCACAGGTAATCAAATAGAAACAAATTTGCAAATACAAATAGTTTGCAGCATTTCTATGTGCAACTGCGAATCCTTTTACATGTAAATTGGTTTGCGGGCAACCAAACAGCCCCCAAGAGTGTTCATAGTTGGTTTTTTCATATGCTAATCTGAGCCGACAACCATGATTGCATCATATTAGGTTTCCTTGTTATCTTACAGAATATTGCAGATATTAGGTCATGCTTGTTGGGATTTTTTATTCTATTTCATGCATTTCATCCTATATGGCATAAGTGTTTATTTAGGTCCATCCCGCATCAAGAGATAGCAGTAGAGCTGATCACAAGCCTGACAGCCCGGCCTGCTCGCCGAGCCTAGCCCAAAAGTCTGCAAGCTTGGACACTAAAAATAGGCACAAGGGACAGCCCTGGGCAAAAAAATTAAAAAAAAAAAAGCCCAATTTGAGAATCGGGTCACGCCTGAAAAAAATAAAAATTGGCCCAACCCGAGAAAAATATATATATTTAATATGTATATTATATGTTAATTATATTAACTAATTAGATATTATAATAATAAAATCTTATACTGTATGTTAATAAATATCAATATCAGGTTTGTTGGGCGGGTCTGGTAATGACCTTTCAAGAGTGGATGGGGCTTGGACAAAAAATAGAGGCCCAATGTCCGGGCTGGGCTTGCCTGGCCTGGGCATAAACATCAGTCCTAATTTATACCGGAGATCTCATCTCGGCCCGGCGTTTGATCAGCTCTAGGTAACAGGTATAAAGATAATATATATTTATATATAATATAATATAATTGTAACAACCCAGGATCTCACCCAAAATGGCTAGCCGGAAGTTACTATTTGGGTTCCTTGATCCTGTATAAATACCCAAGATCTACCCAGCGAATAACCGATGTGGGACTAAACACACGCCCGCACGGGTCCTCACATACTCCTCCCGTTCAAGCCCTGACGTCCTCGTCAGACTAAGGGTTCAAATCCATTCAAATCTAATCACAAACACCATCGGCTCATGGTTAGCCCCAATGGATCCGTGCTGCAGTGTCTCCTAGTCCACATAGATTATGGGCCGGGTCCGCTCTGATACCATTTGTAAGAACCCAGGATCTCACCCAAAATGGCTAGCCGGAAGTTACTATTTGGGTTCCTTGATCCTGTATAAATACCCAAGATCTACCCAGCGAATAACTGATGTGGGACTAAACACACGCCCGCACGGGTCCTCACAATAATATATATATATATATATATATATATATATATATATATATATATATATATATATATATATATCCATTAATAGCCAAATGATATATTAAAATGATTGGAAATACAAATCAAGAGAATGACAGTGCTGCTTGATGATCTCATATGAGGGAACTAAATTGAATTTACTAATGTTAGGTGTAACACTGATAACATGAGTACAGCCTACACTTGCATCAGTAGCTACCACATTAAAAAAAGGCAAGAAGCTTTTTTTTGTCAAATAGATGAAGAGAAGCCTATGAGAATGTAAATGGGATTTAAAAAGATGAGAAATTTAGGTTAAAAAAAATCAGTATCATGGCTGCTTGTTGTAATGTTCTTATCATTTGGAACTAAGACAAAATCTTAAGTTCTAACAAAAGATCACAAGCAAGCAGATCCATCATTTTCCTCTTCATGTATGAGAAAGCCATCATAATAAATTCTATAGAAAGGATTATGATCACAGAACTAAAGCACTAATGGGGGGTTTTAGTTGCTTGAATTAGTTAGTTCCACATGTTGTCAATATATTCATGTCTTGCATTTGACCTTAGCCAAGAGACCAATAAATAAACCGTAAGTACGTTTATGTTTTTTTCACAAAAAAAAAAAACATTCACAACTTGCAAAGACTCTCTAAAAACAAATTGGTAATCTTTGATTTTGTTTTTAGGTGTTTTGACAGGTTTGACAGATCAAAGCTGCCTTACTGGTCATCGGGACAAACGAGATTAAAATTGGAGTGACTCATGAGTTGTATGGTCAAGAAAATTTTATTGGGTAACCTTCCTTATCAGAGACCTAATTGCAGAACCAAGAACCACAGCCATTCAATATAAAAGCCATTCCTGCCCCTTCCAATAAGGATCCACTCTTGTTCATTCCAGATGTCCCATTAAATGATGTGGAAACCCACATTACAATGGGTGCATCCTGATCATCAATGAAAATTAGATAATTCTATGCAGTGTATTGTATCTTCATCTATTAACTTTGTAGGTTGATCTCCATGAAAATGGTGGCAAGAGCAAGTATATGTAACATGCATACAGCGTTATAGATAGTTTTCCACAAATATAGTGGTGCTTGGGCTTCCAGGTCTTAATGCTTGGTCTTAAAATGACTCTTGCTCTTTCCCTCTTCCAAGACCAAGTATTCAAGAAAGTGTCTTATTATCTTTTCTTTTTGTTCCGGTGCAGAGAAGTGGCAATTCATATTTACATGAAAATCTAGCATATTTTATTGAAAAAAGATACACGGAGAACTTAATTGTTGGATGAACCTAATCCAGCACTTATGAACAAGAAGAAAATGTAAATAAATAGGCAATCCCTTACATAAAAAACATAGAATATGAGCTCCAAGAAAAGTTCAACTATCTTAAAATGTAAATTTTCATTTATTAATAAAGAGAAAAAAAAACTTGCTTATATTGTGCACCTTGTTGACCAAGAAAGCTAGCTTGCTTTATATCTGTCCCCACATTGCAATGGCCCACAAATCTTTGTTTCATATCAATCACAACCTCGGGCTGCAGAATATAGAAAAGTCACATACTGTCTGAAAATGAAAAAATAAAATGAAAGGGAAACCAAAAGGAGAACAACTAAATATCAAAACAGCCATTGCACATAAATAGTGCAGTACAAATTTCCATTCTTACAGGCCACTGGACAATTATTTTAATAGTATGATGAGCAGCTGACTGTTGGAACAATGAATAATGACAGTGAATGGTGGTACAGTTCCACATGTAGCTTTGTTAAAACCAGCTTTTTAGGTCATTCATGATCTACTGGCACATGAATTTTTGAATGGATGTCCGCAAACTCACATGAAATTTGAACTGAATAAATCTCTGTAATAAAATAATTATTTTACTCCAATATGCGGCCAATATCGGGAATGAGAGAGAGAGAAGAAAAAACAGCCAGGAACAGATGCATCCCACTATGGCAGAAAAACTTGAGATGTATGGCATGCAAATCTAAAGGCATCTGCAGTGCAAACTACTTGTCATTACTAACAAGTGAGATTCAGTTAAAAGTTTTTGCAGGATAGAAAACCTGATAAGAAGAATTTTCATGTTGAGAGGAAGATGAAGGAGATCCATGTGAACCATCCGTACTGCAGTTTTCTCTAGCTGAGTCATCTCTTCGATGAAACCTCAAATTTAAACTTCCTCGAAGAATGCTTGGCTCATTATCACGACCCTCATCTCCTGATATTGATGTTTCAAAGTCCAATTCCATTTCTTCCTCATAATCAGAATCTTCTCTGTCATACCGAAACTCTTGAGACGGGCTACTTAGCTCTGACCAGAAGAGTACATCACTCAAGGATCTTAACCTTCCATGCCGTGCTTCACTCTTAGCTGTATCTTCATTATCCTTTTTGCTTTTCTCAGCTTCAGCTGTATCAAAGTAACATAACACATTTAAGACAAAATTTTGTAGACACAAATACACATTTGTCCATGCACAAAAGAGTGTGCTGTGTAGACATGTATATACGCAATAAAAAGAATTCCTCAATTACAAGTTGCATAGAGAATTTATATATGCAATGGACCTGTAGCCATAATATATTTAGATAGTTCATATTACAATGATCAGGATTCAGGACTGATCACACTCATAGAAACAATTTGCGACAAAGTTACACCTCCACTATTTCATGAAATTGTAGATGTACGCAGAAGTAAGTGACTGATTATCATCCATCCATGAAGAACACCTCTCCAACCCACATGAAGAACAAAAAGGAAAAAAGAAAAAGAACAGGAAAATAAAAGAAAAAAAGAAAACAGCTGATGCATGTAAAAACCTACCTAGTATAGCAGACTTCAACATCAGAACTTTAGATGGGCAATCAAAAACACAAGAAAAAATGACAAGTATTATAAGTTTTAGACATGGAGAATTTAAATATAATATGGACAAAAGACTTGAGAAAAGAAAAACAATAGAGAACTCAGAAGAAGAGAGTGAAAGGGATACGATGGTAGGCAAAATATATGGATAAAGGAAAAGGGCACAATGATATGTGAAGAAATTCCAAAAAATGTTTAAAAAAGGTTAAATAGCAAGCGCCATCTTACCTGGTAGGCTACTCCAGCCCATGAATGGTAATTCAATCTACAAGGAATGCTAAATGTATATCATTTCAGATAAGTGCATGAAATAAAGAACTGTTTGACATACCTCTGCCAGTCATGGGTTGGCATGGCATGCTATCATACTGTAAAATATTGTGCCAACTGCCAAGCATATGCTTGGTCACGTGCAAGGACTTGTGGCACAGAAAATCAGCCTACCAGTGCACAATATCAGACAGACTGACATGCAAGACACAGAGGCACATTCCTATGTACCATGCCCAAGGTGGGCCGGCGGAACCATCCCGAACCGGATCTTTCCGGCCATTCCGAGCCGTACCGGTGGCACACCGTTACAGTTCTGGCAACGAAAACGAGACCCATTGCCGGAGCCAGAAAAAGAGAGCGAGCGGGGGAGGGAGGGGGGGCGGTAGAGGCCGCAAGGGGGCGGCGGTGGCCGCAGCAGGCAAGGCCACGACTGCTTTCCTTGTTTTGAATGAAATAGCGGTCCGGCTGCGGCTTAAAAAACTTTGAAATTTTTAAGTAAAGTCGGCAAATCGCTTGCTGATTTTACTTAAAAATTCCGAATTTTTTTACGTTGCGGCTGAACTCCGGTTTCGAAAAAATTGTGAAATTAAAAGCCGACTTCACTTAAAAATTCTAAAATTTTTTGAGCCGCGGTTGGACCCCTATTTCATTCAAAACAGGGGAATCAGCCGTAGCCTCGCCTGCCACAGCCTCCACCGGCCCCCCACGGACCTCTGCTGGTATCCGCCAACCTCTCTCCCTCTCTCCCCCTTCTCTCTCTCTCTCTTTTCCTCTCCCACGATACCCTCATCGATACAGGCCTGGCACGGCCTGTACCGACTCGTGCCACCAGAAAATCGATACAGTGCCCGGTACCGGTTTCTCCGACCTTTTCCATGCCCATACGGCCATATCTATTCAGCATAGTAAAGAACATACGATATGGATTAGTACAGTACAATATGGTGCCTTAATCCGAGTTGCATATTTCCTCCTAAATAACCAAGCATTTAGACATGATGATTGTTTCAATTGTAATGAGTTTATTAAATCAAAAATTTAATAGCATGGCCTCTCCATATTGGCAAGAAGTAGGCTAATTCCTCTATCGTATTGTTCCGTGACTACAAATTTTGCATACAGAAACAAATAATTATGATGCTAATAAATTCCATATGGTGAGTGGTACAAAAAACTACCAAAAAACAATATTAACAGATAAAAGAATGAATGCATGTGAATGTACAGTTACCTAACATGAAGAGTAACTTGTAAAAGATCATCAAACTATCAGAGGAATAATGAGCTCTAGATAAAAAATAATGGGCTCTCATAAATTAAAAAAATGACAGAAGCATATAAAAGGTAGCATGAAAAATCTAATCAATCGGACACCAGCACTGCAACTGTTCTTATGCAATCCTTGACCAGAGGGCGGCAACTACAGTGTAAGCACATATAAAAGTGACTAGCAGGAGTCCCACTTATCAGTTGAAGAAAAGGATGAACAAGCATCTATTACAAGCCTCAGGGGAACAACAAGTAATGAACCCCCTGAAGTAACATGTCAACATTCATTCAGTCAAGAGTCAGAGAATCATCCTGTTCCAACTGCAGTTACAGAACGTGCCCTCTATTTACAAAGATTTTGTCATACCAAGCACAGCAGGTGTTGTTTCTCAAAGGTCTCTTTTTAAAAATGAGGCAAAATAAGAAAATGGTGGGAAAAGCGTGCCAACAATGGTAAAAGCATGAGAGCCTTAAACTAAAATGCGAAAGGTAGATTTGGAATATTCAAATTCTACAGACTAACCTGCAGCAAAACGATCTTTTATTCTCTTTACCATTTCAGCAGCATCAGAGTTTAATGGAGCCAAATTATGAGCCGCCTCTGCATACTCCAGAGCTTCTTTATTTTTCCCTAACTGCACCAAATTTCAAGCAATTCAAAAGAAATCCATCTAGAAGGATCTAACATCAAAGTCAAGTGATTTCTTTGAGAAGTTTTTCATTATCTAAGTCCACAAAAACACTTACTGATTTACATTAGCTTGAAGGAAGTACCTGAAGAAGTGCTTCTGACATGTAATAGTGCGCATTAACTGATGAAGCATTTATAAATCGAGCTTTGTTGCAATCCCTTATGGCCATATGAACATCATTTTTCCACTTCCTCTGAAACCAAGATGTCATGTTTGGCACATTCTGACAAAATTGGGTGTTATACTTAGAATAATAAGATTATGCTGAACCTTAAGAAGCAATGCTGCTCGAATACACAGGCACTCATGTCGTAGTGCAAGGCCAATCTCAGGACCTTTTCCATCCAGTACTTCATTACACGCTTCTATTCCATAAAATAAGTTTGAGCCTTCATCCAAAGCTTTTGCCGCGTCTTGAACCAATTTCTTGCACATGTCAAGCTACAACTAGGTATTAGCATAGGCATAAAGATCTATATACAAACAAATATAGATATTGAATCATCATTAAATAGAAAAAGGTCAAACTTTCCCACCCTGCGCAAATCATATTTTCTTTCAGGCAAGTTGTCTGAGGAAACTTCTGGTGGTGAAGGTACTTTCATTTCTTTAAATAAAGGATCTATATACAATTGCCTTGGAACATCATCAGCAGTGTATCTCATAATGCTCTGACCATCTAGAAGTTATAAATAAAAGGTACATTAGCAGTCAGATGTGCCAGATGAAAATATGAATTTAAGTACAAATATACTTTCTCAAACATATTAGTATCACCTGCAATAATTTCAGCACCTAAACTAACAAAAGTTTTGATACTGAATGTCGCTGCTATTCACAACCTCACCATGCTTTCAGATCAAGGAACATAGAAAAATGTAGGTCACCCAGTTCCTACAACTATTGAGTTATCAAGATAATGATGTTTTCCACCTTTTAAATGACACTCCATACAAGAATCAAAAAGGAATATCATAATTAGAAATTTACATGATGTCCACCATCCCACTGATCATGCCAACTTTTCCAGTGCATGCCAACTTACACAGGTATTCCCTCTTAAAAGTATGAGCATTCACACATGCATACACGTATGTATTTATATGTAGTCAAGTAAGCAAAGACATATTTTGTAAGGGATTATGACAACCATATGTATAGATATTAACTACTTAATGGCCTTCTGTTCAAGAAATTTGTCTTAAGAAATCATAATGCTGCTAAGGGATCAACAGTGAGTGTGCAATGTCAAATTACTAGCACATATTGGTAGGGAAGAATACAGAAAATGATCAAACTAAAATTAAATATACATGGATATCTAAGGTCAACTTACCTTACTACATTTATGAGATTAGAAATAGGTTTACTCTGTGCAGTCCTTAAGAGGTACGAAATGGGAAGACAAAAAGCATTCTTGTATTTTATTAGATTGTACCTAGGTTATGTGACTTGGAAGAAGTTTCTTAAAATTTCTTAGAATGTTATAATTTCAGTTGAAAGTTAACTAATTTCATGAATTAATAGTGCAGGGAAGCTCCTAACAGCAAACCAGCAAACTCCCTCTTATTTCTCTTTTCTATCTTCTCCTTCGTACTATTTTTCTTAATAAAATTTTATATACATATATACAGACTTTATCCATATTATACATGGAAATAAAGAGCGCTGGATTATTATAGAGATGTATGTCAAAGACAATGCAGCACGTTTCACCTTGTTGTGCAGGCACCATGCAAAGCAAGGACATGATAAGTTTCACTTTTTTAACCTACATGCCAACTCATTCTAGAATTTCTCATCTGAGATCTTGCAATCATAGCCAACCTGTGCAAGGACATTAGGTTTGTCAAACAGAAATTTGACAACTTGCATCAAATACTCTGATACAAAAAGAGCAATACCATGATACAAATTCATTAGTTAACTTCAAACAAAGATGAAAATTTTCTCACGGTGAGACATTTCAAATAATTTGATCTCACCTTTTTATCAACATTTTATTAAAGGACGCATATGTGCTATAGCAGTCAATCATTGTAATGATAGAGTTCTTCCAATTCATGTATCTCCTTTTCCTGCTAAAACTCTTGGCATCCCATTTCTCCTATCAAAAGAACTTACTAGCTCCCCATATCTACCTTACCAGCCACCATCTTTAAGCGTGTAAGATTCCCACATTTAAAACCATGTTTTCACCACATTGAACATCATATGAAATTCTCAAAGCAATATTTCAAATGCTTTACATACTTGTTACCAACACATCATAGGGCAAGAATGAACAATACTAACAGTATAAATTGTGCAAGTTAATTGTTAGAAAGTACTTTGTGCATTTAACTTTTCATCTACATATGATATGCAAAACATGAATAATGCCGTAGATAATAGACTTTGACTACCTATCATGCATCTTGGCACAAGGCACACATATGTTAGTCAATATACTGGGAACATTAAATACGCACACATGTTAGTTATGCCTTGGAAGGATATAAAGACTTGAAGTAGAGAGTGCAAGATATAAAGCATACCATAGTTAACATCCATTAAGTAAACATGTTCGCCGCTATAACTCAAGAGCAGCTCTTCACTGTTTGGGCTGAATGTAACATGTGTCAGGTGCAATGTTGACTTTCTCTGAAAATAGACAACTTTAAACTTGAAAACAACGGGTTTGACTTAAAAAACAAATTATAATAATCTGATGCAATATCGTGGAGGAAGCAATTCAAAAGGCTAATAATTGTTTCAAAAAAATAAAACAATCATTAAAAAGACAATGATTAGTGTAACAATCATAATAGGTAAATAAGATATAGCGACGAACTGTGAATGCCAAATTTACAATGTCATACTTAGAACATATATAATCAATACATAATGCTGAAAGCTTCTAAACATACACGCTCAGAAAGATGCATTGGGCAGAAATAATTAACACAAGGAGGTGGCTTCATTTTCAACTGGCAAGAGCTCAAGGGTGGAAGCATTCTTCGATCATACAACCGAGCAAACGCATCACTGTGCAAGCACCAACGGCAGGAGAGCAAAAACATGAAAATAAAAATTATTTGAAGTAACAGTCCTCATTTTAAAGTTCAAAACAAGTGTTGTGGGCTGAAGGAGCCCAAAAAGGTTACCTGCCACCAACAAGGAGTTGATGGGGACGAGTGGTACTGATGTCACAAGACTTTAATGCCAGACATTGCTTAGGAGAATCAGCCAGCGATTTCTTTGCTCCGCACCTAAGATCAAGCTGCCACAACACACCAAACATGAAGGGAAAGAAATTAAAGCAACAGCTACAAATATAAAATTAATTTGTAAACATCAAAGCGTAAGAAGGCCCTTGTCATAGCAATCCTTTAAGCACCAAAACAAATGTATGACATAATAATACACAGGCTAAACACATGAACAAATAGCATCACAAGACAGATAAGCTATGAAAGACCATTTAAGAATCCTACGTTAAAAAAACCATAAAACATGACTAACTTATGAAAATCCAAGCATCTCCACCAAGTATCTTGATGTTGATAACTATAACAGTAAAAAATCTGGTACACCACATTAAAAAACAAAATTACAACCAGAATCAAACAATTTCATCCAGTATTAAATATAACAAAATATACTAGATACTCAAATGCAAATTAATACAATTCTCCTTAACAAGAGCAAGTTAACAGCTGCAATTCCTGGTGTATAGATAGAATAAAACCCTATCTAACAAAGTCAGAGTAGCATAATGGCAAATGAAGCACCATTGAATAGGTTAGTTGCATGTTGAAAAGAACATCACACTTTCTGAAACTTAATCACTGGTGGACAATGATAGACAGAAAAAGTGATAGGACTGCTTGTCTGTGGATCTTCTCAGAGCCAATAAGGCAATAACCATAATAGAGGGTCATTAAGTCTTACCTACTTTGGCTAAATCTGGAAAGTTTACTTAACAGTGGGCAGAAACTTCACAAAAAAGCACAAAGATGAGCTAGAGGATGAAGCCAATTAAGTGGAAGTAAAGCACTGTGTAGCCATAAAAGTATCCCGATGCCAGTGGACAAGCATCAGATAAACAAGAGAGGCCAAGCAAGTTTCCTTCATAAGTAGCTCAACCAAACCTGACTCCATGAAGAAAGATACAAGAGATCACCCAAAAAGGGCTCAAACTTGAGCCACAGGTGCATCAAGAATGGGAGAAAAAATTAATAATCTCATTGATAATCTATAATGCAACTTAGTAAACATACTCTACAATTTCATATTGGGAGCCCAACATTAACATGCAAAGCTGCAGAATTGACAGCTCACCCTGTTAAGCAAGGCTCGCCAAACTGGTACCAATAGGCGTACTGGTCGGCCACCGGATCGGTTCGAACCGGTACCACTGATTCAGCCTGGTTCACGCATCCAAAAATCCAAAAAAAATTGGCCTAACTGGTATGGGCCAATACTGTTTTTTAACGCCGAACCGGACCGGTTCAGTACGGGCTGAACTGGCATTCTTTGCTGTTAAGCAAGTTGGCAACAACATGTAAACAGATATTATTACATGTAATTTAACTTAAAACAAACCCGTACTTTGCCCACACAGTATGTGCCATACAAAAAAGATCCGCATAGTAATATACTTTCATATGTTGTCTCTGCCCCATGCATGAGTTTGGGATGTGCCTCCATCTCAATTAAGGGTGGAGTTTGTCAACCAGTCCTCCTTGTATTCCATTTGATTTTTATATGAAGAGATTTACAAGTGTTTATTACAACTTTCCTAAATGTTTTTTTAAAAAAAATTTAACATTTCTTTCAGGACCTACTCTTATTATTACATTATCAATTCTATCCGAATTGTTTTTCAGTATGTTTATGGCTTTTAATGGTCTTGTAAATACCCAGTCGTCATAATTCCATTCAACCAAAATCAACTTAAGATAGAAAATATTTCAATTCTTCAATCTGAAACTCACAAGCTTTTCCATCGAATTTGATGCAAGGGTTGCTTTATTGATAATAACAACCTAGCTAGATGGTTCACCTACAGCAGTATAACCCTATAGTGTAAATAGTAACTTCATCATTTTGGTAAATCTCCTTTTAGCAAATCACAATTCTTTGTTTAGTGATACTCTATTTTAGTTCATTTTCCTTCCAAAGCAAGCGAACATCATCCTTTCTACTGCATAATTTGGCACTAATTTTCAAACTTTTAAATATTATTTTTTTTACATGCATCAAGGTAGATCTTTAACCTCTTACCAGTAGGCCTCAATCAGGCAACCAACAATGAGTTGCATCATAAACATGGTATCACTTGTTGCAACTTCTTCCAAAAGAAAAAAAAGGTAACATATTATGGCATGTAAATGTCAATTTAAGAGACAATCGTAGACCAAGTTACAATTATCTCCAAATTACAGAAACGTTCCACAGTTGCCCTTGAATTTGTTAATCAAAACATTCTTTTCCTAATTTTTTTCCCAAGAATATATATAGCATGCCATTTGATATTTGGCAACTTCATGAATAATCCACGATTTTAATGAACAAACTGTCATTTTTGATGAATTGTTCTGCATCTTGTTCAATTACGCCTACTCATCAAATTAACCAATTTCTATACTCATTTGTTTCAAAGCACAAAATTTCCAGTTTTCCTCAAAACTAACAGCATTTTGATAAGAAGAATTTTGATAAATCCATTGCACAGTAGCCTAACAGCATTCCTGTGGCTGTAGAAAAACCTTTAAATGACAAAATAGAACCTAACTTGATGTCCAGTTCAAAGGATTTGGCAATGTATAGGAATGACTGGGACGTGGCATCCAATAAGCCAACCCTTTGGAAGTGAAGGAATTATTTTTCCCATGTTTCATGATAAATAATATTCCCATTTTCAATCTAATACTTTGTACTTCTCCTGCAACTGTTATATAGGACATATAAACTGGAGTTCCCAAGTTACTGAATAAAAAATGAAACAAAGAAAAGGAGAAAAAGAAGCATTCGGATGTTTATCGTTGTCTAATGTTATCCATATAGCAAACTTGCCTCCTGTTGAAAGAATACCTCCCATAGAAGGCATTTATCATATAAATACTATCCATATAAGATACTGTCCTTTCATAAACATATGTCAAGTGTATAACTGTATCTGCTTGTCGGTGAGTACATTCATTCTATAAATCAGACTTCATGTATTCTTAAAACCACATAGGAAAACATTAATAACAGAGGGGAAACGGCCATTAGAAACCTTTGATAAAGCAAAAAGGTCAGTAGGACCATTTGCAGAATCGATTGCTGAAAATATAAATCTCCTCAGTGTAGAAAAACTAGGTTCCTTTCTGAATTGGCTTGACAAGAAAGATGCACCTAACATAACATTAGTAGGAATGCATACTTCTCTTGCAGCGGGGATGGTTATTTACATAGACCAATTATAGCATACTTAAAAGATCATTGACTTACTAGTACATTACGGCATTCCTGGTTTGAAGATCCAGCAGGCGGGCATGAACCACTTTCACGTAAGTCATGCTGTCTCACAGTCCCGTCCTCACTCGCACTCCATACTACATTAGGATTTCCAACTTCCACCTAGATAACAGAAGACAGCAGCATAATAACGGCCATTCAACATAAATTCAGAAAATCCAGGTCAAACCAAACAAGTCCGACACATCAAAAAGACTGCAAATTGAAAGACATGTTTAAATATGATGCTGATGCCTCAAGGAAAAGTAGCATTTCCAGATCATGAGTCATGGAATGACCAATCTACAGACAAACCATGAAATTTCATATAACCACATATTACTATAGAGTTGGAATATTACAGCTAGCTTCTTGACCCTCCTCGAGTGACACTGGTACAATGCTGCAGGTTCTAGAGCAATTTCTTTAGATCTTTTCCCATTTAAACGAGATATATTGAAAAGCCGAACCTACAGCAAGAGTTTAGTAATTACATACTAACAATCTCAAACGACATAAACAAGAATACTTTTGGCAGTATGCGTATAACCTCTGCATCTCCAGCCCCTGACACAACAAGTTCATCAGATGTCTCGGGGACAAATTTTGTGCAAAATATGTTGGCAGAATGCCCAGTCTCAACACTATGCAAAAGCCTCCAGTTGTTGTAACTCCATATATTAATCTGCAGGAAATAATGCAGAGGTAATCATAGACATGGTATGAAACTTCTTTTCTTCAGCTACTTAATGAGGTCATTGTTGGTGAATGAAGCAAACTAGATTAAAAAACACAGTAAAGGGTCATCATAGCTGGAAGAATGAACTAACGTTGTTGATAGAATCCATACGATAAAATGTTATTAGCATCAAAACATGCAAAACACAACAAAGGTGGTGGGAAGGAGGGGGAAGAAGATACACACACACACATATATATATAAAGAGAGAGAGAGAGGCAGTAATCTATGCAACCACCTATTGATGGTGAACAGATAATGACAGATTTTCTGTTCCCCCCATGAAAGATAGGCCATCATTGTAGGAACGAGGAAAAGAAGAAGAATCCGACTTAACAAAAAAAAGTCCTTATCTGGTGATCTTTGTAAAATAAGGATAGGTTTTATTGAAGTTACAAAAATTATTCAAATTTGATATTGCTCATGGTTCAAAGTAGCACAAGAGATAAAAAAACAAGAACATGGTTCTTATACAGGTTTTGACAACATTGCTTAGCAGTCTCAACTTCTAAAAATCTACACTATAAATTGCAATTAATAAAAAAAAATTAGGATTATGGAAACATACGATAGCTTTTTAACGTTTCATGCATATCGGGCATGTCTATATGATTCAATACAAAGCAGTGTTGATTAATCAAGCAAGGATATGAAAGCATGTATCATGGTGATGACACCATAATATGCTATGTATGTAGCAATATCTGTGGCAATCTTGACATAATAATATGAAAAGGATAGCATTGCCTGAAGCCTTTTAATCACCACCCAATCACAACTCTGTGTAAACAAGGCAAGTTTCAAGTGCCAGCATATGTGGGGCCAGAACATGAACTCAGCATGGGTTGGCACCGCACCTATTAATTCTTCTCTTAAAACACTTTCGTTTAAAAAGGGTTCCAGCCTTCCAGGTTCTTTTTTATTATTATTATGACATGGTGCAGCATGCATGCTAATACAGGAAGGCCAGTGGCCAGCACGCCCACTGCTACCAGAACCTAAATTCTCACTACAAGGCTTACAGGAGTATAGCACTACATCTGTCAAAGAATCAACTTTAAGAAGAAAAGAAAAGGTAACATCACCCTATGATCATCAAATAGTGCACATTGCTCATGTCTTAATAATTTTGTGGAAGAACCAAAAAAAGACAATTCTGGCCTAAAGAATAACCTTTGCATTCTTCTATACATATGTAGGATATCATATGGGTTATTTAGTTTAATTTTACCAGATTTCTTGCACAATCGATACATATATCACAAAGTGTTTCAACAGTATAAAATAACATTCATCATATACCAGACAGAATTGCATAACTCACTTTAAACTTTTAATTTAGTCAGGAAAAATAGTAAAAAATACTGTAGCATATAAGCCAACATCAAAACCAACATATTGACTTAATGCTTTCAGATTAGTTAACATGAAATATTTCTTTTGACAAATAAGTTCAGAGAAATATACTCTTGTATCATCTGATCCAGATATTAGAAGAGAGCCTTTTGAGTTCCAAGCAATTGCATTAACACAGCCTTGATGGCCCTGTCACGAAAGGCCATAAGTAATAATTAACAATAATGGCAATGAAAATGAAGGCAATGTAAACAAGTACAATTAGTTGCTACAAGAAATGACTAACTCCACTCAAAATCAAAGTAGGCACTGCAGAAGAGGGTTACAATTAAGCTCAAAACCAAATTGTTCAAACTCAAGATCATATGCTTGAAAGGAATAAACAATAAATGTTAAGCAGCAACTCACTACCAAATGGGAACTAACTCATTTTAACTTGTAAGAAAACAAGTGCTATAATTTCTTGATGCCTGCAAATCGATTTGACTGTAAAAGGATTTGCAGTTGCACAATTTGCAATTGCAAGAACTGCTTTCTTTAGGGTTGTCGGCAACTATAACTGCAATGCATTGGGTGTTGTTTCATTGCATGGTTAAGATCAGATTCCTGTACATATATATATATATATATATATAAAAACACGCGCACACGCGGAGAGAGAGAGGAGGTGGCAGAGAAGGATGATGGGCAGCCTGCGATGGTGGCAGGAGGCGGCAGTGGAAGAGGAGGAAGGAGGTGTTTGCCACTGGAGGGAAAGTGGATGGTGGCAGACAGCGATGGGAGAGAGAGGGGGGAGCGAGCGAGCGAGAGAGAAAGAGAGAGAAGCATAAGAGGAGGACGATGATGCACAGTTAGTAGTAGAGGAGGAGGCAACAGTGTAAGAAAGAGAAGAGGTGGACAAGAAGGACAATAGTGTGTAGCTAGTGATGGTGGAGAAGGGAGGCAACGGAGAAGAGAGACTGATAAAAAAGGATGAAGGCAACTAATAGTGCAAGGGGAAGAGGATAATTGCAAATGGTGGTGGAAAAGAGAGGAAAGAGAGGTGAGAGAGGACAGGGAATCACCAAACAGGTAATGGGGGGAGGGGGAAAGCATGCTTGCAGCCTGGTGTGCTACGAGAAGGGAGAGTTGTCTCGATCGTGTGGGTGGAAAAGGTTTCGCACCCCACTTGCAACTTAAGTTGGAAAAGCTTTTGCTATCAATTTTACTGCAAAAGATCCAGGAAATTTTTGGCCCCCTTTTTTGGTAACCTAGTTGCAGCATCGCAAACGAGTTGCATATAATCAGACAACTGCAAATAGCTGCCTGCCACTCATTTGATGCAGTTGAGTTTTAAGACTACCAATTGCAAGAAACCAAAAGGCCCCTAAAATCATAAGTGCAAAATTTCCACTGAAAATCTCAAAATCCAAAAGGTTCTTAAACATCAAATGGAAGTGTGGAACAATTCCACAATCATGTTTCAAATATCAGAAGGGATCCAGGTCTAGAAATCATTTACTCATATTTTCTTCTTCACTATTTCTTTTTCTTCTACTTTGATGCAGTTCAAACTGAGAATCACAGTTTCAGACTAAGGGAAGACAAAAACCAGCATCTGGAGGTAAACTTTTAGGCTAAATGTTCTACTTGAGCTTATGATTTTTTTTCTTTTGATGATAAGTTTATGATTTTATAAAATATAAAAAAGTTTATGATATTATATAATTTTTTAAGTGTTCTACTTGGTCTCTTTTATTTGTCGCGGTCCATATTTGAGCATTGGGCCTTAACTTACCAAGTTCAGAATATCAGAGATTAGATGCTTTATGATGGACCCTAATTTTTGCAAAGCAAGGAGGTGCATGTTTGCTATCAATTATCATACCAGTGATAAACATGGGAAGCATCCAATCTCTCTTTGGTGCAAATGAAAAAGGATGAAAAGAGAAAAGAAATAAATATGGGAAGAGAAGAGGGAAGAGAAAGAGAAGGGATGAAAAGAGGAAAGAATAAGTAGAAAGGAAGGTAGCCTACTCGATCCAGATTTCCCTCCCTTCTAATCAATCATGCATCTCCAAAAGGCTTCCTTTTCTTCTTATTGTAGCCATCGGGTGGGTTCTAGGAAGTCTATGTTGTAGGCTCTTGGACTATTTAGAGTTGTAGGATTTTATTATGAAGTGTAAAGTTCTATACTTCTTCTTTCTCCTTCCCATGCATGCTGCTTCCAATGTGTTTAACTATCTAGAGCTTGGAGGCTGGAGGAACCACCTAATGAACATAAAATTATTCCTTGTTGCTGGTTTCCAGCAAAGAAGATCAAGACTGTCAGACAACTATTAATTATGGATAAACCTAAATATTAACCACAATCTCCAACTCGAGGTCCTGGACAAGAGTGGTTGAAAGATCTGTGATTAACTCAACCTCGACAAAATATAGCCAGATCCTTCAATATAGCCAAAAATACCCGCATATGACGTAAACACGGAATTTGGTAAGACACTCAGACATGGCTCCATAGGAGAAATTATTATATATTGAAAGATCCAAAACTTAGACACACACTCAACACAGGAATCTGAGTCTATGTAGCTTAGAATAAAAATCCAAATATGAACTGCAATATCAAACCCCAGGTTGTGGGCCAGATTATTTCAAAGATCAGTGATCCATATATATAACTCAACCTCAACATGATAAGTTTCCTCTCTAAGTTATTAGTGTCAGTAATAAGAAACCAAAGTCCATATATATGACCAAATAACCCTACCTTCAACAAGAATGGCATTATCTGCATTGATTATAATCATGTGTAAGCTAGAGAACTTTCTAGCCCGATGAATAAGCAAAACAATAAAGCAGAATCTTCAAATAAATCAATTTGACAGGCAAATTTAAGGAGAAGCTAGGGTGCTCTACTTATAGCAGGAGGGCTGTTCAGCTGTTCCCTAAATTCCCATTGATGAAGCCTCATATATACCCATGGAAGAAAAAATACAAAAAGCTGGGGCACAATGGACCACACCACTGCTTTTTCATATTTAGACCGACACAAAAAGGAATTGATCATAAAATTGGCATGTCATACTCTATATGATTATAGGTTGATTTACGACATATGAAATAAAATACCTTGGCAAAATTCTTACATGCATGGAAAAACTGGGTTAAAAACTTAAAATTTTATGATAACAGTGTAGTTTTGCTTTTCTAGCACAGACTTACAATTGCAGCAGAAATTTTTGCACAATGAATTGGAAGCAAAGAAGTATCAAAAAGCCTCTTTCCTCTTCTCTTAGTGTTCTCGGTGAAGGATAAAATAAATATGTCATGGCCGTAAATAGGTACCTCGTTAGTGCAGCATATAAGACCTTTCCTGGTTGAATTTTTAAGTGCTCGACATAATGCACGGTAGAGCCATCTGGAATATCTATGACTAGGGATCTTCTAAAGAGTCAGAAGACAAGCATAAAAAATATGGTGGCAACACTAGGAGAAAAAGATCGACTACATGTTCAACCCAGCATGAAGTGTAGATAGAATCACATGATTAAACTTTTTTCCATATAAGTTTGGACGTACATATGTTCAGGTCCTTTTTATGAATATGAAATCAAGTTGTGATAGAGTATTTTGAAAAAGAAAGGTTGTCTAGCTGACTTCTGATTACGAAAACATAAGTACAAATTTAAAAGATGAACAATGCTTGAAGCACTAAATAAGACTCTAGCCCATTGTAAAAATGAAAATCCAAAGTAAACTACAAATAAAGCTAGGAAAACGTGACATTACATATTTAGTGTCTTATCTTGACAAAGTAAATACCATTCAAACTTGTTAACAGCTTCTCTTTAAAGTAACAAATTCCTTTTCTCGGCCCCAAGACCCATAAATTGTTCTAGAGCTTCATTAGTCAAGTCATCACATAATAGTATAAGCTATGTTAGCTATGTTACCCAACTAAACAATTGATAACCAGAAATACACGAGCAAGACATCAAGCATACAAGGCACAAGAAATTACAAGCAAATAAAGTCAATCTCATTATTATTTTTTAGCCATAGCATTCACTTCTTAATGTTTACAGGATCCAGGAAAGTAAACATTGCTTGGACAAAAACACCATAGAAAAGCAGAATAGAACTTCTATAACAACTCATACCTCCATAACTTCCTCCAGGGCAAGCCTTTGTATCAAAGATGAATGAAGTTGCAATCTGCGATTCACATCCTACATAACAGCACGAAAATTGTAACTCCGAAGCAGCAATACAGTCTACCAAGATCAAACCAATTTACAAAACTTCAGTAAGCCACTGAAATAAATAATAAGGTTGATGTCCTTCAAAGTGGCTAGAATTCTGATAAATGTATCAGCATGCACTACAATGCCCACAAAAAATAACCACAGTAGGGTGTGAACTGTGAAGGTTATTTGTATAAACAACACCTAATTTTTTACATATTTGGAAGAAACAGCAATGTTAACTGGAAAGTTCGGCATGATAGAGAAAAGAGCTACTTGCATTTAACATTAATTGCCAGGAAAAGCAAATGCTTTTATTACATAAAGAAATTTAAAAGAAAGAAAAGACAGGACAGCAAATCAGGAAGAAAGAAAAATAAGTAAGAAGTAAGGTCAGCACCCAAATTATCACTAAAACAGGAAGAAATTATGCAGCTTGAGAACCTAAGGCTGCTTCAGAATATTTTCATACCTAAAATGACCATAAAAACTACGGAACTTTTATGATTGTTTCCCTTAATATACGAAGAAATTAAAACAATAGTACACGGCAAGGTATTTCGAACCGGTACTGGTAGCCGTACCGGTGGCCTACCGGACCGGTTCATCGTTCTCGGTACCGTTTCGGTACCGGGCTCATACCGAGGGCCGGAAGCCGGAGAAGACGAGATGAAAGAGAGAGCGAGCGAGGGAGGAAAGGAGAAGGAGAGGCCTTCGCCAGAAAGAGAGAGCAAGCGAGGGAGGAAGGGAGAAGGAGAGGCCTCCACCGCTAGCGGAGGGCCGCAGGGGGCCGGCCGCGGTTGCAGGAAAAAATTTTGAAATTTTTTAAGTGAAGTTGGCGACTCGCTTGCCGACTTCACTTAAAAATTCCAATTTTTTTCCGCGGCCATGGCATCGGCCTCTACCGCGCCCCCGCGGCCTCCACCGCCCCCCCCCCACTAGCATTGTCACCCCCCCTCGGCCTCCGCCGGCCCCCCGAGGCCCTCCGATGGCGGCGGAGGCCTCTCCTTCTCCCTCCCTTCCCCGCTCGCTCTCTCCTTCTCTTCTTCTTCCCCGGCTTCGGCTAGGTTATATTGGTACGGACTGTGTACGGTTTTTCATGGCTGAACCGTACCGGTCAAGGCCCAGACTGGTACAGTACGTGCTGAACCGGCCAGTACCGACCGGTACGATACGAGCCGGTTCAGCATACCATGGTCAAGGATCGCCAAGCCGATACCTGTAGGCATACCGGTCGGCCACTGGACAGTTCGGTATCGGTTCGAACTGGTACCACTGGTTCGGCTTGGTTCACACACTCAAAAGCCCAAAAAAAAATTGGCCTAAACGATACGGACCAGTATCGTTTTTTAACGCTAGATTGGTTCGATACAGGCCGAACCAGCCAGTACGGATTGATTCAGCATTCCTTGCACACTATGAAACATCCTTCTAAATACAAATATCTAGAATGTTTATAATAAGTGCAACAAGATAAGGCTTAGTAAGGTCCTTGGTGTAAGCCCACTATGACTGGAAATACACTAATGATCGTTAGAGCTCCAGCATACATGTCCCTAAATATCAATACACCAGTTGATTGAGTATCAATATACCAATTAAGAAAACCTCTCCTCCTAATTTCTTATGACCTACTTAATTAATGCTCTTGGTTTCTTAGACAACGTCCAATATCTATTACATCTCCAATGTCTCTTGCACATGTATATGGATATATGGGTGTAGTTATAATAAAAACAAGGAGAAAAGAGGTAGGCCCAAATTCATTACAAATGACATATTATCCTTCTTTCGATCCTGTGCATTTGAAATATAATAAGACTATAAGAGTAATCTCGTAACCTAACCGGGCATTAAAATTGTCATCATTTACCATGTGATTAACATGTTTGGATGCACCTAATCCCCGGAATGCCTTTATCCCTTTTTTTCTAGAGACATAAGAATAAAAACATGATATTTAGGTCATGTGGTTATGAGTTTAAACCCTCATTCCCAACCTACTTGCATTATAATTCTGCCAAATAGAATGCATGCATATACATGCATCCCCGTGTATGTACTATACCCATATATTGTGGTCTTTATCATTTCCTCTTAGCGCAATGCAATGTTAAGGAAAAGATTCTTGGATGCCTTGCTTCTTAATATGAAGGTTTTCAAGACATTTTAGAAAGGTCATTGTATAATAGAAAACACGAATTTAACTGCCATGGACACATTATTATCATGCCAATCCTTACAAACACATGGCACTTGTACGACAACCATGCTAATGCATGCCAAGAGTGTCAAGAACCAGCACAGCAAGGCACAAACTGAGCCAATGCCAAACTGGCCCACCACTATCACATGATACCTCAGTAAATGGTCTTAAGAGAATCTGTTTACCTTTATCCCTTATGCAGCTCTCATAGAAATTATTTACCATTAGTGAACATTATGAAAAATTAAAATTGTCCAACAAAAGGATTTGTCAAAAGCGCAACTTTTGGTGACTCAGTGAAGTACAAATATTGATCATTGAAAGGCATGCAGAATCGGACTTGAGAGAAGATTTTTCCAACAAGGGCCATCTGGCTTAAGGAAGCAGATAAGCATATTTCCTTCTTCCCGAAAAATGCCAATGGATTAACATCAAATCAAAATTGTTCAGATATGGAGAATGGAAGGGCCATAGGTTTCTTTAAGAGCTGTCAAACATCAAAAATAATTTTATCTGAATCAAGAATTAGATACCTGTGGGAACATATATGGTCTCAAAATATTGATTTTGGAGCGTAGAGAAGGATTTTGGAGAGAATTAATTTAAGACTTTGTAGACAGAATGGCTGGGAAGTAAGGTTTAAATCCTGCTTGTTTTATTTGATTGAACTTCTAAGCAACATTATAGACCCATGACGGTATAAGAATTTTTAATGATGTAAATGCTTTGGTAAGATAAGTTAAAGTGGCTTCCAAGTTTCATCACTCTTATCCTTAAAATGGAGGTATCGGAGAAAATCAAATACTATTGACCAATTACTCTTTGAATCAGGTTTATATAATCAAAACAAAGGCCTTGAATTGTTCAATTTAGACTCATGATTTGCCTTTAAGGGGAATAACAACAAATCCTTTTGTAAACAAAAAGATTTGCCTCTGTAGTTTAAATGAAACAGTTCATCCCTAACAAAGAGCAACATACCCCTATACCTCACTTGTATTTTCTTTTATTTCATAAAAAACCGCCCCCACTAGATTTGAATTTACAAAGATAGGCTCATAAACCAGATAGTTTTTCATCATAGCCCAAGAGCAATAGCATCATGATAAAAGATTCTCCATTATATTCCATATGTCTCCTGTTCATAGTGCCCCTTAAGTTTGTTTATATATTCAACACTAATTGAAGATTACCATTTACTACTAAAAAATGGAGGTAAGAAAACTTTCGCAGAAATAAAATGTCCCCCTAGCCAAACTAATGTAAAAAGGGTTGTTGCGCAAGATACCTTTTGAAAGGTGAACAGATAAAGTTGACAAATCTTCCAAAATAGCTTTAGGATCAAAGCACAAGTAAACAATTAATTTGACAGCAAATATACAAGAAATACTTCACAAGCCCAATCAAATAAGGGTTCACCATACCTTTTCACCAACAAATGCAGCCTGGCATGTATAAATAATCGTCAACTCTTATGACGCTATCTATCATCTAGATGGCTGAGTTGAAATTGTGGGAAATGATTTTATTTAGCATAAAAAAGTCGTGAGCCTACGACAGTCTAGTTTTCTTTAGGAATATCGTGATTACTAGGCAAACATAGCCTCCTAGGCTTGACAAGTGTAGCACATAAATGCATTGTTTCATAGTTAGCAATCCAATGTGACAACAAATCCATACTTGATGCTTGCAATCCATTATAGAGATCTATGTGATTAGTGTATAACCACTTGAACCAGCTGCTTCAAATTTTGAAAACATTAAAAAACCATCTATAGAACAAATGTTAGCTTCGACGACTTTTCAGATATACCAACAATGAAAACACACAGTTTTTATGTATCCACATATGCTTCTACTCGTGAGCTTTTGCTTTCTCCATGAAACACCTCCAAACTGACATCCCCTTCCACTTTACATCCATCATATCCCCCTTTGATCGTTCTCAAACTATATAACAACCTAAAACAGAGATTGGATGCTCTATGACCAAGAATAACCACAGATGCCTCGGCTTTAAAGAACCATAAAGAAGCCCTCCAACCATAAAGAAGCCCCCCAATCATATAGCATCTCCATTTTTCACTGTACCATCAGTCCGATTTTAACCCTTCAATGGAGTCAAACACTAGCAGACCTCTTAAAGTTGAATCCAGAAACAGTAATCAATGCCAAGAACCAGAAAAATTACACAAACGTCGAATACCCGCTCAACTCGGAAACATTTGTACCACTTAAAGAATCATCCAGACAGGCCCAATTTTTCTTATCATTCTGCCCAGCAGATCTCAGAAAATCAAGCAATTGAAAACTGATAGTCCGACATTCTCTTGGTGGCTCCAGGACAGAAAAGAACCCCCAGAACCAGAAAAGAAAAGAAAAGAAACACTTCCAGATCACAACAAAACCCAGAAAAAGAAAATAAAAGAAAAGAAAAGAAACATGGAACGAAAACAAGAGCAAGAGCGAAAAGCGCTAAAGAAACAGAAAGAAAAGAAGAATTGTAATACACGGCGTAGTGGAATGAGGTGAGATTAGGAGGGGAGGGCGAGAATACCGGGAGGGAGTCGATGCGCCGGCTCTCCACTAGATTGGCGAAGTTGCCGTCGGGGAAGCTCCACGACTCCATCAGCCACGAAGCGAGGACCAAGATGGGGGTGGGGAATCCCTAACCCTAGCTCTTCCTCCCTCTCCTTCAAAAACGAGCGAGAGGGCCTTATTCTCTCTGTAACCCTGCCGCTTACTCTCAATAAATTCTTTTCTTTAGGTCGGTTTGGGCGCGGCAGCGAAGCAGAGAAGGGAGAAGGGAGAAGGGAGAAGGGGACACGATGCCAGTCTCCGGTCTGACGCCACCCGGTTCGTGGTTTGCTTTCATCTACCCCTCGGGTTGCCTCAACCTGCTTCCAGTAGGTACGATCGAGCACTCTTGACAATCGGCCCACCGGATCGGATAGCGACCCGGTAGAAGCAAACCTTTCATCCATTAGTTGACACGTGGCATATTTCTAAGGCCGGACAAGCGAGCGACCTGGGCTTGGATATTGGTACTGTGGACCCGACCATTGTGTTACTCAAATTAGAACAGTGATTGGCTTTTAGGTTTCATTGTAAATCTAATTGGTTATTTTCAATTACATAAACCAATAGTTTAAATCGCACTCAAAAGTGGAGTATTTTCTTTCGCTATAATATTGAAGAGGCCATTATTTTGAACTATGCTTTTGGGAAAGAGTGAATGTTTACTAATCCTTGCTCTTGTCTGCCGGTTATTTTCATTAAGCATATCATGACAATTTAGAGAGAGAAACTTTCTTATGTACTCAATTGAGTTGGTCAAGTGAAACTCTGAAATTTGCAACTTGCAGAAGCTTAAATAGATATCGAGCTAACTAATCTTACTCTGAATTGCATTTTAATCCCAAATATTTCTATAATAATTCATGGTTAAAGAACAGAGACTATTATAAACTTGGTAGCTGGCCAGGAGTATTTAAACAAGAAGTCGGTGTCATAAGAGCCAAACTTATTGAAAATTTTAAGCATGAACTTGAGGCTAAATTTGATAATTTTAACGACGTTTGTACAAAAATTTCGAAGAAACAATCCCCTTCCGATCTAAGTATGATCAGTCATCTGGATGCTCTGTTCGAAATCATGTCCTAAAGGAACTAGATAATGTCTTCCAAAATATCCATTTCCAGATCTGTTAGAATGACTCCTCTACGTCCCATAGATCCCCATAGATCTTCTTATATTTGGTCTTAACTCCCAACACTTCAGTAACATTGGACCCCGAAGAATAGCGAACTTCACGTTCTGATTGCTCAATTGACTATGATGTTCAAATCATATAGCCGTACTCGCGAGTACTGTCATTTGTGTGTTTCCACATTTTAGGGTGATATTGTAGTTGGATCTCCTAGAAGCTGATTTACGTCTTGGTTGTTTAACTGATAGAAAGAAGTTTTTTTCGAAAGAAAATAATGACTGAAAACTGAAAAGAAGTTATCATAAACTCTATCACAAGCATCTGATTCGTGTAAAACTTTCCAAGTTTCACTTTTTAACACTTCTTATTGGATTAAACTGTTGCTGAAGGGACAAAGAGAGAGAGATGCCTACCTTGCAGAGTATATTCGAGAAGGTGACATCGTCGTTACTGAAAACCACAAATGATGCGAAATCAAGTAGGGACGAGCAGATGGAAGAAACTAAGCAAGGTGACAAGAACCACCAGCATGGAGGACAATGAGAGGAGCCAAGAAAGTGGTGCTAAGATAGTTTTATAAAAAAAACTCAAATTGAATGACTTTTATAAAAATGAATGTTTGGTTGGTTTCATAAAACCGATTTTTCACAAGATCTATTTTAAAGAGAATACTGTTAAGATTATCCGCATCGAAAAAATTCCCATGCAATGAAACAATCACTTGGTTTGCACTATTATTTTCTAAATAACCTTATATGGAGCAACCAGCTAGCTAGACTAGTAACACTCTTATGGTTGCACCAAGAGATCTCAGTTCAGATTCTATCTTAACTAAGGCTTAGGGTTGCATGCGTTTAGGAGGGGGTTATTCTCCAAATTGCCTATCAACTTTTTTTATCCCAAATAAATAAATAAATTTGTATTTGACATTTATACATTATATAAACACAGAACAGAGATACATACTTTCAAAATAGAGAGCAAAGAAATCGAAAGTATACTCAATCCCAAACTTTCTCATTAAAATTTAAAAGTCTCATAGTCAAATTTATAAATTGCCACAGCATACAGAACTCATCCCGTATGATTTTGAATAACACCACCGCACCCATACCATTTGGCCAAACTGAACCATTGCAATTAGCTTTAATAAAATCTGGTTGTGGGGGCTTCCAGACAACAATGGTGGTTCTTCCTTTAAATGAAGAACCTCTACCTTATTTGCCACTCTTTATGCCTCCCACTAGGCTCTCTACTGGACTTTCCTCGCGTGTTGTAACATAGCAGAGATAAATTAATGAACTTTACCTAATAAATAAAGTTGTACTTCAACTCATGATAAATAGCCTAACATCAAAAATAATTAATGATATCTGTCTGGAGCCAGGATCTGATCCATAAACAGATCTACTGGCAGAGCCAATGGGTTTTGTAACATTTCAGTATACGAACCAGAGATTTTCCTATGCACAGTTTGCGGCCCAACCCTGTGGCTTAGAAATCTCACGCCTCAATTCGCTAAGAGCAGTCGAAAAGAAATGAGAATTTCTGGAAAATATTCATGAATCAAGACAAGATCACACTCAATCACAATTCGCAATTTCTTATGAATCGAAAGCGATATTAAAACAAAATCATCATTCAGACTTGAAGCAGTATCAATTGATCAAATTGGTAGTGCAAACCAGTAACATCGATCAAACAGCTGAACCACTCAAGGTCAACACTACAGAGGGGACAAATGATTAAGACATGACAAATGACAGTGGACGCAGATAGATCGACAAACATCGATCACGCAGATGCAACCGTGGAAGCCAAAGTGGCACTCAGCCAATAATAGTCCTTAAACCATATATATCAACGACAATGCATGGGCACCCACTTTTCCCAGTTCCAGCCCTCGGCCATTCACTCCACAAATACCAATCAGGCCTTCCGACAGGGTCCAATCATGCCACCTCGCATTAGCTCAAAAAAAAAAAAACATGCCAGTTGGATCACCATCTAGGCCACCCTTGCATCCATGCACGCAACTTTTCTTCATCTAAAACGCCCCCCCAACAAAGGCAAATCATAGAGTCTCCACGTCAAAAGAGAAACAGAGAGATCACCACTCGACTCCCCTACTAGAGACCACCACCAACCCACCTTCCGCTAAAGCTAGATCACAAGCCCAACAGGGCATCGAAGCTAGGCTGCGGCCCCCGCGCACGCCCTTCCGGAATCCACCGTCACACGCGCACTGCCTGAAGCCCCCCCCCATCATGCCCTTTCGGTCAAAAGAAACTGCTCTCACTCTCTCCCTTCGTCACCCATAGGCCCAGCACACGCACGGGCACACAAAGACACTGTAGGACTGCTTTATTGCCCCATCATCCTCCCTTCTCCCCCACCATCAAAAGCCGAGGACACACGCAGAGAGAGAGAGGACTCGCAACCCAGCCAAGAAGTGCTCTGGAGTGCTGATTCCCACCTTCAATCGTTGGAGACGTGTGGAGAGAGCCCGTTGGCTTCTGTCTTTCTCTCACTCATCATACATGGGGAGAGAAAAAGGTCCATTATACTGTTTCTACTGCTGCCAATAACACACACTAAAACAACCACATACATACATACACACACACACATATGCACATATATATATATATATATATATATATATATATATATATATATATATAGAGAGAGAGAGAGAGAGAGAGAGAGAGAGAGAGGGGCACTGATAATGGTGGGGCTGCTGCTGATGGTGTTGCTACAGTGGAGTAGCACCCAGAGCCTTGGTTTTCAGCTCGAGGGACATGAGGTAGCGAATGGCTTCGTCGAGGATGGTAGCCACGTCTTTGCCCTTTCCGCCCGGAATAATTCTTCGCAGCACGCCGACGGTCTCTTGTATCCTCGCCCTCTTCAGCCGTTTGTTTCCATGGTTCGAGTCATGGCGTTTTTCCAGCTCTTCTTCTGCCACTCCCCTTTTCTCGCCACCCCTCACGCAGCTCGACTCGGCATCATCGCTGCTATCTTTGGTCCTACAGTCTGCGTGCAATTCATGGTATTGGTCCGCTACCGCTACCACGGAGCTTGCCGTGTCCGCGAGGGATGCGTCAAGTTCTGCATCAACTCTTCTTCTCTTGGCAGCTGGGACGGTAGAGCTAGCAACCTCCTCGGCGCTCCCGCCCGTCATCTCAACCGGGGAGTGCCCCGTGCTGGCTTCTTCTTCCTCGCGGTCATCGTCGGAGTCCGAGTACAGAAGTGCATCGATTTCTTCAGTGTCTTCGTGCATCTCCTCGCCGCCGTGCCCATCGGAAACACTGGTTTCTTTGCTCCCCTGCAGGTCCAGTCCTGGATTCAGGGGACCCGGACTCATAAACAGGGTGCCCGATGGGCTGAAGATTAACCTCGTTTGATCCCCCGAGTGATCGAAAACCAGGAATCTCTTCCGAGGATTAGGGAATTCCGGCAGTCCATAAGCATGGATCGAAGGCGGGGTCAATGCTGTTGTCCTCGCAAGGGATTTGTGCTCTTGAAACCCAGGGAAGGGGGTGGCAGCATTGCCGGAGAAGGCACACCCATAAGGATTGAAGAAAGTTGGAAACACCGTGGAATTGGTGTTCGCACCCGGTTGCCGGAGAGTACTCGCACAGTTCGAGCTACCAAACCGCCATGGTGAGTGCAGCAAGTGGATCCAAGGATCAAAGTCCTTCCCCATCAACAAAAACGAACAAAGAAATCACCTAAAACACCACTTTGGATATAAACACCAACCAATCAGAAGAGTATATAAAGCTACACAACGATTTAAATTCATGAGCTGAAGAAAGCACGAATTACCAGGCAGAAATCAGCTAAGACTGAATGTCTTATCCACAAGAATCCCTTCCGGAAACTGCAAAATTTCCAGCTTTATTTGATGAAGCGGAAGAGAGGAAGCTAATCTACGTAACGGGCTTGAGGAGGTGGCGGAAGTACTGGGCCTGGAAAAAATAGAAGGATAAGATTCTTATGCAATTAAGGAAGGCTAGAAAAACTTCAGCTTTGATCTTTTCAACCCTGAAATCGGGTTTTATGCTTCTTTGAGTTCTTTCTCTTCTTCTTCTTATCTTTTACCTGGCAATCCTGTAATGGCTGGAAGCAAGCTATGATCCTAACGATTATGGTGGCGCTACCGGCGATCCCATTCTCATGTTTCAATGCTCGGAATCTCGACTGCGTCGCTGCTTGGCACACCATTACTACTCTCCTTTCCACCGGAAAATGGAAAGAAACCACAAGAAATGGGAAGAGAAGAGAACCCAGTAACTCTTCACAGAAGGCAGCTTAGACGAGTCTAGTAGACCAGAAGAAGAAGAAGTCCCCTTGTTCTCGTCTTTCTCTTTTCGAGGTTTCGATGAGTTAGAAGGGAATATGGCTTCGATGCCGCGTACCAAGAGAAAGGAAGGAAAGCAGTAAAAAGAGGCGAGCAGGGGAAACGGAAGCAGAGTTACAGAATAACCCTACAATACAAGTTCAAGGAAATAACTTTCCGGAGAACATCGACGGAGAGGCTCAGCCACCGCATGCTGTTCAAACTCTTCAACCACTCTTAGATCCCTGCAACACCGAACTCTACATCAGAAGAACACCAAAACTTTCTTCATGAACGAGAAATCACAGTTCAAACCACTTCCAAACCCTTAACAATTGAAAGTAAACAGCTTCGGAGACGGCTAAGCCCCTAAAAAGTTCCAATTTTGAGCGGAAGTTCCAGTAGAATGCCAATAAAATTTCGAATAACCAAGCACAAATCTCATGGAAGGAACCAATTTACTAACCTTCGGCCAAAAAGCTTCCCATATCCATCAACTCGGAGCGGGAAAAAAAAAAACCAAAAAACAACACGAAATTCTTGAGCATATGCACGAAAAAAATCGATTTTTAGCTGAGAATCCTCAAAAAAAACCAATAAAACCAGAGATTCTAGCATAAACCACAAGAAAAGAACCGATTTCTTGAGCAGAGATCGAAAGACTTCAAACATCCATCAACTTACACCCAAAAAACACGGGAAAAAGACCAATTCCGAGGGAAATCCTCAGATCGCTTCGCCCAAAACGGATCGAGAGAACCCAAGATCCAATCCACGCGCGGAACAAGAGAGGAGATCGGGAAGCGGGGGAGCAAGATCGCGGAAGGGGGAAAATCGGAACCAGAATTAATAGAGAGGGGCGTGGATTTTATCGGTTCACCGGGACTAAACTACCCCTCCTCATTAATAATTTTACGAACCGTTCAGTGGTTCTGAAATGTAATTTTTAACAACGTAGTTGCCCTCGTCGTTTAAATTAATAAATGGGGTGCGGTCAAATAAGGTGTTGACCAGAGGGGAAGGCGTGCTCGGACCCATGGGTTATTGTTTGGGGGTTGGCGGAGGGGGACACGAATCTCCCCTGCGGAAATGTAATCGTTCGATCTTTTTATGCCCATAATACCCATGGGATTATCAACCTAATTTCTTGGGTGCCACGGTAAAGGAGCAGCAGGGTTCACGTGAATGAGTGTGTCCACCACACTGGAGAATTGATGAGAATATGTGATTGCAATTAATATATATTTGGGGCTAGATGAAAATTTTTCATCAAATGATGGTGTTATTGCAGTGCAAGGTGATTGGATGATATTTGAATCTAACTCACCCAATGTTCTTTTGAGACTAGGTTAAGTCTGAGATTCCAGTGAGAATTAAACTGTTCATTAGACAAACTGCACTAGAGCTAGAGCTAGATTCAAGTTTTGAAATGAAAGATTTTTCAATGTAATCGAGCTAACATGTGTCTAAATTCATTAGATCTAACTTTTATAAAAATCATGTGCCGCCAATTTCAATTCAAGTTTTAGTCAGCACCTTCATTAACTATGTAATATGGGTTTGGTAAAAACCAAACCAAATCGATATCGTCCAACCACTTCGATCCTCAGTTTTAGTGGCTCCACTTTTAAGATAACAAAAACTATTGAATACAATAGTATTCTCTGAGACATTTTTTTATACTTTGGTGGATGATAAATTTAAAAAAAAATTCAAAATAATTTTATGATCAAATTAATTAATTCATGCACCCTAACTTTTTCAGCTGTAAAATACTATTTCTTGTGAAATGCATGGAGTATACGGCTATCGGTACAAGAAAATTCACAAATATCTATATAATTAATTCTTAGCCATTTGCTCTATATGAAAGTATTATGAGGAAGGTCATAATGAACATACTTAAACATCTTTTAGGCTCAGTAATTTATTGGATAGAGATTTTGAATAAGATTATTTGAAGGCCAATTTTTTCTCTTTCAACAAACTTTCAAAAAAAATTTAAACAAACTATTGTACATATTCTGATCTTGGTTAATTACAAAAACTTAACTCAATAGGATCAAATATATAATTGAATAGATAAATTGAAAATGCTAGATTTATAACAATTGAAACCACATGGAAGATTTACTAATATAAGGGTAAAATTTGGCCAGTTGAAACGGGAATTCATCAACTATTACTTATTTCTAAATTAATACGATTTATTTCTTTCCTTTTGAAAAAAACTCAGAAATACAAGAATAATCTAAATAATAATTCTAATGTCCTTCATTATATGACGTACGTGATATTAGTTCTTCCGTATTTAATTTACATGTCTTGAGAGTGAAAAATTAATCTTGAAAAAGTATGTGTACGGCAAAGTCGCACTACTTATCCTGGTTTGTTTATTCATTTAATGTCTAGTGCATGGCTTATGTCCACTTTGCAGTGAAAATTATACTAAAGGTTTAAACTGCATGTGGTTGTGCAATACTTGGCATACATAGAATCAATCTAGTCATATGATTACATAACTGGATATTTCATCTTTAATATGGAGCATCCATGAGTCAGAAAATAGATTTTATACTGCACTCGAGATCAAGAGAATAATTTTCTCTCTCAAAAAAAGAAAAAGAAGATTCAAAAAATAAAGTTCCTACTTTGCAATGGAAACAAAGTCAAGGACAGCTTTAGAATCACTTGGTGGCACGAAAAATTTCAGAGAATCTCTTCGCATGAGGAGGCTTTTCAACTCTCAAAAAACATGAGAAAAATGAACCCTTAGAAAATGTCAATTGGCCATACTTGTTAGATCAAGCCATTAACGCACTGTTTTATTTCTTCCATCACATTTGACTCCAAAAGCAGGATCATCACATCATTTTCAGTGTATCAGACTTGCACTGGCTCATTCTCACACTACCCTATGGTACCTGGGGTTGCAAGAAAGCTTTTTGGGGATTTGATTCCCCAAAGGCAAATGGTGACGTTGCACCCTATGTAATAAACAAAGCAAGGAGTCACAATATAAAATAGGAGACAGAATATTGCACAAGTACACATGCCATTATATTAAACCCTGCCGAATCTTAAGGGTTTGGAGAAGATCTGCTAAGAAATAGTTCAAGATCACCTATAATACTACTGTAACTTTAGCACGATCTTTTAGTTTCACGCCCAGAGGGGCGTCCTTTTAAGCTTAAATAAGGAGAGATTACAATGGGGTTCATCATTTATTTTTAAAATTAAAATATATTTTACCTTCTATATTTGATGGTGGATGGCTGGGATAGATATCTCTTCCAAGTTTTCATATATTTTATATTCTGATGCTCATAAACGTAGTTATCCTAGATTGGCATAATAAATCTATTTTATCAAAAACATATATTTTTATTTGTCACATATCTACTACGTAAATTATGGTTAGTAGGCACTCTGTTGGTACGGTTGTTGTGACCCTATGCATGGTTGTACGCAGACATTTTATGAAATCAGGAGGTGTTACCCATCCATTTTTTAACAAATCAAAACATTTCAAGTGGATGATCACTTAAATTGGTATATGATAAAGATTGTTGCGTATTTTGCTATTTTAAAGTTTGTTAAGTACACATTTTGAAGCCATTGGATTTCAGTTTGGTCAATTAAATTCTCAAATAGATTCACTAACATTTGCCCAAAAAATTTAGTTGCCAACTAATTTATATTTCTAAAAACCTTGTTTCAACTTGTTTCTTAATACTTAAAAATTCAATTTTGCTTGATATGTTGGTGCACTTAAAAGAAAGCAAGGATTTTTTTTTTTTTAATCCCGTTGTTTGATAAATGCACCAAGCTTTTAGCTAGTAGACTAGTCTTGTTTCTTCTTCTTAGCAAAAGTAGAACTGATTGTGGTGCATTTTAATTAACGTGGTATCTGTAGAGAGATGGAAGAAGTAGAGTGATTGGTGTTATTAAAGATTTGGGACACTTGAGATGTAGCGTTTAATGCTATCAACATTATACCAAAATCAAAACAGCATCAAGTGAGTATTTTTCATCAAAAGACAATATTTTCAAAGACATAGGGAGATAATTACAATAAGATTGCTTAATAATTTATGTTTAGAGAAGTATTGGGCCTTTTTAACTTTTGGTATATTAGTTGTTCATTTTAAATTTCTATGTCCCAAGTTGGCTTGATCTTGCAAGCAAACTAAGTAAAGTCATGTTGTGAACTAAAGACACACATGACAATCTTCTCTACGCGCAGAAGTAACACCATATTATACTTGGAGAGGGCCTACCAATAGTGCATACATTCAAACACATCTCGACTCATGAGACTTGTGTGTGAGGCTCTCAGATGAGAATTTATTGGGTGGATCATGTCCACCATAGATCCAAGATGAAAGCATTCTAGTGCATATTGCTATTACACATAAAAAGAAGAAAAAGCAACACGAGCTAGGATGATTTCATCCTAGGTCTACGATGATTTTGTTCTACCTAGTAATTTCTCCCATCAGATATTTTGAGAAAGTATGGAACTATTTAGTTCATGGATTCTCCAACAAAGACACCATACTTGTAAAGCCATTTAACCATGGCCCCCTCCATCATCACCATCAATTATTCGATGTTTTAAGTATCGGGATTATATCGCACCCTTGGATCACCCACAGCATAGATCTCAAAGCACTTTGAATTCCATCATTCACCCATTTGCACAGAACTCAAAGTAAAGTGAACCATTCTCTCTTTCGCATGAAAGGTATAACCCCAACCCTAATATTAGCCGGCCAATCGAAGAATCAATCAGTGGACCCTCGGATCCGTTCCTTCTCTGCCTTGATATGCTTCTTGTTTTATATACGTAGAAGATGAGGCAAGGAGGATGGTCAGCCGACCCGAAAGCCTCCATCATCACACACGTGCAATTTTTGTCCCAAAGGGCATGCTTATTAGTTCGCACGTGCGTACAGAGGAGGCGTTCATGTCAAAGGCTCGCAGTGGTCGTCTTTGTCAAAACTTACAGCGGTCATGATGATGCTTAGGCTCCACAAGTCAGCAGGAGAGGAGAGCATTTGCGCAAGCGTGAAGAATTACCTTGTATTTGTGACTCTTTGGTGCCAAGCAACAAGCCATCATTCGTTTCATCCATGTTATAATTTTGCGGGCGAGGGCCATCATCGTTGGCTTGGTTCGAGAGGTCCACATCCACATGTAATACCTGCATGAAACCAGGGACTGTCGATCGCAGGATGACGAAGCGCGCGAGGGGTCCTTGACATGCCCACACAAACTCTTCTTCTGGTCCCGGCCATGCTGTGAGATGCCCACATCGACATGTCACGCCTGAATGGAACCATAGTTTTGAACAGTAAGGTCACATGAGCCTATGATATGGGAATTTTGCTGTTGATCATGGCTTGGCAAGTCTTTTCTCGCATTTCCAAGCCTCAGGCCATTTAGCTATTATCATAGGATAGATTAACATTACATTAAAAATTTTATTTTTAGGTTAAACCATATGAGAGATTATTCTCCTGTATTTAGAGGAGGTGGGAAGCTATTATCGTCCAAAACTAACTACCAAGTGAAACCCCTAAAAAGTGGGAGACTACTATATTCGAAGAAATTGTTAATTAGGCTTTGAAGGCTCAAGAGAGAACCTCACCCCAAGCCTATCAAACTCTTGAAGTCAAGCAAGGGGGAGAAGTTCAAAGGATTTTTCTTTTTTTTTAATATCCTTCAACTTTCTCTATACATATATACAATACTTCGCCAGTGAGATTCTGAAAACTGGGCAGCAAGCAGTAGGCTACCAGTGAAACTCCAGAAATTAGTCAGCAAGGTATTCTGATTTGGAGAGAACAAAACATAACGTCAACATACAAAAAAAATAGATATATGTTTTAAGTCCATAGAACTAAAGCTGGCATGACCCTTGTTTTAACATGAAACAGCAGAACTCCAGAGCTTTCACTCATAAATAAGCACCAAGTACCAATTGGACCACTTTGTGGCTAAAACAGGATATGATCCTACTTCCTGCCTCTTTTGCCACGGCCTCGCCCACCTTGGCCTCGCCCACCTTTGCCTCCGCGACCACCGCCGCCGCCGCCCTTCTGATGGCCAACCTTCTTGCCATTTGAGGCTGACGGGACTTTCATCTGGTCAGGTAATGGGAGAATCCGATCGATACATTTACGGAAGCTGAAATCATCATCAGTTCCATCAACCCGTACGATGAAGAAGCAACGACTCTTCCATGTCGGATGGTAGCGGACCTGGAATGCTTGGATCCCTTCTCCAATCTTCTTGTCAGGCTCCGGATGGCCCTTCTGCAGTAAATTCAACAGCACCATGTGCTCATACTGCACAAACAAATGGATGTGAGTCGAAACATCTTAAACTTAAATCCGAACGCAGTGTGGGAGAAACATGTTATTTAACTTTCAGACATTAGCTTGCAGACAGAATGACAAAGTCAGTTACAGCGCAGGAGTTCAATAAAGAGAAACTGAGATTATTTTATGCATACAGCGACTGCTTAATATTTAGTTATATAAACAACAGCTGGGCAATGTCAGACCTATATGGACAAGGATCCTAGGATATGGGAGGACCTGATGTTTTAACCTGAAACTGGAGGGAACAGTATCTACACTGAAAAGTAATGTACAAAGCATGGGCAAATAGTGAAGAACAGCAAATTAAATAAGAAATTAAGCAACTATCGTAGCAAAGTATTCACCAAATCATGGAAGAGAATACTGTGGCGAAATGATAAGAACATACTTTCAAGTGTGAAGGATGGAGCTATTTGATACGATGAGACATAAGCGAGATTTTAACAAAATCAAGTAAAAGCACAGGAACCCAAGCAAAAAATATTATTCCCATCTTCCATGCTGAGTCTCGCATATGGTCATGACTTGTGTTGATTTGTTTTCCATCATACTCCACTAATATAAGGTAAAATCTAACATGACATGATTAATTAAATGAGTTGATTACAAACACAAATACAGAAGAGGCATCTGAGCTTTACTAATAATAATTCCACAAAATTTCCATTGGCACTTTACTTTCCATTTGCTTCGCCTTCTAAAGAGGTTGTCCAATATCACATTAAGCTAAGAAGTAGGTAAAAAGTTTTCTTTTCCCCTAACAAGTTCAAATATCACATTAAGCTAAGAAGTAGGTAAAAAGTTTTCTTTTCCCCCAACAAATTCAAACATCACAAGGGAGAACTACTAATACTTGGCAGATCCCAAATGTGTTGCGTTGATATAAGACATCACGCTCTTAGGGACATGGGAGAATAGCAACTAACAATACTTCAGAGAGTGAAAGCACAAGGACCCATCCGTGATGAAGAAACATGTATTAGCAACTGTTTGGAATGCCAAAGAAGCATATCAATCTAACAAGCTATATTCTTCAATAGGCTATCAGTTTTATTAAAGTCTTGAAGAACATTGGTGCAATTGTTTAGATTGTGAATTAAAGACTAAGACAGGTTTAAAATTCTCAAAAAAATTTTTGTTAAATCTGATGGCCGATGATTAACAAAAATTTCAATAGGTGTGGAAATCAACAAACAATCTAGTTTTGAACCCATAATTAATTTTTTTTTTGTCTATTGTTTCTTCTAGACTCCTCGCAAAAATTAGAAATTCATTTTACTATTAAAACAATAGGTTAAAAAAAGGCATATGTAATTTTCATCATGGTCCACTAGATGCATGTAATATCTTTCAAATCTCAAGATATTATAATAAACTATAAATGAAAAATAATGATGTTACTACTGGAAATAGATATAAATTAGGTAATATATCTTACCTTCAGAAAGCAATAGCACTTGTCAGCTAAAGAAAGTTTGGTGAAAAGATTCTACAGTACTAAAACCCAATAACGAATGAAACAAAAATAGCACTTCCAAAGTAGAACATACAAAACAATATGTAGCCATGATATCACGATATTACAAACAAATTAATGAAAAGGCCAAGGTTGTGAGGAGCCACTACCATTAGATTGTACCTTAATCAAAACTATAAACAGAACATGACTCTAAACAGAATTATGTGCCAAAGAAAGCCATGAAATAAGGGGAGAGTGTAAAGCAGAAAAAAGAGATAATAACTAAAATCACGGACCAACTGAAAGTGCCATTTACAAGTGCTCTGAAACTCCATTTAAGCAAGATTTCTATCACATCAATCCAATCAAGTCCTTATTGACAATGCAAATTCTCTGATCTCAGTAAAAGTTCACCCTCTGTATATTCTATTTAGGCATGAAAACCCAGCAAACTTTCACCAAATCGACTTGAACAAAGCACGATTCTGGACACCGTTAAGAATTACCGACAAAATATTAATTTTTGCAATGCAGAAAACATATAAACTCATCAAATCCCATACCAACAATCCAAGGTTTCTTATCTAATAAAAGACCATTCACTGTAAATTCTATTTGGGCATGTAATTCCAACTGGTTTGCAATGAAAACAACGGGAAAAAAGCATGAATCAGAAGATTGCAAAGAACAAACAGAAAATAACGTAAAATTTGTACTGTAGAAATTCGAATTTCACGAAAACCCCACCTAATACTGCATCAACAATCCAAGTTCCCTGATAAAATAAAAAAGCACACCCTATAAATTATATTTAGACATGTAATTCCAAAAAATTTAACTCAGCATCAATCAGTAAGCCACATTAAATTAAAAAGAAGTTGGTAACTTGGTCGCTGCAGAAAAACTATAAGACAATTTTCCCAAAAAAATCACCTTGTTGATATCGAGATTCGGAGACCAGTGATGAAGGAGCTTGAAGAAGTAGTCGAACATCTCCACCGACGAGGTAAACACCTTCGGTCCCAGGCTTGCCGTCATCGAATCCTTCTCGTCCCCACCTTCTGCACCTTTCTTCTCCTCCTCCTCCGCCGCCTTCAATTCCTCCCTCTCCTCTTTCTCTTCCACCTTCTCGAGCCTCTCCTCTTCCAAGGACCTCTCGACCTTCCGTTTCTTCGAAGCTCCATCCTCGTCCTCCTCCTCCGCTGCCGCCGCATCGCCTCCCTCCTCTCTCTCTCTCTTCGCCCCACCTTCTCCGCCCACCTCCGCCTGATTCTCCACCCCGTTAGGCTCGTCGTCTGCGCCCAGGGGCTCGGAATCACCAGCGTTTTGTGGAGATGAGGCCTCCAGCTCCATGTCTACGGCAGATCCGGCTTCCACCGGCGCGTCTCCTTCGTCGGATTGGGGGTTCGCCGCGAGTTCTTCCGCCATGATCGAAACTCTGATACCAGAGAACGAGCTCGGACGTATGGGAAAAACCCTAGCTTCTTATGGGAAAAACCCTCGATCCCCAAGAAACTGGGGGTTTTAATCGCTCCTGTAGGGTTTTGAGGAGGGAAATCCAATCCTGACCCGGATCCGAACTGCATCAGACGCGGACCCTATGACCTATCCCTACCAATCCAATATCTGCTAACCCGACCCGGTAGGTACACCTACATGGATCTTTCAACCCATGATCTGAGGCATAAATATTCCGAATAGATCTTTCAACCTGTGGTCAAGCATCACGCTCTTGGTTTTGGGTGGAAATAGAAAGCAGTTTTTGATCTTCATTTTTGTTAATTTGTTAGTATGGTAGAACTGATTTGCAATGTGATCTTGAAAAGTTTCTCAAAGAGGTCTGGTGAACATGGACTGATATTGTACTCTCATTTTTATGCCACGTATTATATTTTGACTTAATTGGTTGCACTTACGCCTGATTAACATGAGCGACCGTTGTACCAAAAAATAAAAAAAAACTTCTCAAATTGTAGAGAAGTTATGCAAGAATACCACACAGCTTTCATTGCATTAGATGTCTTTAAATAGTTAAATATACACGTTGTACAAGCATGATTCTAGGATCTTATTATGGAGGCTAGCTGTACAAGCATGATTCTAGAATTTAATAATGGAGGTTTGATATGTGGAGTAGAATCTGCATAAATGAATTGCATGATTTTAAGATCTCAATATGTACAATGGAGGCTTGATATGTGGAACAGAATCTGCATGAATAAATTGCATGATTTTAGGATCTAATTATGGACAATGGAGGCTTGATATATGGAGCAGAATCCGCATGAATGAATTGCGGTGGAGAGTAATCTGCGTGAATGGATATATGGCTGAAATCTTGTTTATGCTGGCTTGTCATGCGTATGTGAGTTATTGCTTACAGTACTCCCATCTTTATGCCATGTATTGTATCTTGACTTAGTTCGTTGCACTCATGCCCGATTAACATGAGCGACCGTTGTACCGAAAAAAAACAAAAAAACTTCTCAAATATTTGCCCTCTCTATCTCTCCATATGTGCGCGCACGCATGTACATGCTCGCTTATTCACCAACCAAAATGTATGGGAATTTTGTAGCCAAAATAAACACCTTTTGATATTCTCCAATGTCATTGTTTCTCACCTAGTAATATTTTACCTTATTTCTGGGTCCAATTTCGCTTGCTGCAGTCTTTATGATAACGTTTAGAAAATCATTTATAAAACGTTTTGTTTATGACATTTTTTTTATTATTTGATATATAGACATCTTTGACTGTGGACTATTTTGCCTCCGTCGGCATACCTGCAATGAGAGGCTTTACTGCATGGTAGTTTGGTTTCAGCGCTGTAAGAGATGTATGAGAGTAGCTCTTTCTTGCATCATGTAAGCAATTGATTCTGAAATGTTCTGCTAAGTTTTTTTTTCCCTTTTTTTTGTGTGCATCCGTTCGCACGTACATGTGAGTGCACGCGTGCGTGTCGGTGTGTGTGTGTGTCTGTGATATCTTGACATCTTTGACATGCAAATGATTTGCAACTACCTGTACACTTGCCAGAGCTTACTGCATGTAGTTTGATTGTGCGGTGCTGCAGGAGATGGATGCTTTGACACTGCTGTTGAGGCAGCACAAAGAGCTATAAATCTGCGTATATGGAGGTCCAAAATGGTGTCAATTGCTATTGTTTGATTCTCCTTATATTCACTACTAAATGTACTATTATCATCGAAAATTTTTTGCGCGGTGTCGAGAAGTGCTTAGACAACTTACAGCATCCTGCCAAATTCTTTAGTTTTATAATGCATTTTCATCATCTAATTATCGAATTTCTTCATTTATTTCTAAATTTAATTGCAGGCACATAGTGTGTACCATGACATTGGTATTATGAAATCGATGCATGCATCACTAGCTAGTGGACAGTTGATATAGGGTTAATCCCAGAGGTATGTATGCTAGGAAAAGCAGAATGTTTCCAACTAAATTGAGATTTTTTAATGACAGCAGCCAGATTTTCTTTCTGAATATCTCACTGAGACAGACACCAGCTGTAGTTTGTGCAGCTGAAGGTGCTGGACAAGTGAGTTGTATATTTTATTTGCGGTCATTCTTGACAAGTTTATATTGTGATTCAACATGTTTGATTTCCTTGATCTGATTTTTCAGCTAAAAAGCTACTGCTGCATGTAGAGTTAGCACATTATAGATGCACTGCATTTAGTGAGAATTCTAGCTGGGGTCAGTGGTAATGAGTGAACTACGTATCTCCATTGTCCATGCTTTAATACTTGAGTATGTTTGGCTATCATCTCCAATTAACTGAACAGCGGAGCTTCAAATAAAGAAGGCTATGGCAATACAAACTCCAAAACAGCCTCTAATTGATTTTGTTGCCCAAAATTTAAGATGCCCCTAGTGTGTTGAGCTAAGAGAGGATTCCGATCCTTTATTCGTCTAATGTCAGAAATCTTTGATATAATGGAATTTTCAATTTGTACTTGTAAGCGAATCTCTATGACATCGCAAAATTTGCTCCAAAAGACAATGCGAGGGATCATGCACTTGGAAATGTCATACTTGGATATAATGTGTGCATATTCAACAAGAGGTTGGTAATTGTATTTCCACATTCAAATATTGGAGAGGTTTCAACTCATAGTGGATGCTACTTGCAACAAAATGCTTCCCCATTGCTTGCAGTTACTGCTTGTTGGGGCAGCTGAGTAATGAATTTTTAATAAAGAATCCAAACATCTAAATTAAAAATTTAAAAAGGAATAGGTATCCTTTTCAAAGAAAGAAAGAAAGAAACAAGTATCCGCCTAGGGTAGGGTAAGAACTGAAACTTCAAAAATTCTATGTTAGCATCCAGTACTGTGCAAATTTCAACATAGTCTGTTTAGGCCCCGTCTAGATGCTCAAAACTGTTATCCACTTGATGTTTCTCATGGAGTTGGGGATGATTAAGATGAGAATGTTGACAAAAAGAGAGAGACAAAGCATTGAAGGACTGTGTCAACTCTCTAATTTGCAAGCTTCTAATATGTCTGCAACTACGAGCAGGGGCTTATCCAAATGGCCAAATCCTTCCACTTAGCAATCAGAGGTTTCAGGTTCGA